>NC_088420.1:0-300000 GCF_034236695.1 Oncorhynchus nerka
GCAGTCTCCCATGGAGGCGTGGGTTCAAATCCCACTTCTGACAGTTGTTTAGTGCCTCTCAGGAGTTATGCTGCTTAGCAGTAATAATAAGATGATGAAATAACAATTTATAATAAACACTCTCAAATGCAAACCTTCTGGAGCTGAGCAAAGATCAAGGAAAATAAGAAAACAGCTGTACTTAATAACAAATGAATGAGGGGAACATTTCATTTTATTGCATTATAATGAGTTAATGAGTTACTGCATTGTCTTTCAGTTGTAAAATTATCACTTTCTGTAGGCTATGCCTGGTGGCCCATTCACTGCTGACAAGCCTGTTGTCGTGGCCGAGTGGTTAAGGCGATGGACTAGAAATCCATTAGGATCTTCCTGCGCAGGTTCGAATCCTGCCGACAACGAAATCGAATTTTCTTGACCCCTCCGGAGGTTGAAGTTTAGTCATGTTTCTTATACCAATCATATCCTCTCAGATCTCCACAAGTACATAGGGATTAGTTGTCCATTTGGGATAGGATCCCACCTCACACCTTTACACACCTGGTTATCCATCCTTCTAGCTCTATAGGCCACAGTAGCATAGGTTACAGGTTTGTAGTCAAGCCACAGATTTCAGGTGAGATCCCATGATACACTCAACAATACAACAACACGATTCTCATGAATAACCATTAAGCCATTTGCTAAGATTTCCCCCATTTTGACATGTGGAAACCTGTTGTCACTCTTACCCTGACGGATAGCTCCAGACACTTTTTTGGTCCTATCTGAGGCATTTTTAAATTCATGTCAAAATGGCCATATTCTGAAGACACTCTTAAAGTCTGCAGGGTAATCGAACTGGCCACATCTAAAGTCATTGGTCTATTTGGCAGGTCTACAGCTTGACTTTTGAGAAGTTTGGGTGTCTTGGGGGTCCTGGAGTCCCATGGTGTGGGATTAGCTGTGGGTCTAGTTGTCAGCTGGGGAATTCATCCAGTGGTTCTGTCCAGCAATCCCATGTTTAGATGGTGTTGACTGGGAAGAGTATGTGGAGATAGATGGTTGCGGAGTTATAACCTGTTCCTGCTGATTATCATTCCATACCACCCAGGTCTGGGTATGGGATGGAGATGAAAATGCAGAGGCCACCTTAACACTCTGCCTCTGCTCCATTCCCTCAATCACCCTGGTCAGGGTATGATGTGGGGGAAGGTTAGGAGGGTTTGTGTTGGCCAAAAGGAGCCCTTCCCTATGTCAACCTTGTGAGGGTCTGACCGGGTCTCTGTGTCCTCTGGTATGGTGGGGGTTTGGCCGCTTTTTTTTTAGAAGGGTTTCTTTGTTCTCGGTTCCGGTTGGTTGGGCTTGTGAGACCGGGTTGTCCTGTGTGGTCGGGGTTGTGGTGGTGGGAGCCTGTTGTGCCATTCGTTGAAGCCTGAAAACGAGACGTTATGTTAGGCGAAGTCGACGTTCCTGCATTGAGACTCGGTTGCCAGTCTAAACTTTTTTCGGCTGGCCCCTCTGTGCGTCTCTTCTTAAAAGGTGTAGAGGGTCTAAGTGAGTATCTATGCCCCGTCGAAATATTTGGGCCCGTTTTGTGGTGGAGTAGGGGGTCTGAGTTGCCATCAGAGTGCCCGGGGTCCTCGTTGTCTCGTAGATCTTCCACTGTAGTGTGTCCCTGTGTAAAACTCAAAATAAGGGTAAGAGAAAAGTACAAATGAAAATAGGTAGCCAAAAGGAGGTACCCCCGAAGTCTGTGTGGAACCTGCCTTCCTTACAGCTGCACAACGGGTCTAGGGGTAGCCCAGCCACGACGCGTTTCTGCCTTACTCTGCTTCATCAGGTGGCAGGGAGGAGAAAAGAAAGGTGCAAAAATAGGTGCACTTGGTCGTAGTACGGTAAAAAGGCCGTATTTTGGACCAGAGAAAATGGGGTGTGTGTGTGGGTAGATGTGTAGTTGAGGCTCGATGGTCTGGAGGTCTATGAAGGTCCGTTGAAGAAAAAAGGTCAAAAAGGGCGTTGATTCTCTGAAGGTTGGGTTCCGTGATGTAGGAGTACCTAGATTAGGGAAGAAATCGCAAGGATATAAAGGCGGCTCGGAGTGGTCCAGATTCGGGGTATAGCATGAAGCTTTTAGGGGCCTTTTGTTCAAAAGGAGTAGACTTTGGAAAGGAATATTCGTAGGGATTGTAGAGTACCAGCTGGCGGCTTGGTCCAGGTGAGGTGTATCTAGGGTGTAGCATGGAGCTGGGGTGTGGTCTTTCAGCAGGAGTAGTCATCATTGGTGAAGTTCTTTTGTAGAGGTCCAGCTTGTGTCTTCTCCAGGTGAAGTGTCTCCAAAAAGTGTTCCGGCCAAATGGTGCTGAGGCTGAGGGATGCTCCTCTTTTATAGGGAATAAGGGGGGCGTGGTTTGCCAGGTAAGTCGAATCCTATTGGTGCATGAGGTGTGCATGCGGTGTTCATGTGAGGGGTATGGCCGTGGGTTAGGGTTAGGGTTAAGGGTTAGGTTTTGAATATAATTGTGTTTCGTTTCAACTAGTTAGTTTTACGGTGCACAGGCCTATCTCCTGTTTATCCCTCCTATTTCTGATGATCTAATATAATAGGTGTAGTACTTAAAAAGGCCCGTAGATGTCCTCCTAGGATCATAAATTAAACGGAGGTAAGCTCCAAGTTGCCTCTTTTTCTGGGTGTCAAGTGCAGAAGTCGATGTGGTGAGAGATTCATTCAACCATAGTTTTGTTAAATGTGAACATAAACGCCATATTGTGCATTTAAATGGTTTTATTGTTTTGTTAAAGGAAAGGAAAAAGAGGTAGTGCCAAACTAAACTCAAACAAACCATAAATATATAGAAAGTAAAAATAAATTCTGAATAAAACCATGTTCTTCTCCATCCATTTTCCTGTCTGTTAAAACCCATTTTCTAAAACCTCTCGTTCAGGCCATTTGGCGTTATTGTCTGTAGGTGCTGGATCCACTCCCGTTCTACCCTCTTTCGCTGCCCACAGGTCCAGCCTATATGTGACTGTAACCCTGATATGGTAAGGTGAGTGATGGGGTGCTCCTGGAAGTGGGTTATGAGTTCCGTTTGTAGCTGTGCCCTTTTAATGTTATACAGGTGTTGTTTGAGTCTGGTTTCTATGGTGTGTTTGGTTTCTCCAATGTATTGTTTATTGCAAAGTGTACATGTAATGGTATAAATGGTGTTATGTGTGTTCAATGAATAGGATTCTTGTACTGGTGCTGATGTGTGGCTGTGTATATTTGTAATGAACTTTATCTGTCGAAAATGGAAATTATGAGGTTTGAGGTCTTGTGGTGGCTTACTACTGAATCTTGCTTTGGTGAGGAGGTCCTTTAAGTTTTTGTTCTTTCTAAATGCTGAAATGATTCTGTATGGTTTGAGTGGTATGTAAGTGTGCTGAACTGTAGAGAAGTTGTGTTTGATTGATTGATGTAGGGGTCTAATTCTATGTGAAAATGTGGTTACTAGGGGGATGATAATTGTCTGTTGATTGAGTATCGATGACAAGGGAGAAGAGACAGAGGAAGTGTTCCGTTTTAGTGAATGTTGCAGATCACTAGGGGAGTCAGGGTTAGGGTGAGGGAGGGAGATAGGATGAGAACCCTGGTTAGGGTAATGGTACCCATTAGGGTTAGGCGTGGGGTTTGGGGAAAGATTGAGGTTAAGGTTAGGCGTGGGGTTAAGGGAAAGGTTAAGGTTAGGCGTGGGGTTAAGGAAGAGGTTAAGGTTAGGCGTGAGGTTTGGGAAGAGGTTAAGATTAGGCGTGGGGTTTGGGTTAGGGTTAGGGTTAGGGTTAGGGGAGAGGTTAAGGTTAGGTGTGGGGTTAAGGGAAAGGTTAAGGTTAGGCGTGGGGTTAAGGGAAGGGTTAAGGTTAGGCGTGAGGTTTGGGGAGGGGTTAAGGTTAGGAGTAGGATTGAGGTTAAGGTTAAGAGAGGTGGATGATTTGCTGTGGTCTGTGAGTGTTGGATGAATGGGAGGGAGGGAGGGAGGCCAATGTGTTGTTTTTAATGGTCCTTAAAAATCGTTTTGAATATCCTCTTCTTCTAAGTGCATTGAATAGTGTATTTATGGCATAATCCAGGTCTTGCTTGCAAGATGATATCCTGTAGAACCGTATAATTTGTGATTTTATTATTCCCTTAAATGTATGTTTAGGATGGCAACTGTGTTTATGAAGTAAAGCATGTGTGTCTGTTGGTTTGAAGTAAACTCTAGTGTGTAGTGTTTTCTGTGATTGATTGTTGTTACTGAAAAAAACTGTTGTGTCTAAGAAGTTGACTTCTTGAGGATGAATTGTGTATTTAACCTTAATGGATGGATGATGACCGTTGAGAATGTTTATAAAATCTGTGAATAACTGGATGTCGTGGGGCCAGGCTCCTATTGTGTAATCCAAGCAGAGTAACATCTTTCGAATTCCAACGACCTTAGCTTGCATACCATTTGGCCGGAACTGAATAAGATAATTCAGGAAACCTCGAACATCGGCTCGGTACATTTTTAACGTGGATGGTGCCAAACCACGGTCGTCACATTGACCTACATACCACTCAGACACACGTCTGTAGTTATCCAGAAAACACAGTCCTTCATCGGCCTTGCCCTCTGACATAATGCGGAGGAATTCCCGTACTCGGGATAAACTGGTGCGACTATTGTCAATTTGTTTAACTGAAGGGTGTATACCCATAATATAGTGTTCATATTGAGTCAAAATTACATTACTCCAAACCTCAATTCTGGACGGCACGCCGCCGTCTTCATCACTCGCTCTCCGTGGAAGTCGCCACGACGCAGCCTTGCTCCCTCGGTTCCGAGCACAGTTCACTACCGACCTGACTGGTTGGCTGCACCGCCGCCGACGCACCTGCCGTCTGATAACCCTCGTCCACCAGCTGCTGCTCACCCTCGTCCACCAGCTGCTGCTCCACGGACAACTCACTTTCAAAACACTGCAAAATCACAGGGTCCTCCGGCCGCGGTTCAAGCCCTGATTCGGGCTGCTGTCTCTCAGTCGAAAACCGGCTAAATTGCATAGCATTCCTTCATTCCATAGTACCGAACTTAAGTGCATGTACAGACTTGAAATGTCGGTCTAGCCGCATGATATTCTGTTTACAACAAAGCCCACAGTCGCGTCTTGGTCTGCTGCTCATAGCTTCTCTCTCCTGCCTTCCTCCGTGTCTCTTTGTTTGCTCCACCAAACACCAAACAACCTAACCCTAACCCATCTGTGCCTTATGGAATTATAGCTTGTACCATGGAGAGGTTCTTTCACTGGAGGACTTTGAAGAAAAAGCCATTTGTCTGAAGTTAATTCTCTGATGAGTATATTTAGTTGTTAAATTAGCTCTTGCACAACTCCCACTTTCCAGAATGTTGACATTTTAAGAAGGAAATAGATGTGCTAAGTCATCTGTTTTTGTAAACTGATGGGTTCAATCCTTGTTCGACGTTTATGGAAGCTAGCTGATATTATGGAATTGTACTTTCATTAGAACAGTGTAAAGAAAAGGTCAATTGTGTTGATATGGCCACTGCGACCTGTATGCTCTAGTCGGCTGGCCCTCGCGACATATTCGTCGCCGGACCCACTGGCTCCAGGACATGTTTTTAGTCTATGCTAGGTAAAGCTCCGACTTATCTCAGCTCACTGGTCACGATAACAACACTCACCCGTAGCACGCGTTCCAGCAGGTATCTCACTGGTCATCCCCAAAGCCAACATCCTTTGGCTGCCTTTCCTTCCAGTTCTCTTCTGCCAATGACTGGAATGAATTGCAAAAATCGCTGAAGCTGGAGACATATTTCCCTCACTAACTTTCGTTGTTGCCAATTTAGTGACTTAGTCGCCGTATTTAGCAAGTATTCAGACCCCTCTAGCGACATATTTTCAAATAAGCAACTAGTGACAAATCTAGACACTTTTTCTGGTGTTATTGGAGACTTTTGTAGACTCTGACGTGAAAGCACGTATCATTCTTACTCTTCTCAACGAGCAGCGGGTGCTGGCGTGGGCCCCATCCCCGTGCCAGAGCACTCACAGGCGGCCCAGTCCTCGCGCAGCAGTCCCTCCCAGCTGCAGTCAGAGCAGAAGATGTTCCACCCCTGCTCGTCCAGACTGCAAATTAATCGCACATGCGGGAAGCCGCTGCTGGCTGATCCCGCCCTGGTTTACATAAAAATAAAAATTAATTAACTGAATTAGAGTCAGACTAGTTACCGTAAATTTCTCACATTGCCATTGACAGTTTTTTCTATTGTCTCTTTTTAGTCCATTTAGATTGTTAACGACATCACGCTACCAGGTTCCCCAAGGTCACCCCCCCTCCACGCTCAACTCAAAAGATGGCACACAGAATGCAAAAATATTCTTAGAAATATTTAACCTCCACACATTAACAAGTCCAATAGCTCAAATGAAAGATAAACACCTTGTTCATCTAGCCAGCGTGTCAGATTTCTAAAATGTTTTACGGTGAAAACATAGCACATATTTATGTCAAACCACCACCAAATACACAGCCAATATATAGCCATTTTGTCAAACAAAAGATGCAATCACAAACGCAGGATTAAAAGAAAAATAATTCACTAACCTTTTGAAAATCTTCATCAGATGACAGTAATAGGACATGTTACACAGTACATTTATGTTTTTTTCAATAATATGCAATTTATATCCATAAATCATCGTTTATATTGACGCAATGTTCTGAAATGTCCTGAGAAATTATATATAACTCCGCCAGATAACAGCAATACACATCATAACCTTTGACTAAATATACATGTTCTACATATAGTTAGAAAGATACACTGCTTCTTAATGCAATCGCTATGTCACATTTCTTTTTAACGTTACAGAAATCGTTCATTTTTCAATAATCTGAGACGGCGCTCAGACATAAGCAATATTTCTCTGCTATGTTGGAGTCAACAGAAACACACAATTACAACATAAATATTCCCTTACCTTTGATGGTCTTCGATCATAATGTAGTGGAAGAAGTCATACTTACCCAAAACATCGTTTGGTTTCAGTTAGTGTGTCTTTGTATTAGCATATACTGGAAATTCCAGCTGAAATACTACCAAAATTTACTTCTGGTCACGAACAGTTGCGCATCAAAACTTCGAAATTACATATTATATGTCGACTAAACTGGTCAAACTAAGTGCAGAATCAAGGTTTAGGATGTTTTAAACGTACAAAACAATTATCTAATCTCTTAGACGAACGTGCTTGTTAGCAGGCTATCTGGAACAAAGGAACGTGCCTTCAAGAAGCGCGCTCCCGTAACCTTGAATTTTCTCGCAAAACTCAGTCTTTAGCTTACCAAAAGCTCAAACCACGCGGGATTTGCACAATTAAACGCTGTACTGAATGAAGACATCCAGTGGAAGACATAGAAAGTGTCTCCAGATCCATAGCTGGTTGGGAAGGGTGGGGGCGATGACGTAAAAGTTGCCCCAAATTTTAGTACTCCAAAAATAGTGTGAGAGATTGCCTGCCCTGTGAGTTCTGCTATACTTACAGACATAATTGAAACGGTTTTAGAAGCTTTAGAGTGTTTTCTATCCAATAATAATTATTATATGCATATATTAGCAATTTTGGACAGATTTTTTTTTCAGTTTACTATGGGCACGCAATTCCTCCAAAGGGGCAGTATAGAGCAGGAGTATTCTGCCTATCCATAATTAATGTAGATTGTTTACCATTTCTTTTTTTTTTAAATGTTAAGGTTAAAAATGTTTAATGTTTTACTGTGACTTGACTCCTAAGTGGATCATAAGGTTAAAAATCAAACCAAATTAAGAAAACTAAACTGAAAAACACAAAACCAAGAATAAAATAACATTTACATTTACATTTAAGTCATTTAGCAGACGCTCTTATCCAGAGCGAGTTACAAATTGGTGCATTCACCTTATGACATCCAGTGGAACAGTAGTGCATCTAAATCTTTTAAGGGGGGTGAGAGGGATTACTTTATCCTATCCTAGGTATTCCTTAAAGAGGTGGGGTTTCAGGTGTCTCCGGAAGGTGGTGATTGACTCCGCTGTCCTGGCGTCGTGAGGGAGTTTGTTCCACCATTGGGGGGCCAGAGCAGCGAACAGTTTTGACTGGGCTGAGCGGGAACTGTACTTCCTCAGTGGTAGGGAGGCGAGCAGGCCAGAGGTGGATGAACGCAGTGCCCTTGTTTGGGTGTAGGGCCTGATCAGAGCCTGGAGGTACTGAGGTGCCGTTCCCCTCACAGCTCCGTAGGCAAGCACCATGGTCTTGTAGCGGATGCGAGCTTCAACTGGAAGCCAGTGGAGAGAGCGGAGGAGCGGGGTGACGTGAGAGAACTTGGGAAGGTTGAACACCAGACGCGCTGCGGCGTTCTGGATGAGTTGTAGGGGTTTAATGACACAGGCAGGGAGCCCAGCCAACAGCGAGTTGCAGTAATCCAGACGGGAGATGACAAGTGCCTGGATTAGGACCTGCGCCGCTTCCTGTGTGAGGCAGGGTCGTACTCTGCGGATGTTGTAGAGCATGAACCTACAGGAATGGGCCACCGCCTTGATGTTAGTTGAGAACGACAGGGTGTTGTCCAGGATCACGCCAAGGTTCTTAGCGCTCTGGGAGGAGGACACGATGGAGTTGTCAACCGTGATGGCGAGATCATGGAACGGGCAGTCCTTCCCCGGGAGGAAGAGCAGCTCCGTCTTGCCGAGGTTCAGCTTGAGGTGGTGATCCGTCATCCACACTGATATGTCTGCCAGACATGCAGAGATGCGATTCGCCACCTGGTCATCAGAGGGGGGAAAGGAGAAGATTAATTGTGTGTCGTCTGCATAGCAATGATAGGAGAGACCATGTGAGGTTATGACAGAGCCAAGTGACTTGGTGTATAGCGAGAATAGGAGAGGGCCTAGAACAGAGCCCTGGGGACACCAGTGGTGAGAGCGCGTGGTGAGGAGACAGATTCTCGCCACGCCACCTGGTAGGAGCGACCTGTCAGGTAGGACGCAATCCAAGCATGGGCCGCGCCGGAGATGCCCAACTCGGAGAGGGTGGAGAGGAGGATCTGATGGTTCACAGTATTGAAGGCAGCCGATAGGTCTAGAAGGATGAGAGCAGAGGAGAGAGAGTTAGCTTTAGCAGTGCGGAGTGCCTCCGTGATACAGAGAAGAGCAGTCTCAGTTGAATGACTAGTCTTGAAACCTGACTGATTTGGATCAAGAAGGTCATTCTGAGAGAGATAGCAGGAGAGCTGGCCAAGGACGGCACGTTCAAGAGTTTTGGAGAGAAAAGAAAGAAGGGATACTGGTCTGTAGTTGTTGACATCGGAGGGATCGAGTGTAGGTTTTTTCAGAAGGGGTGCAACTCTCGCTCTCTTGAAGACGGGAGGGATGTAGCCAGCGGTCAGGGATGAGTTGATGAGCGAGGTGAGGTAAGGGAGAAGGTCACCGGAAATGGTCTGGAGAAGAGAGGAGGGGATAGGGTCAAGCGGGCAGGTTGTTGGGCGGCCGGCCGTCACAAGACGCGAGATTTCATCTGGAGAGAGGGGGGAGAAAGAGGTCAGAGCACAGGGTAGGGCAGTGTGAGCAGAACCAGCGGTGTCGTTTGACTTAGCAAACGAGGATCGGATGTCGTCGACCTTCTTTTCAAAATGGTTGACGAAGTCATCTGCAGAGAGGGAGGAGGGGGAGGGGAGGAGGATTCAGGAGGGAGGAGAAGGTTGCAAAGAGCTTCCTAGGGTTAGAGGCAGATGCTTGGAATTTAGAGTGGTAGAAAGAGGCTTTAGCAGCAGAGAGAGAAGAGGAAAATGTAGAGAGGAGGGAGTGAAAGGATGTCAGGTCCGCAGGGAGGCGAGTTTTCCTCCATTTCCGCTCGGCTGCCCGGAGCCCTGTTCTGTGAGCTCGCAATGAGTCGTTGAGCCACGGAGCGGGAGGGGGAGGACCGAGCCGGCCTGGAGGATAGGGGACATAGAGAGTCAAAGGATGCAGAAAGGGAGGAGAGGAGGGTTGAGGAGGCAGAATCAGGAGATAGGTTGGAGAAGGTTTGAGCAGAGGGAAGAGATGATAGGATGGAAGAGGAGAGAGTAGCGGGGGAGAGAGAGCGAAGGTTGGGACGGCGCGATACCATCCGAGTAGGGGCAGTGTGGGAAGTGTTGGATGAGAGCGAGAGGGAAAAGGATACAAGGTAGTGGTCGGAGACTTGGAGGAGTTGCAATGAGGTTAGTGGAAGAACAGCATCTAGTAAAGATGAGGTCGAGCGTATTTCCTGCCTTGTGAGTAGGGGGAATGTGAGAGGGTGAGGTCAAAAGAGGAGAGGAGTGGAAAGAAGGAGGCAGAGAGGAATGAGTCAAAGGTAGACGTGGGGAGGTTAAAGTCGCCCAGAACTGTGAGAGGTGAGCCGTCCTCAGGAAAGGAGCTTATCAAGGCATCAAGCTCATTGATGAACTCTCCGAGGGAACCTGGAGGGCGATAAATGATAAGGATGTTAAGCTTGAAAGGTCTGGTAACTGTGACAGCATGGAATTCAAAGGAGGCGATAGACAGATGGGTAAGGGGAGAAAGAGAGAATGACCACTTGGGAGAGATGAGGATCCCGGTGCCACCACCCCGCTGACCAGAAGCTCTCGGGGTGTGCGAGAACACGTGGGCAGACGAAGAGAGCAGTAGGAGTAGCAGTGTTGTCTGTGGTGATCCATGTTTCCGTCAGTGCCAAGAAGTCGAGGGACTGGAGGGAGGCATAGGCTGAGATGAACTCTGCCTTGTTGGCCGCAGATCGGCAGTTCCAGAGGCTACCGGAGACCTGGAACTCCACGTGGGTCGTGCGCGCTGGGACCACCAGATTAGGGTGGCCGCGGCCACGCGGTGTGGAGCGTTTGTATGGTCTGTGCAGAGAGGAGAGAACAGGGATAGACAGACACATAGTTGACAGGCTATACAAGAGGCTACGCTAATGCAAAGGAGATTGGAATGACAAGTGGACTACACGTCTCGAGTGTTCAGAAAGTTAAGCTTACGTAGCAAGAATCTTATTGACTAAAATGATTAAAATGATACAGTACTGCTGAAGTAGGCTAGCTGGCAGAGGCTGCGTTGTTGACTATGTAGGCTAGCTGGCAGTGTCTGCGTTGTTGACACTACACTAATCAAGTCGTTCCGTTGAGTGTAATGGTTTCTACTGTGCTACTGTGCTGCTGTTCGGGGCTAGCTGGCTAGCTAGCAGTGTTGATTTACGTTACGTTGCGTTAAAAGAACGACAATAGCTGGCTAGCTAACCTAGGAAATCGCTCAAGACTACACAATTATCTTTGATACAAAGACGGCTATGTAGCTAGCTATGTAGCTAGCTACGATCAAACAAATCAAGCCGTTGTACTGTGATGAAATGAAAAATGTGATACTACCTGTGGAGCGAAGCGAAATGCGACCGGATTGTTGAGTGCGGAAGTTCTGTTACGTTAAGGACGACGAATAGCTGGCTAGCTAACCTCGGTAAATTAAGATAATCACTCTAAAACTACACACTCTAAACTACACAATTATCTTGGATACGAAGACAGCAAAGACAACTATGTAGCTAGCTAACACTACACTAATCAAGTCGTTCAGTTGAGTGTAAGTTGTGCTGCTAATCGGTAGACGGTGGACTAGCTAACGGTAGACGTTAGCTAGCTAGCTAGCTGCAGGGCGGTGTAGACTGCGTTAGGACGACGAAATACGATAATTACGCAATTATCTATGATACAAAGACGGCTATGTAGCTAGCTAAGAAGAAAAATTGCTAAGATTAGACAAATCAAACCGTTGTACTATAATGAAATGTAATGAAATGTAATACTACCTGCGGACCGAGTGCAGATGCGACCGCTCGCTCCAACCAGGAAGACTACAATAAAATATGTAATGAAAAATTAAGTAGCTCCGTATCTCTTTTGGGTCACTTTTTCCGGTCCCAAACCCGCGGGATTAAGGAGGTGGGTTGGAATTGTGACGTAAAAAAAACAAGAATCGACAGAAGAAAGTTCATTTGTAGTTCTAAACATATTTAGGGTGTTTTTACTCACTTTTTTTCTCTTCCACGATGTTATTCCTCACTCCTACAGTGTCCATCACAATTACATGCACATGGACAATTATGCAAATTAGGTGATGACATCATTTAGCAACTTCTAGTGACTTTTAGGACAACCAATAGCTACTTTCCTTACTGAGGTGTTGGCAACACTGCTAACTTTAAACATCGGCTATCTGAGAAGCTAACTGATCGCTGCAGCTGTACAAAGCCCATCTGTAAATAGCCCACCCAATCTACCTATTTCATCCCCATATTGTTTTAATTCACTTTCTGCTCTTTGCACACCAGTATTTCTACTTGCACATCATCATCTGCTCATCTATCACTCTAGTGTTAAGGTGCTAAATTGTAATTACTTCGCTACTATGGCCTATTTATTGCCTTACCTCCATTTGCACGTACTGTATAGACTTTCTTTTTTTTCTTCTATTGTGTTACTGACTGTACTCTTGTTTATTCCATCTGTAACTCTGTGTTGTTGTTTGTGTTGCGCTGCTTTGCTTTATCTTTTCCAGGTCGCAGTTGTAAATGAAAACTTGTTCTCAACTAGCTTACCTGGTTAAATAAAGGTGAAATTAAAAAAATACGATTTTTTTTTTTTTTTTTTTCATTCCCAGAAAGGGTATGTAGCTTCGCATGTATGACTTCCTGGGTTCAATCCCCAGCTTCTCCATTAAAACTTTTGCAATGACCCATCTCCAACTTTCCAGAATGTTGAAATTCTCAGCAGGAAACAGAGATGTGCTGAATCATTTGCTCTTGTAATCTGAAGAACGTGTTCAATCCCTGTTCGTACATTTATAGAACAGAAGTGGCATTGTTGCTTCAATTGCATCATTTTCATGATGGGTTCGATGACTGTCCATACTTGTATTTAGAATTGCTGCTATCATTTCATTGTAGTTTCAATGGAGTGGTGTATATAAAAAGTACATTGTATTAATATTGCATTTTATCTGCAAATAAAATGGGATCGAAGCTCAGAGGGGGAGTGCATGCTATTTATGTATGAGGTCCTTGGTTCAATCCCAGACCAGCTAGATCTACTGTCTCTATTATATTATGACAGACCAGGTAGATCTACTGTCTCTATTATATTATGACAGACCAGCTAGATCTACTGTCTCTATTATATTATGACAGACCAGCTAGATCTACTGTCTCTTTTATATTATGGCAGACCAGCTAGATCTACTGTCTCTATTATATTATGGCAGACCAGCTAGATCTACTGTCTCTATTATATTATGACAGACCAGCTAGAGAAACTGTCTCTATTATTTTATGATAGACCAGCTAAATCTACTGTCTCTATTATACAAATACTTATTTTCCACCATAATTTGCAAATAAATTCATAAAAAAATCCTACAACGTGACTTTCTGGATTTTTTTTTTTTCTAATTTTGTCTGTCATAGTTGGAGTGTACCTATGATGAAAATTACAGGCCTCTCTCATCTTTTTAAGTGGGAGAACTTGCACAATTGGTGGCTGACTAAATACTTTTTTGCCCCACTGTATGGTTTGATACATTTAGAGGAATAAACTTTATTACCCAAAAACATCATAGAAAAAAAAACATTAAGGACATCATCAACACTATCAAGATTCAGGTAATTTTCCAAAAGTTTGAAGGAGTGTTACATCGCCTTATACACTGCTTCTCTGTCTGTTGCTTTAGAGCAAATTAATAGAACGTATGTGTGGGCGCACGTGTGTGTGCGTCTGTGACCAATGCACAACACATTCCTGTGTAATATTTAACTATCCACTGATACGGTTAATGCCAGAGGGAAGATATAATGACTGATATCATGCACTTAAAGACACGTCTGACAGACAGTAAGGCCTCTTTCTCACACTACTAACAGGACACAATTCTGAAGAATAGCCCTGCCACTATGACACACTATCTACAGAGTGCATGAGGAGACCTACAGGAAGACTACAGCAGGTAAGTACCAAAGATTGACTTTATTGATGGCTCAGCCACTCCCAGGTGAGGTGAAAGATTATATCTAGTCAATCATTCACTAGGACTATAGTTTAACAGGTATTTAACAGGTCCGACTGGGGTTGACAGTGATTGAACGGCAGCAGTGAAGCGTTTCATCTGTGGTCATTTGATCCAGGAGCTGCAGGAGGCCTAGCGTTTCATCTGTGGTCATTTGATCCAGGAGCTGCAGGAGGCCTAGCGTTTCATCTGTGGTCATTTGATCCAGGAGCTGCAGGAGGCCTAGCGTTTCTTACTGCAGACTTATATCACCTGTGTGAGTTTGAGTTTTTATTTACATTTGAGGTACAATACAGTAAATATCTAGTCAGTCATTAAACGCAGACTGAGAAAATGATTCTGTCAGCAATTGTTGTCAGTTGTAGTTTAGTGAATGTTTTCCACTCAATTATACACTGAACTGAACAACAATATAAACGCAACAATTTCAAGGATTTTACTGAGGTACACTTTAAGGAAATCAGTCAATTTAAAAATATTCATTAGGATAAAATCTATGGATTTCACATGACTGGGAATACAGACATGCATCTGTTGGTCACAGATACCGTAAAAAAAAGGTAGGAATGTGGATCAGAAAACCAGTCAGTATCTGGTGTGGCCACTATTTGCCTCATGCAGAGCGACACATCTCCTTCGCGTTGATCAGGCTGTTGATTGTGACCTGTGGAATGTTGTCCCACTCCTCTTTAAAACCAATGCGAAGCTGCAGGATATTGGCAGGAACTGAAACACACTGGTGTACACATCGATCCAAAGCGTTCCAAACATGCTCAATGGGTGACATGTCTGGTGAGTATGCAAGCCATGGAAGAACTGGGACATTTTCAGCTTCCAAGAAATATGTACAGATCTTTGCGACATGGGGCCATGCATTATCATGCTGAAACATGAGGTGACGGAGGCAGATAAATGACATGACAATAGGCCTTAGGATATCGCCCATACCATAACCCCACCGCCACCATGGGGCACTCTGTTAACAACATTGACATCAGCAAACTGCTCGATGATGCTGAACTGCAGTCATGTCAAGATCCGGATGAGGACGCCGAGCACGCAGATGAGCTTCCCTGAGACGAAGATGAAGAAGCCGGATGTGGAGGACCTGAGCTGGCGTGGTTACATGTGGTAGCAGGTAGCCTAGAAGTTAGTGTTGGGCCAGTAACCGAAAGTTTGCTAGATTGAATCCCCGAGCTGACAAGGTAAAAATCTGTTGTTCTGCCCCTGAACAAGGCAGTTAACCCACTGTTCCTAGGTCATCATTGTAAATAAAAAAATTGCCTGGTTAAAGGTTATATAAATAAAAATGTGGTGAGGCCAGTTGACGTACTGCCAAGTTCTCTAAAACAACATTGGAAGCGGTTTATGGTAAATAAATGAAAATTCAATTCTCTGGCAACCAATTCTCTGGTGGACATTCCTGCAGTCAGAATGCCATTTGCACTCTCGCTCAACTTTAGACATCTGTGGCATTGTGCTATGTAACCAAACTGCACATTTTAGTGGTCTTTTATTGTCCCCGGGACAAGGTGCACCTGTGTAGTGATCATGCTGTTTAATCAGCTTTTTGATATGCAACACCTGTCAGGTGGATGGATTATCTTGATAAATCACTAACAGGGAGGTAAACATTTGTGGACAAATCAAAATAAGCTTTTTGTGCATATGGAACATTTCTGGGATTTTTGATTCTAGCTCATGTTGCATGTATCTTTGTTCATATAATGAGTAGTTGAATCAGCTGACTACTGTTGATGTTGACAGATAAATGTTATCCTGCAGAGCTCAAAGAGCATGGACCTGTTAAAGTGCAGAGGGTTTCTGTTTGGCAGGCAGTACTGTGTAATCTCTAGTATCTCATGGAGCCTCTAGTTTTTAATCGGTCTTTTAAAGTTGTCTCTGTTTATTAGAATTCATCATAGAAAGACATTAATATGTGGAAAGGCAACCGTATTCAATGTACAACTCATCTTAATGTATATTATTGTCTGTTGTACCATCCTTCTATGGGGGAATTCAGATGCATAAATGGAACTTAATACTCTTTTTATCCCCCTTTCTCTATTCTGACCTTGAACTGAAGCATGGGGCAACGCATGTGCGAGCCAGCTAACAGTTTGGGGTGGATATCACAGAAATTGAGGTGTGGCATAAGTGTGTCTATTCTGACCTTAACTTTTTCTCAATCGCGTACAAGCATTTTTTTTAACAATGTTGTCAATTTTCAAAAACAGACTTCACAAAGCACCGAACTCTGACCTTTTGAAAAAAGAACAGTAAATGTGTTTTCAATGTAAATACATTCATCACAACTACAGAAACTATTGATGAGGCAAAAGGTATGGCAATTAAGTCTGGCAGCCCAACTGATTGGCAAACATACTGCAAATTAAGGAATCATGTGAATAATCTAAATAAAAAGAGAAACTATGCTATGAAACAAAGAAATTATATAAATAATGCTACTAAAAAGCCAACTCGGCTCCATCATTCGTTGAATCAGATGGCTCATTCATCACAAAGTCCACTGATATTGCCAACTACTTTAATTACTTTTTCATTGGCAAGATTAGCAAACTTAGGGATGACATGCCAGCAACAAATGCTGACACTACACACCGAAGTATATCGGACCAAATTAAAGCTGCAAGTAACAATACCAGGGCTCAAGCTAGGCACTGTTGTTCATTGTTGGTAAATGTTGGAGTTGAGCAGTTGTTATAAGATGGCAAAAGTGTTAGTAGTTCCTGAAAAGGTGCATGAGGAGTATTGATAGTATTTCACAATAAAACATTTCACATTCTGTACATAAACACATTTATAAATCAAATCATATCAAATCAAATTTTATTTGTCACATACACATGGTTAGCAGATGTTAATGCGAGTGTAGCGAAATGCTTGTGCTTCTAGTTCCGACAATGCAGTAATAACCAACAAGTAATCTAACTAACAATTCCAAAACTACTGTCTTATACACAGTGTAAGGGGATAAAGAATATGTACATAAGGATATATGAATGAGTGATGGTACAGAGCAGCATAGGCAAGATACAGTAGATGGTATAGAGTACAGTATATACATATGAGATGAGTATGTAAACAAAGTGGCATAGTTAAAGTGGCTAGTGATACATGTATTACATAACGATGCAGTCGATGATATAGAGTACAGTATATACGTATGCATATGAGATGAATAATGTAGGTTAAGTAACGTTATATAAGGTAGCATTGTTTAAAGTGGCTAGTGATATATTTACATCATTTCCCATCAATTCCCATTATTAAAGTGGCTGGAGTTGAGTCAGTGTCAGTGTCAGTGTGTTGGCAGCAGCCACTCAATGTTAGTGGTGGCTGTTTAACAGTCTGATGGCCTTGAGATAGAAGCTGTTTTTCAGTGTCTCGGTCCCAGCTTTGATGCACCTGTACTGACCTCGCCTTCTAGATGATAGCGGGGTGAACAGGCAGTGCCTCGGGTGGTTGATGTCCTTGATGATCTTTATGGCCTTCCTGTAACATCGGGTGGTGTAGGTGTCCTGGAGGGCAGGTAGTTTGCCCCGGTGATGCGTTGTGCAGACCTCACTACCCTCTGGAGAGCCTTACGGTTGAGGGCGGAGCAGTTTCCGTACCAGGCGGTGATACAGCCCGCCAGGATGCTCTCGATTGTGCATCTGTAGAAGTTTGTGAGTGCTTTTGGTGACAAGCCGCATTTCTTCAGCCTCCTGAGGTTGAAGAGGCGCTGCTGCGCCTTCTTCATGATGCTGTCTGTGTGAGTGGACCAATTCAGTTTGTCTGTGATGTGTATGCCGAGGAACTTAAAACTTGCTACCCTCTCCACTACTGTTCCATCGATGTGGATAGGGGGGTGTTCCCTCTGCTGTTTCCTGAAGTCCACAATCATCTCCTTAGTTTTGTTGACGTTGAGTGTGAGGTTATTTTCCTGACACCACACTCCGAGGGCCCTCACCTCCTCCCTGTAGGCCGTCTCGTCGTTGTTGGTAATCAAGCCTACCACTGTTGTGTCGTCCGCAAACTTGATGATTGAGTTGGAGGCGTGCGTGGCCACGCAGTCGTGGGTGAACAGGGAGTACAGGAGAGGGCTCAGAACGCACCCTTGTGGGGCCCCGGTGTTGAGGATCAGCGGGGAGGAGATGTTGTTGCCTACCCTCACCACCTGGGGGCGGCCCGTCAGGAAGTCCAGTACCCAGTTGCACAGGGTGGGGTCGAGACCCAGGGTCTCGAGCTTGATGACGAGCTTGGAGGGCACTATGGTGTTAAATGCCGAGCTGTAGTCGATGAACAGCATTCTCACATAGGTATTCCTCTTGTCCAGATGGGTTAGGGCAGTGTGCAGTGTGGTTGAGATAGCATCGTCTGTGGACCTATTTGGGCGGTAAGCAAATTGGAGTGGGTCTAGGGTGTCAGGTAGGGTGGAGGTGATATGGTCCTTGACTAGTCTCTCAAAGCACTTCATGATGACGGAAGTGAGTGCTACGGGGCGGTAGTCGTTTAGCTCAGTTACCTTAGCTTTCTTGGGAACAGGAACAATGGTGGCCCTCTTGAAGCATGTGGGAACAGCAGACTGGTATAGGGATTGATTGAATATGTCCGTAAACACACCGGCCAGCTGGTCTGCGCATGCTCTGAGGCGCGGCTGGGGATGCCGTCTGGGCCTGCAGCCTTGCGAGGGTTAACACGTTTAAATGTCTTACTCACCTCGGCTGCAGTGAAGGAGAGACCGCATGTTTTCGTTGCAGGCCGTGTCAGTGGCACTGTATTGTCCTCAAAGCGGGCAAAAAAGTTATTTAGTCTGCCTGGGAGCAAGACATCCTGGTCCGTGACTGGGCTGGATTTCTTCCTGTAGTCCGTGATTGACTGTAGACCCTGCCACATGCCTCTTGTGTCTGAGCCGTTGAATTGAGATTCTACTTTGTCTCTGTACTGACGCTTAGCTTGTTTGATAGCCTTGCGGAGGGAATAGCTGCACTGTTTGTATTCTGTCATGTTACCAGACACCTTGCCCTGATTAAAAGCAGTGGTTCGCGCTTTCAGTTTCACGCGAATGCTGCCATCAATCCACGGTTTCTGGTTAGGGAATGTTTTAATCGTTGCTATGGGAACGACATCTTCAACGCACGTTCTAATGAACTCGCACACCGAATCAGCATATTCGTCAATGTTGTTATCTGACGCAATACGAAACATATCCCAGTCCACGTGATGGAAGCAGTCTTGGAGTGTGGAGTCAGCTTGGTCGGACCAGCGTTGGACAGACCTCAGCGTGGGAGCCTCTTGTTTTAGTTTCTGTCTGTAGGCAGGGATCAACAAAATGGAGTCGTGGTCAGCTTTTCCGAAAGGGGGGCGGGGCAGGGCCTTATATGCGTCGCGGAAGTTAGAGTAACAATGATCCAAGGTTTTTCCACCCCGGGTTGCGCAATCGATATGCTGATAAAATTTAGGGAGTCTTGTTTTCAGATTAGCCTTGTTAAAATCCCCAGCTACAATGAATGCAGCCTCCGGATAAATGGTTTCCAGTTTGCAAAGAGTTAAATAAAGTTTGTTGAGAGCCATCGATGTGTCTGCTTGGGGGGGGATATATACGGCTGTGATTATAATCGAAGAGAATTCTCTTGGTAGATAATGCGGTCTACATTTGATTGTGAGGAATTCTAAATCAGGTGAACAGAAGGATTTGAGTTCCTGTATGTTTCTTTCATCACACCATGTCTCGTTAGCCATAAGGCATACGCCCCCGCCCCTCTTCTTACCAGAAAGGTGTTTGTTTCTGTCTGCGCGATGCGTGGAGAAACCCGTTGGCTGCACCGCCTCGGATAGCGTCTCTCCAGTGAGCCATGTTTCCGTGAAGCACAGAACGTTACAGTCTCTGATGTCCCTCTGGAATGGTACTCTTGCTCGGATTTCATCAACCTTGTTGTCAAGAGACTGGACATTGGCAAGAAGAATGCTAGGGAGTGGTGACCGCCTCGTTTCCCTCTTTTTCGGAGTCGTTTTTTTGGGTCGCTGCATGCGATCCATTCCGTTGTCCTGTTTGTAAGGCAGAACACAGGATCCGCATCGCGAAAAACATATTCTTGGTTGTACTGATGGTGAGTTTACGCTGATCTTATATTCAGTAGTTCTTCTCGACTGTATGTAATGAAACCTAAGATAACCTGGGGTACTAATGTAAGGCGGCCATCTCTGTCGGCACCGGAAGCTCGATATAGTATTCCAATCTTGTTTAGGATTATTTGGCTGAAATATGGCACGATGCCACAATTTGAATCAGTTTGCATCAGTTTGACTAAGGGAATTTTATTTTGAAGGCAAACCGTAAAACCAACTATTGTGGCTGGCTAATCATTATTGTGGCTAGCTTCACAACATGCTGACAGCAGTCTCTGTTATCTCACTGTAAATGTTATGTGTAATCTGAACCTTAGTTTCTAAACGAACTGTACTTCGTTTCTAAACCTCAATTTGAGTAGCACCCTATGCCTACATTAAGTTTGGTGGTCTGTTGCAAATACACTTAAAACAGGCTGTAGGCCTAAGCAACGTGAAGTAATGTTAGGCAGACTTATGTCTAAACATAGTTAGCTAGCCAGCTAATATTAAATTAGCTAGCTACCACCTAACCAATGGAGCTCAAGTTGTCGAAGTCTCAGACACTTGGAGAATTCAAATAACTTAGGTAAAACCATTTGCAAAAACACCAAACATTTTAGCTAGGGAAGGGAACTCGTGCACATGCGCAGATACGGTGTGTGACTGTGAGCACTGAGTTTTGTTCATCGCAATATCTGTTGTGCTGCTTGTGTAGCGTCACATCACTGAGAATAGTTGTACAACACTGGTACTTAGCTAGCTAGTTGGCTAGCTAGGTTGCTAACGTAGCTATTTAGGTACTAACTATAGCATCAGTGGCTAATGCTTTCTAAGTTTACGTCCTCTGACCAGGTGCGCAACTTTGGTTTTAGAAGTGGGGGGACATATATACGTATAAACTCAGCAAAAAAAAGAAACGTCCTCTCACTGTCAACTGCGTTTATTTTCAGAAAACTTAACATGTGTAAATATTTGTATGAACATAAGATTCAACAACTGAGGCATAAACTGAACAAGTTCCACAGACATGTGACTAACAGAAATAGAATAATGTGTCCCTGAACAAAGGGGGGGGTCAAAATCAAAAGTAACACTCAGTATCTGGTGTGGCCACCAGCTGCATTAAGTACTGCAGTGAATCTCCTCCTTATGGACAGCACCAGATTTGCCCGTTCATGCTGTGAGATGTTACTCCACTCTTCCACCAAGGCACCTGCAAGTTTTCGGACATTTCTGGGGGGAATGGTCCTAGCCCCTTTATAATAACTCTCCCTACATGTACAGTGCCTTGTATTAACTTAAGGGGGCTGAATAATTTTGCACGCCCAATTTTTCAGTTTTTGATTTGTTAAAAAAGTTTGAAATATCCAATAAATGTCGTTCCACTTCATGATTGTGTCCCACTTGTTGTTGATTCTTTACAAAAAAATACAGTTTTATATCTTTATGTTTGAAGCCTGAAATGTGGCAAAAGGTCGCAAAGTTCAAGGGGGCCGAATACTTTCGCAAGGCACTGTATATATTACCTCAATTACCTCGACACCGGTACCCCCTGTAAATAGCCTCGCTATTGTTATTTCCTGCTGCTCTTTGATGATTTGTTATTTTTATCTCTTACTGTTTTTTTGGGGGGGGGGGGATTTTCATAGAACTGCATTGTTGGTTAATTACGGGCTTGTGAGTAAGCATTTCACTGTGCATGTGACAAATACAATTTGATTTGGTAAGTGTGTGAATTGGACAATTTTCCTGTCAAAATGTATTTTGGGGTGTCAGGGAAAATGTATGGAGCAAAAAGTACATTCTTTTCTTTCGGAATGTAGTGAGGTAAAAGTTGGCAAAAATATAAATAGTCAAGTAATGTAAAGATACTCTCCCAAAATACTTAAGTAGTTTTACTTAAGTACTTTTGACCACTGCCCAAATGCCTTCACACAAGTATATTAGCGTACTTTATATACTGTTACACATGCACTTAGTATTCCATACATAAGTTAAGGCCATGCAACCGGAGTTGAAACCTGAGTGAAGTGCACATGTACAGTACATAAACAGATTGTAACGGCGTTCTTCGTTTGTGGAAAGAGAGTCGGATCGAAATGCAGCGTGTTGGTTACTCATGACTTTAATGAATGAAATGCGGTACATGAAATAACTCAGAATACAAAACAACAAACAGAACGTGAAACTAATTACAGCCTATCTGGTGACTACAACACAGAGACAGGAACAAACACCCATGAAATACAAAGCGAAACTGAGGCTGTCTAAATACGGTTCCCAATCAGAGACAACGACAAGCACCTGACTCTGATTGGGAATCGCCTCAGGCAGTCAAACCTATACCACACCCCTAATCAGCCGCAATCCCAAATAATACAAACCCCAATACGAAACACAACACATAAACCCATGTCACACCCTGGCCTGACCAACTATATAACGAAAACACAAAACACTATGACCAAGGCGTGACACAGATGCAAGCATCATATATTTATGTGGTGGACACTTGATAAAGTCACATGATATTGTTGTCACAAAATCATGTTACGACCACACATATCAATATACATTTTATATATCAAATCAAACTGTATTTCACATGCACCAAATACAAGTGTAGACCTTACAGTGAAATGCTTACTTACAAGCCCTTAACCAACAGTGCAGTTCAAGAAGAGTTAAGAAAATATTTACCAAATAAACTAAAAGTAAAAAGCAACACAATAACATAACAATAACAAGGCTATATACAGGGGGTACTGGTACCGAGTCAGTGTATTGAGGTACAGGTTAGAGATAATTTGTACACGTAGGTAGGGGTGAAGTGACTATGCATAGATAATAAACAACGAGTAGCAGCAGTGTACAAAACAAATTGAGGGGATCAATGTTGTAGTGTCTTAACACTAAGTACTTATTTATGTAATAAGAAAGACTCTGAATACAAGCAATTGAACTGGAGCTTCACATTTACTCAAACTAGTTAGTACCAGAATAACATAGAACAATACTGCGCATGACCAAGGGCGCTCCATCCTTAAAGGGGACATCAGTAATTAACAGAACATAACATTCCTTCTCTTATACAATCAGAGTTACTTTTACCAAACCACAACTGAAATATTTCCCAGAACTTGTTGTATAGTTATTTTGCATCTTTTAATTTGAACTTGAACAGTTAGTTTTTGTTTGTTTGTTTATAAGTCTAGTCTGTCTGGTGGACGGTGCCTTCGTTCCGGGTAGCGCCTCAGATTGTCTGGAGGCTCCTGAACATCCTCAGTGTGTGCTTGTTCCATTATAGCGTCTGCTATAGCAGCAACTTCATCAACACGTTCCCTTCTTTCAGCCTGGGGTCTCTTTACTGCCCCACCGTCCTCTACAGTTCCCTGTGTGTCACTCTAAGGAGCTCGCTGTGCCTGTTCTCTCTCGATTGTTGTGCTGTTTTCCGTGGAATGCATTTGGTTAATGTGACGCCGCCACATTATGTCTGGGCTCACTTGAACCTGGTAAGTTCTGGGTCCCGTTTGTGTGTGTACGGTCCCTCTTGTCCATTTCCCTCCTCTTCTGTAGTCTCGCACCATCACTTCCTGTCCTGTTTGGAGATGGCGCTCCCGGCCACCGGAGAGCATCTTGGCTTGTTTGTTCAGCACTTCATTACGCCTGTTTGGCTTCATGATGTCCAGCTGTGTGTGGAGAGGCTTCCCGAACATCAGTGCGGCTGGGCTTTCATTTGTTGTGGCATGTGGGGTGTTTCGGTAGGAGGCCAGGAACTTGGCCAGTTTTGTTTGCAAAGTCCCTTCGTCTCGTTTTGCTGCACGGAGTTCTTTCTTTAGGGTTTGCACAAAGCGTTCTGCCAGCCCATTGGTGGCAGGGTGGTACGGAGCTGAGGTTGAGTGTTTGATTCCATTTACTGACATGAATCTTGTAAACTCGTCACTTACAAAAGCTTGCGCGTTGTCACTTACCAGCTGCAGTGGCAAACCGAAGCGTGCAAACGTTGTTCTGAGACACTCTATCGTCTGAGCTGAGGTGGAGGAGTCAGTGCAAAACACCTCTGGCCATTTGGAATGGGCATCAACTATAACCAGAAACATGTGCTTTTCAAAGGGACCAGCGTAGTCCACATGAATTCTCTGCCATGGCTCTGCGGGCCATTCCCATGAGTGGACTGGGACAGGAGCAGGCAGTTCTTTGCCATATTTTCTATCTGTTGGTCCAGACCTGGCCACCAGAAGTGGCTCCTTGCGAGCAGCTTCATTTTGACAATTCCAACATGACCTTCATGTAGTTGCTGCAAGACTAGATGTTGGCATTTCTGAGGTATCATGACTCTCATTCCCCACATCAAACATCCTTGGTACGTTGTACTTTCGTTTCTCCGCTGGAAATACGGAGTCAGCTCCTTTCTGCCAGTAGCTGGCCATCCTGACATGGTGTAGGTGTACACTTTTGACAAGGTCACATCTTTCCTTGTCTCCTGTTTGATAACTGTGCTTGTGACTGGTAGGGCCTCAAGCTGAGCGGTATGGAACATGTCCACTGCATCCACCCTCCTTTGTCTTTCTCTTGTACAGTCTGGATAATCCATCTGCATTTGTGTGGAGGGATGACGGCTTAAACTCAATGTCATACATATGACTGGAACAGGGCATATCGCTGTAACCTGGCTGCTGTCATTGACTGGCAAGGAACAGGGCATATCGCTGTAACCTGGCTGCTGTCATTGCCGGAATGCCTTTCTTTGGACTGAAAATGGAAAGCAACGGCTGGTGATCTGTAACCAGTGTGAAAACGCTTGCCATATAGGTATGCGTGGAATTTCTTGACGCCCCACACTAGTGCCAGTGCTTCTTTGTCGATTTGTGAGTGGTTTTTCTCTGCATCATTCAATGTTCGTGACGCAAATGCAACTGGCCTCTCTGACCCATCTTTCAGTGTGTGTGAAAGGACTCTAATCCATAAGGGGACGCATCACAAGCCCACTTCACTGGCATTTCAGGGTCGTAATGCATCAGGACCTGTTCAGATGTTATGAGCCGTTTTGCCTCCAGAAATGCATTGTCACACTGCTCTGTCCACCGCCATGTCCTATTCTTTTCCAGGAGCTGATTTAGAGGCTGGAGTACTGCTGAAAGGTTTGGGAGGAATCTTCTGTAGTAATTGATCAGTCACGTGAAAGATCTCACTTCTGTGATATTTTGTGGTCGTGGTGCCTGTACCACTGCCTCGATTTTGTCCTGTGTTTTGTGCAATCCATTGCAGTCAATCTCATGTCCACAGAAGACAATCTTGTCTTTGAAGAACTCACACTTCTTTAAGTTTGCCTGTAGACCATACTCTTTCAGTCTTTTCAGGACCTCTTCCAGGTTAGCCAGGTGCTCTTTGTCGGTGCGTCCTGTTATGATCATGTCATCCAGGATACACTGGGTTCCTGGGATTCCTTGCAAAATCTGGTCAATAGTTCGTTGCCAAATGGCTGGGGCTGATGCAATGGCAAAAACCAGGCGGTTATACCTGTATAGACCTTTGTGTGTGTTTATTGTCAGGTACTGTTTGGAGCTCTCTTCAACCGGTAGCTGCAGGTAAGCCTGTTTCAGATCGATTTTACTGAAGTGTTTCCCACCAGCTAGTGCAGCAAAGATGTCATCCAGGCGTGGTAGGGGGTTTGGTCCACATGCAACATTGGATTCACAGTTACCTTGAAGTCCCCACACATTCTAACAGACCTGTCTTTCTTCACAATAGGAACTATGGGTGTGGCCCATTCGCTTCTATCCACTTTCGTCAGGATCCCTGTATCCTGCAAGCGATCGATTTCCGCTTCCACCTTTGGTCTCAGGGAATATGGAACAGATCTGGCTTTGCAGAATTTTGGGGTTGCGTCATCTCTTAGTACAAGTTTTGCTGTGAAGCCTTTTACTGTTCCCATCTGATCACTGAAAACTGTGTTGTATTTCTTCCGCAAGTGTTCCAGTGTTTGGTCTGTGCCTTTCTCTTTGGACTGGAACGTGTGGAGCATTTTCAAGTCACACCAATTCAGCTTTATTTTTGAAAGCCATTCCCTGCCAAATAATGGGGGGGCCAGTTCCAGGCACCACATACAGCTGTAACTGCTGTGTTTGCCCCCCATAATGCACTCTGACCTGCAACGCCCCCATTGGGCTCAATCTCTCTCCTGAGTATGTCTTCAGCAACACATTTGTGTTCTTCAGCTTGATAGCCTTAAAGTGCTCATTGTAGACAGTAGTGGAAATTATAGACACTGCAGATCCTGTGTCCAGCTCCATTTTGAGGGGGTTGCCTTCGATATCTGGTGTCACCCATATTATGCTACTGCTGGGAGAAGTCACTGTGTTTAACTCCATTGTACCAATTAATCATTCATCTGAATCACTGCCACTGTTCTCTTTGCTTTGCATGCTCTTTGAATGTGCCCCCTTCTACTGCATTTGTGACAAATTTTGTCTTTGAAACGGCAGTCCTCTGCTCTGTGACCATCTCTGTCACACCTGTTGCATTTTTCGGCCACACGGGGGCGCTGTCGACTGCGTGAAAACTTGTGCAGGGAAATTTGTGACAGGTCAGTACTTCTTTTACTTTGCAACTCAAATGTATCTTTAGTCGCAATTTCCATAGCCACAGCAATTTCAACAGCCTTTGCAAACGTGAGCTCTGATTCTGTGAGCAAACGTTTTTGAATGTGTTCATGTTTCAGTCCACAAACAAATCTATCCCTAATGTGTCATTTAGGTTCTCTCCCAACTGGCAATGTTCAGACAGTTTCTTCAACACTGCTACATATGTACTAACACCCTCCCCCTCATTCTGATCTCTCTTGTGGAAACGAAAACGTTCCGCGATGAGGAGTGGTTTAGGTGATAGGTGATTTTGCAATATCTCCACAATCTCTGTAAATCTTTTATTTGAGGGCTTCAGAAGGGCAGTCAGATCTCTTAGCAAACTGTATGTTTTTGGGCCAATTAAACTCAACAACGCTGGTACTCTTTTGTTATCAGCAATGTCGTTTGCAATGAAGTACTGTTCCAGTCGTTCAATGTAAGTTGCCCAGTTTTCTTTCGTGTCATCAAACACATCTATTTTCCCGATGCTAGCCATTCTCTTTACCTCCGGCTCCACGGGTCTTTGATCTGCCGCCTCGTTCTCGTCAGCTCTCCCCTCGTCTTCACTGCTTGCTAGCTATTGTGCTACAGGGTCAAAATCTTCCTCTCTTCCTACGAGCTCCATCTGTATTCGTGATGCACACTGCAGGTAATCATCCTCGTCGCCATTGTAGTGTCTTAACACTTAGTACTTATTTATGTAATAAGAAAGACTCGGAATACAAGCAATTGAACTGGAGCTTCACATTTACTCAAACTAGTTAGTACCAGAATAACATAGAACAATACTGCGCATGACCAAGGGCGCTCCATCCTTAAAGGGGACATCATAGGGCGCTCCATCCTTAAAGGGGACATCATAGGGCACTCCATCCTTAAAGGGGACATCATAGGGCGCTCCATCCTTAAAGGGGACATCATAGGGCGCTCCATCCTTAAAGGGGACATCAGTAATTAACAGAACATAACAAATGTAATAGCCTGGTTTCATTAACTGTTCAGCAGTCTTATGGCTTGGGGGTAGAACCTGTTAAGGAGCCTTTTGGTCCCAGACTTGACGCTCGGTACTGCTTGCCGTGTTGTAGCAGAGAAAACAGTCTATACCTTGGGTGACTGGAGTTTGACTATTTTATGAGCTTTCCTCTGACACCGCCTATTGTATAGGTCCTGGATGGCAGGAAGCTTGGCCCCAGTGATGTACTGGGCCGTTCGCATTACCCTCTGTAGCGCCTTACGGTCAGATGCCAAGCAATTGCCATACCAGGCGGTGATGCAACCAGTCAGGATGATCTCGATGGTGCAGCTGTAGAACCTTTTGAGGATCTGGGGACCCATGCCAAATATTTTCATTCTCTTGACAGGGAATAGGTTTTGTTGTGCCCTCTTCCCAACTGTCTTGGTATGTTTGGACCACGATAGTTTGTTGGTGATGTGGACACCAAGGAAATTGAAACTCTCGACCCGCTCCACTACAGCCCTGTCGATGTTAACGAGGGCCTGTTCGGCCTGCCTTTTCCTGTAGTCCACAATCAGCTCCTTTGTCTTGCTCATATTGAGGGAGAGGTTGTTGTCCTGGCAGCACACTGCCATTTCTCTGACCACCTCCCTATAGGCCGTCTCAACGTTGTCGGTGATCAGGCCTACCACTGATGTGTTGCCAGAAAACTGAATGATCGTGTTGGAGTTGTGTTTGGTCACGCAGTCATGGGTGGATAGGGAATGCAGGAGGGGACTAAGTACACACCCTTGAGGGGCCCCAGTGTTAAGGATCAGTGTGGTAGACTGGGGGAGGCCCATCAGGAAGTCCAGGATCCAGTTGCAGAGGGAGGTGTTTAGTCCCAGAGTCCTTAGCTTAGTGATGAGCATTGTGGGCACTAACCCTAACCCTTTATTATGACAGCCTTAAAAACTTATTGAGAGCCGGGGGCAGTATTCGGAAATTTGGATGACTGACGTGCCCAAAGTAAACTGCCTGTTACTCAGGCCCAGACGTTAGGATATGCATATAATTGGTAGTATTGGGTAGAAAAATTCTGAAGTTTCTAAAACTGTTCAAATAATGTCTGTGAGTATAACATAACTGATATGGCAGGCAAAAACCAGAGGTGAATCCATCCGGAATTTTTATTTTTTGAGGTGTCTGCCATTTCAAATCCTTGTTATTGGGAAAATCAAAGGAATACCTCCCAGATTGCAGTTCCTAGGTCTTCCACTGGATGTCAGTCTTTAGAAAACACTTTAGAAAGAGTTTTAGGCTTCTTTTTTGAAAAATAGAATTTGTACTTTTTCTAGGTGACTCCCATTTGACTGTAGGTTTGTGGCACCCGTGGATGAGGACGCTCACTTCATTATTAATCTCCGGTAATGAACATACTATTCTCCCGTCTTACATTTTATCGTTTATTTACATATTAGGGTACCTGAGGATTGATTAGAAATGTTGTTTGACTTGTTTGGACGAAGTTTATTGGTAACTTTTGGGATTCCTTTATATGCATTTTGAACGAGGGAAACAGGTCGATTACTGAATCAAGCGCGCCAACTAAACTTACTTTTTGGGTATATAAAGGAGGACTTTATCGAACAAAAGGACCATTTGATGTGTAGCTGGGACCCTTGGGATTGCAAACGGAGGAAGATCTTCAAAGGTAAGTGATTTATTTTATTGCTATTTCTGACTTTCATGATGCCTCTGCTTGTTTGGAAAATGTTTGTAATGCTTTTGTATGCGGGGTGCTGTCCTCAGATAATCGCTTTCGCCGTAATGCCTTTTTGAAAAAGAGGCTGGATTAATAAGAAGTTAAGCTTTTAAATTATGTAAGACACTTGTATTTTCATGAATGTTGAATATTACGAATTTGTATTTTGAATTTACCACGCTCCAATTTCACCGGATGTTGTCGAATTTGATCCCGTTTTAACGGGATTTCCGCACTAAGAGGTTATTAAGGCATCTTTAATCAGAAACAGAAACGGTTTCATCCTCTTTCTTCACACCATAGGCATTGACACTTGGACTATGGGATTTCTCAATCACATCCTGTTTTAGTAGCTTGCCACATTCTGCTAGCAAGATGACCTGCCTAGCTGGGGAGGTGTGGTGTCACCTGTTTTTGATGCGGTGTTCCACAGATGTTGTTTTACTCATGTGAATGGGGAATGAAAATGTCACTATACTCAGAAGACTGTCACTATATTCAGTTAGTAGACTTTCACAATACTCAGACTATCACTATACTCAGTGGGGGACTAAGAGGGGAACTGAGGGGACTTGAGGGTCCGAGTGGGACAGGGGCCTAGAAGGATTAGGGGGCCTAGGAGGACTAGGATCACTGGGGGGCGAGAACGCAAGCTGAAATAGACTGTCTGAAATGATCTGGAATAGAGGTACCTGAGCCTGTGTCAAGTAAGGCATTAACTGCTGTTACTTCCATTATCACATGAATCAACGCACTGCATGGGTTTTTTCTTGTTGTCATCAGTAGAGGATTGGACCTATTGTGCTAAAAGAGCTCCCAAATGTCAGCTGCTGTCCGTTTCCTGATACTGTGCATTACGGTCCTGCTGTCCAAGTGCAGTCTGTGTGATGGGGAAGAGTAGCGTGAGATTTGAGACTCCTGCTTGTAAGAGCACCTGGAGGGACTTGGCGAGTGCTTACCCAGTCGTGGGTAAGGTGAGGAGGCACACCCTCTGTGTGGTGAGTCACCATAAGTAATTTACATGTAAATGGACCCATGAGCACCAACACTTGAAGTTCATAGACTAGGAGCACGTCAAATTAAAGTCTATATTTTGGGGAAATTAAAGCATAAAACCATTTTTCAACCATTTTCCATCTAAAACATTTGGTGGTTTTGTGTCTAAAGCAGATGAAAAGCTGTTTAAAAAAACATCTACCTGAAAAAAAAGTCTTAAAACGTATTTCACTCTTAGAAGAAAGGGTTCTTTGGCTGTCCCCATAGGAAAACTATTTTTGGTTCCTGATAAAACCATTTCCCTGTGGAAAAGCGTACAACATGGAACCCGGCGGGGTTCTACTTGGAGCAAAAGGGGCTCTACCTTGAACCAAAAATGGTTCTTCAAAGGGTTCTCCTAATAAATCGAATCAAATCAAATGTTATTGGTTAGCAGATGTTAGCAGTGAAATATACCTGCTGGAGCGTGTGCTACGGGGTGGGTGTTGCTATGGTGACCAGTGAGCTGAGATAAGGCGGAGCTTTACCTAGCATGACCTGCATGACTTATAGATGACCTGGAGCCAGTGGGTTTGGCGATGAATATGTAGAGGACCAGCCAACGAAAGCATACAGGTCTCTGTGGTGGGTAGTATATGGGGCTTTGGTGACAAAACGGATGGCACTGTGATAGACTGCATCTAATTTGCTGAGTAGAGTGTTGGAGGCTATTTTGTAAATGACATCGCAGAAGTCAAGGATCGGTAGGATAGTCAGTTTTACGAGGTTATGTTTGGCAGCATGAGTGAAGGAGGCGTTGTTGCGAAATAGTAAGCCGATTCTAGATTTAACTTTGGATTGGAGATGCTTAATGTCAGTCTGGAAGGAGAGTTTACAGTATAGCCAGACACCAATGTATTTATAGGTGTCCATATTCTATGTCCAGAGTGGTGATGCTAGTCAGGCGGACAGCGAACGGTTGAAGAGCATTCATTTAGTTTTACTAGCATTTAAGAGCAGTTGGAGGCCACAGAAGGAGTGTTGTATGGCATTGAAGCTCATTTGGAGGTTTGACAAAGAAGGGCCAGATGTATACAGAATGGTGTTGCCTGCATAGAGGTGGATTAAAGAATCACCCGCAGCAAGAGCGACATCATTGATATATACAGAGAAAAGAGTCGGCCCGAGAATTGAACACTGTGGCACCCCCATAGAGACTGCCAGAGGTCCGGACAACAGGCCCTCTGATTTGACACACTGAACTCTATCTGAGAAGTAGTTAGTGAAGCAGGCGAGGCAGTCATTAGAGAAACCAAGGCTGTTGAGTCTGCCGATAAGAATACGGTGATTGACAGAGTTGAAAGTCTTGGCCAGGTCAATGAAGACGGCTGCACAGTACTGTCTTTTATCGATGGCAGTTATGATGTTGTTTAAGACCGTGAGCGTGGCTGAGGTGACCAGCTCGGAAACCAGATTTTATAGCGGTTGTGTGAAGATTGTATGAGATTTGAAATGATTGGTGATCTGTTTGTTCACTTGGCTTTCGAAGCCTTTTGAAAAGCAGGGCAGGATGGATATAGGTCTATAACAGTTTGGGTCTAGAGTGTCTCCCCCTTTGAAGAGGGAGATGACAGTGGCCACTTTCCAATTTGTAGAAATCTTTGATGATACGAAAGAGAGGTTGAACAGACTAGAAATAGGGGTGCAGAGCTGTTGGCCGGGGTTGGGGTAGCCAGGTGGAAAGCATGGCCAGCCATAGAAAAATGCTTATTGAAATTCTCAATTATCGTGGATTTATCAGTGTGACAGTGTTTCCTAGTCTCAGTGCAGTCGGCACCTGGGAGGAGGTAATTTTATTCTCCATGGACTTTACTGTGTTCCAAAACATTTAGGAATTAAAGCTGCAGGATGCAAATTTCTGTTTGAAAAGTCTAGCCAATGCTTTCCTAACTGACTGTGTGTATTGGTTCCTGACTTACCTAAAAAGTATATCCCGGCTCCCGAACCTGGTCGCGTCTGGAGAGGAGGAAGGTAATGTGACGGAAAAGTCTGTCACTGGCCGCGGGCAGTGTTTGGTACACTGATGCACACACACATTCATCGTGCATCCCTGCTCTGCGAGGACCGACACCCAAGTTAACTTCTCTATCTTAGTACATTTCACACTTACCTTCCGTCAGCAACAGGTTATTGTAAAAGGAATATACAGACAAGGGTTCCTTTTTTATTTGAACTTCTTATGGCTGAAATCCCGCTACCGGGATCGATATGACAACAGCCAGTGAAAGTGCAGGGCGCCAAATTCAAACAACAGAAATCTCATAATTAAAATTCCTCAAACATACAAGTATTTTACACCATTTTTTAAAGATAAACTTGTTGTTAATCCCACCACAGTGTCCGATTTCAAAAAGGCTTTACAGCGAATGGACACCAAACGATTATGTTTTTTTGTCACAGAAAAATAAAGCCATTTTTCCAGCCAAAGAGAGGAGTCACAAAAAGCAGAAACCGCAGGAAAGCAGAAATATAGATAAAATTAATCACTAACGTTTGATGATCTTCATCAAATGACACTCATAAGACTTTTGTGTTACACAATACATGTATGTTTTGTTCGATAAAGTTCATATTTATATCCAAAAATCTCAGTTTACATCGGCATGTTATGTTCAGTAGTTCCAAAACATCTGGTGATTTTGCAGAGAGCCACATCAATATACATAACTACTCATAATAAACAGTGATAAAAGATACAACTGTTATGCATGGAATTTTAGCTCCACTGCTCCTTAATGCAACGACCGCTGTGTCAGATTTCAAAAAAACTTTATGGAAAGAGCACACCATGCCATAATCTGAGTACAGCGCTCAGACAACAAAACAAGCCAAACAGATACACCACCATGTTGTGGAGTCAACAGAAGTCAGAAATAGCATTATAAATATTCACTTACCTTTGATGATCTTCATCAGAATGCACTCCCAGGAATCCCAGTTCCACAATAAATGTTTGTTTTGTTCGATAAAGTCCATCATTTATGTCCAAATACCTCCTTTTGTTAGCGCGTTTAGTAAACAAATTCAAACTCACTAGGTGCGTGCAAGTCCAGTCGAAAGTTCAGACAAAGTTAAAACGTTATATTACAGTTCATAGAAACATGTCAAACGATGTATAGAATCAATCTTTAGGATGTTGTTAACCTCTTACGTGACCCGACACGCATGCGTCCCATCTAGCCATCTGGAAATGCAAATGCGCTACGCTAAATGCTAATAGCACTCGTTAAAACTCAAACGTTCATTAAAACACACATGCAGGGTCCTGAATTAAAGCTACCCTCGTTGTGAATCCAGCCAACAAATCAGATTTTTAAAATGCTTTTCGGCGAAAGCATGAGAAGCTATTATCTGATAGCATGCAACACCCCGAAATACCCGAAGGGGACGTAAACAAAATAATTAGCATAGCCGGCGCTACACAAAACGCAGAAATAAAATATAAAACATTCATTACCTTTGACGATCTTCTTTCTTGGCACTCCTAGATGTCCCATAAACATCACTATTGGGTCTTTTTTTTTCTCGATTAAATTGGTCCATATATACCCTAAATATCGAGCTATGGAAAGTGTGTGATCAAGGAAAAAACTGCTTTTTAAAACGCATTTTTTTAAATTAAAAAAGTTGACGATAAACTTTCACAAAACACTTCGAAATACTTTTGTAATCCAACTTTAGGTATTAGTAAACGTTAATAATCTATCAAATTGATCACGGGCGATGTATATTCAATAGCTCCACGTCTTGAAATCATGTCCGGAAATTTCTCATCCAAAACATCCTGTCGGAGACCGGAAGGAATGGGCTCTCTCTTACTCGTTTGGCCAAGAAACAAAGTGCAGGCAATTGACAAGACTGGTGACATCCTGTGGAAGCTGTAGGACTTGCAATCTCAGCCCCATTTAATTTGCTTTCTAATAGACAATACATGCAAGTGGCGCATTGATATATTTTCCAGTTTTCAGTGATCAGTTTTTCTTCCGCTTTTCGATGAGACACACGTTCTGTTATAGTCACAGCCGTGATTTAACCATTTTTTGAAACGTCAGAGTGTTTTCTATCCACACATACTAATCATATGCATATACTATATTCCTGGCATGAGTAGCAGGACGCTGAAATGTTGCGCGATTTTTAACAGAATGTTCGAAAAGGTAGGGGGTAGACATAGGTTTTAACTAGCACATCAGGGTTGACAGAGTGTGCTAAAGCAGTGAATAAAGCAAACTTAGGGAGGAGGCTTCTGATGTTAACATGCATGAAACCAAGGCTATTACGGTTGCAAAAATCAACAATGAGAGCACCTGGGGACACACAGGGCCTTGGTTAACCTCTACATTCCCAGTGGAACAGAGGAGAAGTATAACTGTACCATATTTGCAATGCTACTAATTAAAACCCCAATTGGTCCCCACTATTCCACCCGCTAAAAGCCCTCCTCATCCCGAGTTGGGTTGTCATCCCAATGCCCGGCAGACCACCCCCGACCCCCAGTATCCCATAGCCCTGAAAAGACTGGGATCCATCCTTCGAAAAGAGCACACAGTGCCATTTACAGAACAGAAATAGATCAACCGCCAAATGCATTTCTATCGCCCTCACCTCGATTTGTATTATATATAGCCATCAAAAAATGTATATATATTTTGAAAATCCTGTTTCTTATTTTCCATAATTTGCTATTAATATTTGTAGTAATGTAGGCAATTTATGCAAAGAATTTTACCTCTCACCAGTCTTGCTATTACCATTACATTATACAAAGATTTATTATCCTATTAGTCCCTAACATCTATTACTCGCAACAGTTGTGGGATACACACATATACCCATACACCCTTACACCCACATTCCCCCCAAACAACCATAGGCTCACGTTCTCAACAGTTGCACCATCCCAGAGCCCAACTCAAGAAAGGTCCTGATTTACGAATGCATATACAGTTGCAGCTGTATGAGAAGGCCTGCAAGATTGTGCAAGAAAAATGGGCAGAACTTGAGAGATTTTATTAGTCCTAGATGATGGAGGTCAAATGTACACCTTTTCCCTGAAACACCCACAACACGGTCCCCCGTATATTTACCATAATCCCAAGCATCTCCATGCAGTCAGACTTTTGATTTTGTGCCACCAGGGTCACAATAATATACCCCCTCTCTGAATGTCCGAGTGTGACCCCCTCCCTATGGGTTACTGCAGCTCGTGTTGCCATCCCTGCTACTGCCAGGTGGGGGCACCCCACCGGAATCCCCACCGGCTAGGTACAAGGTCATCAAGGTTCTCATTAGCAGCTTTGAGAATGTCCTTGTATAGTATGCTCTCCCTTTAGGGGGCTATGGCTTTGCAGGACCAACTCTGCCAAGCAGGCTCAGAATCTTGAGGGGGCAGTGCTGCTCTAGGTCTCTGACCACATTTTGGCTGCATACAAACCGCTTACAGCAGACCCATCAAACAGTTAGGGACTTTTCCTTAGTATCTGGGTCATTCAGGTGCGTGTCTAGGGTATAGGATTGTGGACCGTTCTGTCAATATAGGATCATAAATAAATAAATTAGATATATAATTTATTTAAAAAATGAAGTTCCCTATGAAAGGACAATAAATAAATTAAATGTATAATTTATTTTAAAACACTATTCCACCATGATAGGACAATAAATAAATAAATCAGTTGTATAATTCATTATAAAAAGTATATCCATCATCTGAACAACATTGAAAGCTCTCTCACACCCCCGGTCACAGCAATACATTGGTTCTGGTATATGCAACCATTTCCTTTCTCACTCAACGCCACACTTTCCCAAACATAAAATACACACACACACCACACACCACACACCACACACCACACCATCCACACACCACACACCACACACCACACACCACACACCACACCATCCACACACCACACACACACACCACACACCACACCATCCACACACCACACACACACACCACACACACACCACACACCACACACCACACCATCCACACACCACACACACACACCACACACCACACCATCCACACACCACACACACACACCACACACCACACCATCCACACACCACACACACCATCCACACACCACACACCACACACACACACCACACACCACACACCACACACCACACCATCCACACACCACACACCACACACCACACACCACACACCACACCATCCACACACCACACCATCCACACACCACACACACACACCACACCATCCACACACCACACACACCATCCACACACACACACCACACACACACACACACACCACACACCACACACCACACCATCCACACACCACACACCACACACCACACACCACACACCACACCATCCACACACCACACACCACACACCACACACCACACACCACACCATCCACACACCACACACCACACACACACACCACACCATCCACACACCACACACCACACCATCCACACACCACACACCACACACCACACCATCCACACACCACACACCACACACCACACACCACACCATCCACACACCACACACCACACACCACACACCACACCATCCACACACCACACACCACACACCACACACCACACACCACACACACACACCACACCATCCACACACCACACACCACACACCACACACACACACCACACACCACACCATCCACACACCACACACCACACACCACACACCACACACCACACACCACACCATCCACACACCACACACCACACACCACACACCACACACCACACACCACACCATCCACACACCACACCATCCACACACCACACCATCCACACACCACACACACACACACCACACACCACACACCACACACCACACACCACACCATCCACACACCACACCATCCACACACCACACACCACACACCACACACCACACACCACACCATCCACACACCACACCATCCACACACCACACACCACACACCACACACCACACCATCCACACACCACACCATCCACACACCACACACCACACACCACACACCACACACCACACACCACACCATCCACACACCACACACCACACACCACACACCACACACCACACCACACCACACCACACCATCCACACCACACCACACCACACCACACCATCCACACCACACCACACCACACCACACCACACACCACACACCACACCATCCACACATACTGTGCCTTCTGTTTTCTGTGTTTTTATCTTCACCATGTTAAATTAGTGATTTTATGTTCCAATTAGTTTTATGTGAAGATAAATAGAAAAGCTGTATTTTTTGTTGTATTATTACAATCCATAACCGGGCTAGAATTGTGTTTCATTATTTTCGTCTATAAGAACTTTTTTAAATAGCCATGGAATAGTCTTTGAGAGAAGCCTTACTTGACATTCAATCTGAATATGTCCGTAAACACACCAGCCAGATGGTCTGCACATGGGTTAACACGTTTAAATGGCTTACTCACGTCGGCCACGGAGAAGGAGAGCCCACAGTCCTTGGTAGCGGGTTGCGTCGGTGGCACTGTGTTATCCTCAGTCTGCTGTCCTCACATGCGTCAAGATGGCCACCATTTTTTCCTGTAACCAAGAAGGCAAAGATAACTGAACTAAATGACGATCGCCCCGTAGCACTCATATCTGTCATCATGACGTGCTTTGAAAGACTAGTCAAGACTAGTCAAGACTAGTCTCTGTTGTAGTCGTCACGGCCGAGTGGCGCAGCGGTCTAAGGCATCTCAGTGCTAGAGGCATCACTACAGACCCTGGTTCGATTCCAGGTTGTATCACAACCGGCCGTGATTGGGAGTCCCATAGGGCGACATACACTTGGTCCGGGTTTGGCCGGTGTAGGCCGTCATTGTAAATAGGAATTTGTTCTTAACTGACTTTCCTAGTTAAGTAAAAAAGGGTGTATTTTTTATCTGTTTTTTAAAATCAAATGTTACCTGCTTGAGTTACTTGATGCGGAATAGAGTTCCATGTAGTACTGTGCGCCTCCCAGTCTGTTCTGGACTTGGGGACTGCGAAGAGACCTCTGGTGGCATGTGTTGTGGGGTATGCATGGGTGTGCAAGTAGTTTAAACAGACAGCTCGGTGCTTTCGTTAATACTTCTCACAAATACAAGTAGTGATGAAGTCCATCTCTCCTCCACTTTGAGCCAGGAGAGATTGACATGCATATTATTAATATTTTCTACCTGTGTATATCCAAGGACCAGCAGTGCTGCCCTGTTCTGAGCCAATTGTTCTGAGCCAATTCTGAGCCAATTACAAGTCCTTTTTTGTGGCACCTGACTAACTGAACAGTAGTCCAGGTGCGACAAACCTATGCCCTGTAGACCTTCCTTGTTGAGAAGGCAGAGCAGCGCTTTATTATAGACAGACTTCTCCCCATTTTAGCTGCAGTTGTATCAATATGTTTTGACCATGACAGTTTACAATCCAGGGTTACTCCAAGCAGTTTAGTCTCCTCAATTTGCTCAATTTCACATTATTCATTACAAGATTTAGTTGAGGTTTAGGGTTTACTGAATGATTTGTCCCAAATACAATGATTTTAGTTTTGGAAATATTTAGGACTAATTTATTCCTTGCCACCCACTCTGAAAGTAACTGCAGATCTTTGTTAAGTGTTGCAGTATTTCAGTCACTGTGGTAGCTGACGTGTATAGTGTTGAGTCATCCGCATACACAGACACACTGGCTTTACTCAGAGCCAATAAAGATGGGGATTTCCTGATTCTACCTGGATTATGTTGGACATGCTTCCATTAAATAACACCCTCTGTGTTCTGTTAGGCAGGTAACTCTTTATCCACAATATAGCAGGGGGTGTAAAGCCATAACACCCTCTGTGTTCTGTTAGGCAGGTAACTCTTTATCCACAATATAGCAGGGGGTGTAAAGCCATAACACCCTCTGTGTTCTGTTAGGCAGGTAACTCTTTATCCACAATATAGCAGGGGGTGTAAAGCCATAACACATATGTTTTTTCCAGCAGCAGACTATGATCAATAATGTCATAAGCTGTACTGACGTCTTCCAAGACAGATCATTTTATCATCAATTTCTCTCAGCCAATCATCAGTCATTTGTGTAAGTGCTGTAAGTGCTGAAAGTCTGTTGTGAATTTGTTTACTGTAAAATATCATTGATCTGGTCAAACTTCAAAATGGCGGCGGAAGAAATGGCAGCAGTTTTACGGGCGCCCAACCAATTGTGCTACTATGTGTTTTTTTGTGTGCATTATTTGTAACTTATTTTGTACATAATGTTTCTGCAACCGTATTTTACGGCAAAAAATAGCTTCTGGATGTCAGGACAGCGATCACTCACCTCGGATTAGACAAAGATTTTTCTTAAACAAGCAGGACGCACAGGACATTCTCCAAACACCCGACATGGCCAACATCCCCGTTATTTGCAAGAGGAAGAGACGCAGGTACAGAGGACACAGAGTGGGCTGCCTCGTGATGGCCCGCAGAAGGCGAGTGGGAAAGCTGCAGTTACCGTCAATATTACTCGCCAACTTGCAATGACAACAGGTACGATCACGAATATCCTACCAACGGGACATCAAAAACTGTAATATCCTGTGTTTCACGGTGTCACACCCTGACCAGAGTTTGCTTTGTATGTTTCTATGTTTTTTTTGGTCAGGGTGTGATCTGAGTGGACATTCTATGGACATTCTATGTTGGATGTCTAGTTTGTCTGTTTCTGTGTTTGGCCTGATACGCATCAGGCTCATTGTGGGTTGTGGGTTATTGTCTATGTTAGTTGCTTGTGTCAGCACAGTTCTCATTATAGCTTCACGGTCGTTATTCGTTTATTGTTTTGTATAGTTTGTATTCAGTGTTCAGTGCTTTCTTTAATAAAAAAATCCTCATGAACACATACCATGCTGCATTTTGGTCCGCTCCTTACGACGATCGTGACACACGGAATCGTGGCTGAATGACGACATGGATATTACGCTGCACCTGCAACATAGAAAAGCACACTCCGGTAAGACGAGGGGGGGCGGTCTATGCATATTTGTAAACAACAGCTGGTGCACGAAATCTAAGGAAGTCTCTAGATTTTGCTCGCATGAAGTAGAGTATATTGTGATAAATTGCAGGCCATACTGCTTGCCTAGAGAGTTTTCAGCTATACTTTTCGTGCCTGTTTATTTACCACCACAGACAGATGCTGGCACTAAGACCGCACAATAAACGTATAAGGAAATAAGCAAACAGGAAACCAGAGGAGGCGCCGGTGACTTTAATGCAGGGAAACTTAAATCAGTTCTACCAAATCTCTATCAACATGATAAATGTCCAACCGGAGGGAAAACATTCTAGATCACCTGTATTGCACACACAGAGACGAATACAAAGCTTTCCCTCTCTCTCCATTTAGTAAATCCCACCACAACTCTATCCTCCTGATTCCTGTTACATGCAAAAATTAAAGCAGGAAGCACCAGTGACTCGGTCTATAATAAAGTGGTCAGATGAAGCAGATGCTAAACTACAGGATTGTTTTGCTATCACAGACTGGAACATGTTCCGGGATTCTTCCGATGGCATTGAGGAGTACACCACAGTCACTGGCTTTATCAATAAGTGCATTGAGGACGTCGTCCCCACAGTGACTGTACGTACATACCCCAACCAGAAGCCATGGATTACAGGCAACATTCGCACTGAGCTAAAGGGTATAACTGCCGCTTTCAAGGTGCGGAACTCTAACCCGAAAGCTTACAAGAAATCCTGCTTTGCCCTGCGACGAACCATCAAACAGGCAAAATGTCAATACAGGGCTAAGATTGAATCATACTACACCTGATCCGGTGCTCGTATTATGTGGCAGGGCTTGCAAACTATTACAGGCTACAAAGGGAAGCACAGCCGCGAGCTGCCCAGTGACACGAGCCTACCAGACGAGCTAAATCACTTCTATGCTCTCTTCGAGGCAAGCTACACTGAGGCATGCATGAGAGCATCAGCTGTTCTGGACGACTGTGTGGATTATTGAATGAAGCGCTCCAAATAAACATACTTTTTGGGGATATAAAGAAGGACATTATCGAACAAAAGGACCAGTGGTTGATAAGGGAACCAGTGGTGTGTTGATAAGGGAACCAGTGGTGTGTTGATAAGGGAACCAGTGGTGTGTTGATAAGGGAACCAGTGGTGTGTTGATAAGGGAACCAGTGGTGTGTTGATAAGGGAACCAGTGGTGTGTTGATAAGGGAACCAGTGGTGTGTTGATAAGGGAACCAGTGGTGTGTTGATAAGGGAACCAGTGGTGTGTTGATAAGGGAACCAGTGGTGTGTTGATAAGGGAACCAGTGGTGTGTTGATAAGGGAACCAGTGGTGTGTTGATAAGGGAACCAGTGGTGTGTTGATAAGGGAACCAGTGGTGTGTTGTTATGTAGCTGAGGACGCTTGTGATTTCAAACAGATGAAGATCTTCAAAGGTAAGCGATTTATTTTATCGCTATTTCTGACACCCACGATGCATCTGCTTGGTTGGAAAGTGTTTTTTTAAATGCTTTTGTATGCGGGGCGCTGTCCTCAGATAATTGCACGGTGTGCTTTCGCCGTAAAGCCTTTTTTGAAATCTGACAATGCGGCGGGATTAACAAGAAGTTTATCTTTTAAATTATGTATGACACTTGTATTTTCATGAACGTTTTATATTACGATTTCTGTCATTTGAATTTGGCGCTCTTCAATTTCACCGGATGTTGTCGAGGTGGGTCGCTTGAGGCACGCCTAGCCCACAGGTCAACATACACCAACATACACAAGGCTGCAGGGCCAGACGGATTACCAGGACGTGTGCTACGTGCATCTGCTGACCAACTGGCAGGTGTCTTCACTGACATTTTCAACATGTCCCTGATTGAGTCTGTAATACCAATATGTTTCAAGCCTCCTCATATCGTCGCTGCTCAGCTTTCACTGCCTCCAGCTCTGCTTTGGGGTGGCGATATTCCCCAGCCTGTGCCAAGGGTCCCTCTCCGTTCAATATCTCCTCCCATGTCCAGGAGTCCTGTGATGCTGTTGTCGCTGTCTTTACCACGCCACTTGCTGTTGTTGCTGCTGCTGCTGCTGTCGTCGCTGTCTTTACCACGTCACTTGGTCCTTGGTTGGTGGGTGTTTCTGTAAGGGATTCTGTAAAGGATCGGAGGACCAATATGCGGCGTGGTAAGTGTCCATGGTTCTTTTAATAAGAAAGAGTACACATGAACAACTGAATACAAAAACAATAAACGTGGAATGAACGAAACCCAAAACAGTACCGTGTGGTGAAAAACACAGACACGGAACAAACACACAGTGAAACCCAGGCTACCTAAGTATGATTCTCAATCAGAGACAACTAATGACACCTGCCTCTGATTGAGAACCATACTAGGCCGAAACATAGAAATCCCCAAATCATATAAAAACAAACAAACACTGCCCACCCCAACTCACGCTCTGACCATACTAAATAATGACAAAACAAAGGAAATAAAGGTCAGAACGTGACACTGCAGATGTGCGCTAAACAGTGCACTTGCACTTGAGATGTGTTTTGAGGATATGGATGAGAAAGTGAACTTCTCATTTCCAAAAATGTAGCTCAGCTGGAATACTGCTTTGCGATCTATTAAGATTAAGGGTTGCATTAAATAGGCACAATATTTTTTTACTAAACATTTTGGCAATGTTCATATCTTTTGGCAAAAAACGTGTAGCATTCACTGTGAAAGTTGATACATGTAGGCCCTTCATATATAGGCTAAGCCCAGCACTTTTTTAAAGCATTAATTTATGAAGTCAGTTATTGTTTTTTTTTTGCTCAAATTTGAGCAGCACCTCTTAAATTTCTCTCAAAACACAGGGATGTCAAATTGCGGTGGACTAGTATTATCAGAGGATCTTAGTGGAAAAACAGAAGGTTATTCTGGCTGGAATTATTTCTCTACTGCTATGCAAAAATGAATGACATGGTAGATTCAGATGGGACTTAAATGTATGTTTGTGCACATAATTACACAGCTCTATCTCCCCCAGTAAAACGAATCCCATGGAGATAGGACTTTTCGTGTGTTACATGAATAATCAGCAGTAGTCTCTTGATAACTTGTGCTAACAATGTTCTTAAATACAACTTCAATCACAAGAATGATATTCCATGTCGAGTGCAGAAGCTAGCAGCTAACAGCTAGCAGCTAACAGCTAACAGCTAGCAGCTAACAGCTAGCAGCTAGCAGCTAGCAGCTAGCAGCTAGCCAGACCGATAACTACAACACTTGAATTTGGAACTAGATTTCCTGTCTTAATCCATTAGCTCTTTCTCTCCACTAGGTGGCAGTATTTACCCTTACAAATCTACTATTCCCGATAGAAATAACACCATTCTTCATACATTGTAATGTATAAATTGATAAGAACTAGGTAAATGAGTCATCCGTTTGGAAAAGGGAATTGTAAATACAAATATAGCAATTGTTTTAGATGATCTTTCCTTATGATTACTGAAGACGAATGTCAAACCAGTCATGTGGAAGGAAACTGAAAATCATATCTATATGACATATATTGCCTCCACAGTGAAGTACAGTAGGCTATATATGGCGGGGATTACATCTGATGACCCTAGCTATAGGCTTCTCTAGTGCTGAACCCACCGAGTTGATGTATGCTCTCTAGAATGTTTTAATTATATGCCCAGGCTTTCTGTAGTTTAAAAAAAATAATTTGTATAATGTTAAATATTAGCCACCATCAGTAATACCCACATACAATTATAACTGTCACTCTCGTGTTAGTTTCCTTCAATTTGTTGCTTACATTTTGTATCATTCCAATCCATTCCGTTTTCCTTTCTTTCCTCGGTCACAAGTTGTTCCTGAGGGTCGCTAGCAATAGTGAATCATATTAGGTTAAAGTTGTGTAATAATTTGATACATGTAGCCTATTTGAATCATTATGGAACTCAGACCACACTTAGCTGTTTTGGATTCTGGCACACAGTTCATGACGAATGGACTGTTGTCATACATTTCCGTGATTAGTGAGGATAAGGGTAGATTTATTGGACTATTGTTCAACCCCTTCAAATATTTAACAGATTGAACTTCAATAACTTTCAGGATGAATCACACCACTGTATTTTTTTTATTCATCAATATATTTTGTGCATAAAGGCTTAGAAATATAAATCTATAAATCTGTTTAGGGTTTGTAAATACTTTCCTCACCCTAAATAATCTACAATCAATTCTAAATCTACCAGTTGGTGGAAACTAAGACAAAATATGCATATATTTACAATAGATTGCTTTCTTTCTTTGATTCCTAATATTCAAAACCGGTTCTGTCGATATATTCTAGTGTGTCTGTAGACAAAATTATGATTAAAGGTACAGCATATTTAAAGGGATGTCTTAAGATTAATGTACTGAAAACCTATTGAATGAAAACTTCACAAGAAAATATGTTGGCCAGCAAATAGGAGGGTTTTCAGAGGTTGAATGAAATGTATTCATTGTGTGCAAGGGAGCACCACCTGCAGAGCGTGTTACGCGCCTGCATAAGGTAAGTCTGAATACCAACTACTGAGAAGTGTGTAGGACACATTTCCTAAGTCTGAATCGGCCCCTTTGGTGATATACTGTGGGAAATGCTGTACACTACATGCGGATCTAATATGTTTCTCTCATCAGGTTTCATGGGACCAGAGAAGCTGCAGAACTCTGCAGTGGTATTTGAGTTGACCGGCTGTGGGCAGGAGGACTGAGTCAGGAGTCCATCTTAAACCCAGATCATTGACGTAACCAACCCTCTGACAGGGTCATGGTGTACCTGGCCCACACGGTTCACTGGCAGTTCCTGGGCCTAGTGATTGGCTGTGTAGGCTGGATCCTGACCATGGCCACCGCGGGCCACAACGAGTGGAGGCTGTGGTACGTAGAGGACGTCTCCGTGGTAACCTCTGGCGTGGCCTGGGTGGGCGTGTGGCGGGCGTGTTTCTACAGCCACACTCTACCCGACTCAGAGTTCTGCCAGCCAATCAGCATTGCCGACCTGTTTGTTCCCGTGGAGATCTCCGTGGCACAGGTGGTCATCATGGTAGCAGTGATAACTGGACTCTTGGGAAACATCCTTGGTGCGTACGCAGTGAGGAACATCTATTTTGGTCAGAAGACTCATGACTTTATCAGACTGATGTTCTCAGGGGCCGGGGGGCTGTACGTCCTGACAGGGGTCAGCTTTCTGGTCCCTCTAGTCTGGAACGTGAAATCTGTCCTGACTAATCAGACTGTAGCATTCCCCCCAGAGTTCCACCTCCCTCCTGCCCCCCTCAGACAGGAAGTGGGCGGAGCTATCTGGATGGGGGTCGGTGCTTCGATCTTCCTTATCTTTGGCGGTCTCCTATTCCTCTGCTACAGGTATGTTATCAGGGCTAAGCCAGTCAGTGGAGAGAACGACAAGGACCCTCTACATGGGCCACCCATAAGACTAAAGTCTATATTAGAGAATGGAGACAAGGAGACCAGAGACAACCCTGCCTTCCAGGCTGATGAAGACTTTTAGGACAGAGGGCAGACAAACAGGCACTTGTAAACTTGCCGTCGTGGATTTAAAAGCATAGAATTGGTTTAAGCATTGGCTGGAGAGAGTTTCTGCCATTGTTTAATACATGCAAGAAAGTGTGGAAGTACACACTTTGGGAGAAGGGTGGGGAATCCGAATTCAACCATAAAACACTGGAAAACAGAACCCTAGAACCCCTTCTCTCTGTGCAATTATAATTTTAGCAGTTTAGAGTACAGCTTTGACAAGTGCATAGACGCAGTGATCTATATTTTGGTCTTTGATAAATGTGACTAATGAAAACTGCAATTGTTTTTGATTGATTGTATATATTTGCAACATAATTTATTTGAAATGTTTGTAACTGTAATTTTGTAGTGATCACACTTGAACTGTTGTTCTCGAGGCACCATTACAAATGAGACCCTGGAGTTAAACAAAGGCCTGATCTCAATGGAGTTAAACAAAGGCCTGATCTCAATGGAGTTAAACAAAGGCCTGATCTCAATGGAGTTAAACAAAGGCCTGATCTCAATGGAGTTAAACAAAGGCCTGATCTCAATGGAGTTAAACAAAGGCTAATAATAAAATAAAATTAACAAAGTTCATGAAATCCTTGGAATGTCAGGATTGGTTCTGTTCTCTCAGAATCAGAGATGTGTTCTGTGTTCTGGAATGTCATCATGTGTAAAATAACTTTTTTTTTAAAAGTGAAAAGAATGTGGCAGCTGTATTGTTACTGCATATAATTAACAATCATCATAATAAATAGATGCTTATATTGAAATCACTTCCTGCTATGTTGCTCCTGTTGTTGGACCCCTGCTGTGAATGAAATTAACTTTACAGCACCTCTCAGTGTGGTGCCAAAACTTCATACCCAGCTCTCTGGGGCTGCGTCTCTATTCCCTATGGCACCCTATTCCCAATATAGCGCACAACATTTGGCCAGAGCTCTATGTAAAAAGTAGTGCACTATAAAGTGATTAGTGTGGAATTTGAGGCACACGGTGATACTCCTTTATACTGCAGCAGTCAAATTGTAATCTGTTGAGAATGGAATACTGGTTGTGACAAATCTCAGTGGGAGTTAGTTATGTGATTCTTCTTAAAAAATGAGTTAATCCAGGGAAATTAATTTTTTAATTAGATTAGATTTTATTTCTCAGCTGGAGTTTAGGTATTCTGAATGAACTAGTTCAGTTAACTTAGTCCAAGGAGGGCTCTCTCTCTCAATTTCAATTTAATGGGCTTTATGGGAAACATATGTTTACATTGCCAAAGCAAGTTTTCTTTAATTATTATTCTTTTTTTTGGTGGTTTTTCTCTTAGAACAGCATTGTTGGTTAAGGCTTGTCAGTCAGCATTTCACTGTATAACACCTGTTATATTTGGCGCATGTGTCAAATATAATATATTTTGATTTTAAATAGATAATAAACAAAAGTATAATAAATAATAAAAAATTAACAGTAAACATTACCCTCACAAAAGTTCCAAAATAATAAAGACATGTCAAACGTCATATTATGTCTATATACAGTGTTGTAATGATGTGCAAATTGTTAAATTACAAAAGGGGAAATTAACATAAATATAGGTGTTTGTTCTTCACTGGTTGCCCTTTTCTTATGGTAACAGACAAACTGAATTGGTCCACTCACACTGACAGCGTCGTGAAGAAGGCGCAGCAGCGCCTCTTCAACCTCAGGAGGCTGAAGAAATTCGGCTTGTCACCAAAAGCACTCACAAACTTCTACAGATGCACAATCGAGAGCATCCTGGCGGGCTATATCACCGCCTGGTACGGCAACTGCTCCGCCCTCAACCGTAAGGCTCTCCAGAGGGTAGTGAGGTCTGCACAACGCATCACCGGGGGCAAACTACCTGCCCTCCAGGACACCTACACCACCCGATGTTACAGGAAGGCCATAAAGATCATCAAGGACATCAACCACCCGAACCACTGCCTGTTCACCCCGCTATCATCCAGAAGGCGAGGTCAGTACAGGTGCATCAAAGCTGGGACCGAGAGACTGAAAAACAGCTTCTATCTCAAGGCCATCAGACTGTTAAACAGCCACCACTAACATTGAGTGTCTGCTGCCAACACACTGTCATTGACACTGACCCAACTCCAGCCACTTTAATAATGGGAATTGATGGGAAATGATGTAAATATATCACTAGCCACTTTAAACAATGCTACCTTATATAATGTTACTTACCCTACATTATTCATCTCATATGCATACGTATATACTGTACTCTAGATCATCGACTGCATCCTTATGTCACTAGCCACTTTAACTATGCCACTTTGTTTACTTTGTCTACATACTCATCTCATATGTATATACTGTACTCGATACCATCTACTGTATGCTGCACTGTACCATCACTCATTCATATATCCTTATGTACATATTCCTTATCCCCTTACACTGTGTATAAGACAGTAGTTTTGGAATTGTTAGTTAGATTACTTGTTGGTTATCACTGCATTGTCGGAACTAGAAGCACAAGCATTTCGCTACACTCACATTAACATCTGCTAACCATGTGTATGTGACAAATAAATTTTGATTTGATTTGATTTGAATCAAATCTAATTTTATTTGTCACATACAACAACCTTACAGTGAAATGCTGACTGACAAGCCCTAAATCAACAATGCAGTTCAAGGTCACAAATATTGCTGCTGTGATGGCACGCTGTGGTATTTCACTCAATAGATATGGGAGTTTATCAAAATTGTATTTGTTTTGGAATTCTTTGTGGATCTGTGTAATCTGAGGGAGATATGTGTCTCTAATATGGTCGTACATTTGGCAGGAGGTTAGGAAATGCAGCTCAGTTTCCACCTCATTGTGTGGGCAGTGTCCACATAGCCTGTCTTCTCTTGAGAGCCAGGTCTGCCAACGCCAGCCTCTCTCAATAGCAAGGCTATGCTCACTGAGTCTGTATATAGTCAAAGCTTTACTTAAGTTTGGGTCAGTTACAATGGTCAGGAATTCTGCCACTGTGTACTCACTGTTTAGGGCCAAATAGCCTTCTAGTAAAAAATGTCCAACGTGTCAAGAAATTATCTTTTTGTTTTGTCATGATTTGGTTGGGTCTAATTGTGTTGCTGTCCTGGGGCTCTGTGGGGTGTGTTTGTGAACAGAGCCCCAGGACCAGCTTGCTTAGGGGGACTCTTCTCCAGGTTCATCTCTCTGAAGGTGAGGGCTCTGTGGGGTGTGTTTGTGAACAGAGCCCCAGGACCAGCTTGCTTTACTCTTCTCCAGGTTCATCTCTCTGAAGGTGAGGGCTCTGTGGGGTGTGTTTGTGAACAGAGCCCCAGGACCAGCTTGCTTTACTCTTATCCAGGTTCATCTCTCTGAAGGTGATGGCTCTGTGGGGTGTGTTTGTGAACAGAGCCCCAGGACCAGCTTGCTTTACTCTTATCCAGGTTCATCTCTCTGAAGGTGAGGGCTCTGTGGGGTGTGTTTGTGAACAGAGCCCCAGGACCAGCTTGCTTTACTCTTCTCCAGGTTCATCTCTCTGAAGGTGAGGGCTCTGTGGGGTGTGTTTGTGAACAGAGCCCCAGGACCAGCTTGCTTTACTCTTATCCAGGTTCATCTCTCTGAAGGTGATGGCTCTGTGGGGTGTGTTTGTGAACAGAGCCCCAGGACCAGCTTGCTTTACTCTTATCCAGGTTCATCTCTCTGAAGGTGATGGCTTTCTTATGGAAGGTTTGGGAGTCGGTGGCTATAGAATTTATTGTCTCTTTTCTGGATTTAGATCATTAGTGGGTATCGGCCTAATCCTGCTCTGCATGCATTATTTGGCTATTTACATTCTACACTGCGGATATTTTTTGCAGAATTCTGCATGTAGAGTGTCATTTTGGTGTTTGTCCCATTTTGTGAGTTCTTGGTTTGTGAGCGGACCCCAGACCTCACAATGATAAAGGGCAATGGGTTTTATAACTGGGTGAGCGGACCCCAGACCTCACAATGATAAAGGGCAATGGGTTTTATAACTGGGTGAGCGGACCCCAGACCTCACAATGATAAAGGGCAATGGGTTCTATAACTGGGTGAGCGGACCCCAGACCTCACAATGATAAAGGGCAATGGGTTTTATAACTGATTCAAGTATTTCTAGCCAGATCCTAATTGGTATTATTTGATGTTCCTTTTGATGGAGTAGAAGGAAGGCCCTTCTTGCCTTGTCTCTCAGATCGTTCACAGCTTTGTGGAAGTTACCTGTGGCGCTGGTCTTTAGTGTCCTCTAGCGCAACAGTGTCTAGATGGAATTTGTATTGGTGGTCCTGGCAACTGGACTTTTTTTGAATCCTTTATACTCCATCTATCTGTGTCCCCTCATCTATAAGCCCACAGACTGAATACTGTATACTCCATCTATCTGTGTCCGTTCATCTATAAGCCCACAGAGTGAATACTGTATACTCCATCTATCTGTATCCCCTTCATCTATAAGCCCACAGACTGAATACTGTATACTCCATCTATCTGTGTCCCCTCATCTATAAGCCCACAGACTGAATACTGTATACTCCATCTATCTGTGTCCCCTCATCTATAAGCCCACAGACTGAATACTTTATACTCCATCTATCTGTATCCCCTCATCTATAAGCCCACAGACTGAATACTTTATACTCCATCTATCTGTGTCCCCTCATCTATAAGCCCACAGACTGAATACTTTATACTCCATCTATCTGTATCCCCTCATCTATAAGCCCACAGACTGAATACTTTATACTCCATCTATCTGTATCCCCTCATCTATAAGCCCACAGACTGAATACTTTATATTCCATCTATCTGTGTCCGTTCATCTATAAGCCCACAGACTGAATACTTTATACTCCATCTATCTGTATCCCCTCATCTACAAGCCCACAGACTGAATACTTTATACTCCATCTATCTGTGTCCGTTCATCTATAAGCCCACAGACTGAATACTGTATACTCCATCTATCTGTGTCCGTTCATCTATAAGCCCACAGACTGAATACTTTATACTCCATCTATCTGTATCCCCTCATCTACAAGCCCACAGACTGAATACTTTATACTCCATCTATCTGTGTCCGTTCATCTATAAGCCCACAGACTGAATACTTTATACTCCATCTATCTGTATCCCCTCATCTATAAGCCCACAGACTGAATACTTTATACTCCATCTATCTGTATCCCCTCATCTATAAGCCCACAGACTGAATACTTTATACTCCATCTATCTGTGTCCCCTCATCTATAAGCCCACAGACTGAATACTTTATACTCCATCTATCTGTATCCCCTCATCTACAAGCCCACAGACTGAATACTTTATACTCCATCTATCTGTATCCCCTCATCTATAAGCCCACAGACTGAACACTGTATACTCCATCTATCTGTGTCCCCTCATCTATAAGCCCACAGAGTGAATACTGTATACTCCATCTATCTGTGTCCCTTCATCTATCAGCCCACAGACTGAATACTTTATACTCCATCTATCTGTATCCCCTCATCTATAAGCCCACAGACTGAATACTTTATACTCCATCTATCTGTGTCCCCTCATCTATAAGCCCACAGACTGAATACTGTATACTCCATCTATCTGTGTCCGTTCATCTATAAGCCCACAGACTGAATACTGTATACTCCATCTATCTGTGTCCATTCATCTATAAGCCCACAGACTGAATACTGTATACTCCATCTATCTGTATCCCCTCATCTATAAGCCCACAGACTGAATACTGTATACTCCATCTATCTGTGTCCATTCATCTATAAGCCCACAGACTGAATACTTTATACTCCATCTATCTGTATCCCCTCATCTATAAGCCCACAGACTGAATACTTTATACTCCATCTATCTGTGTCCATTCATCTATAAGCCCACAGACTGAATACTGTATACTCCATCTATCTGTATCCCCTCATCTATAAGCCCACAGACTGAATACTGTATACTCCATCTATCTGTGTCCATTCATCTATAAGCCCACAGACTGAATACTTTATACTCCATCTATCTATGTCCCCTCATCTACAAGCCCACAGACTGAATACTGTATACTCCATCTATCTGTGTCCGTTCATCTATAAGCCCACAGACTGAATACTGTATACTCCATCTATCTGTATCCGTTCATCTATAAGCCCACACAGTGACCAGTTCATCTGACACCCTTATTGATAATGTTTTGAATAATGTGGCTCATACAGGTATACTTTATACTGACATTTCTGACCACTTTCCAATTGTCTCTTTGGCAGCTGGAAATGAACAGATGGGAATGATTAATATCATTAAATGTAGAATATTTAACAGAAGTAATTGTGAGCACTTTAAGATGTTGATTGATGATATTTCATGGGAAAATGTTTATAACCAGGCCGATGTGGAGTCTGCTTACCAGACTTTTCTCACGTCTTTCACCTCTGTATTTCACCACTGCTTTCCCTTAGTTAAACCATGGAAGAGAAAAAAAAAGGATTCTGGAAAACTAAACTATAAAAAGTTCCTCACAAATTCCTCACACCTAACAAATTTACTCACCTACTGGATATATTTTACAAACTACTTCCCAGAATCCTTAACTAATATAAAGTCAACCTTGGAAAATCCTCAATCAACTGTTGAATAATAAAAATACATCTGCAACTATTCCATCTCAAGTTATTGTTGGAAATAATTCCTATAGTGATCTTGATGTTATTTTTTGAATTTAATAACTTTCTTTGTGGGTGTGGGTTCCTCTCTGTCAAATAGTCAAATAGCTGTTCATACGCACTACCCTCAGTAGTGCCTTGTGGTCAGAGGCCGAGCAGTAGCTGTACTACCATGTTTTACTAAAATCCAAGAAAAATAGCTGTATAAGAGAATGTTGAAGTATATAAATCACACTGTATTCAATATGAGCACCAATATGGTTTTTGAAAAAACTACTCCACAGATATATCTCTTTTGCAAGTAGTGAATTAAACCTTTACACCTTTACCTTTACCTTTTAGATTTATCCAAAGCGTTTGACACGGTTGGTCATGAAATATTACTTTCTAAATTGCATTATTACAATTTTCACGATTATACATATAATTGGTTAAAAAGTCATGTTTATGATAGAGAACAATGTGTTTATGCCAACAGCTGTGCATCTACCAGGGCCAAGATATCCTGTGGTAAGCCACAGAGTTCAATACCAGTCTAGTTTTTATAGTGGAGGGTTAGTGGTGAGGGTTTTACCAGTCTAGTTTTTATAGTGGAGGGTTAGTGGTGAGGGTTTTACCAGTCTAGTTTTTATAGTGGAGGGTAAGGGTTAGTGGTGAGGGTTTTACCAGTCTAGTTTTTATAGTGGAGGGTAAAGGTTATTGGTGAGGGTTTTACCAGTCTAGGTTTTATAGTGGAGGGTAAGGGTTAGTGGTGAGGGTTTTACCAGTCTAGTTTTTATAGTGGAGGGTAAGGGTTAGTGGTGAGGGTTTTACCAGTCTAGTTTTTATAGTGGAGGGTAAGGGTTAGTGGTGAGGGTTTAACCAGTCTAGTTTTTATAGTGGAGGGTAAGGGTTAGTGGTGAGGGTTTAACCAGTCTAGTTTTTATAGTGGAGGGTAAGGGTTAGTGGTGAGGGTTTTACCAGTCTAGTTTTTATAGTGGAGGGTAGGGGTTAGTGGTGAGGGTTTAACCAGTCTAGTTTTTATAGTGGAGGATAAGGGTTAGTGTGAGGGTTTTACCAATCTAGTTTTTATAGTGGAGGGTTAGTGGTGAGGGTTTTACCAGTCTAGTTTTTATAGTGGAGGGTTAGTGGTGAGGGTTTAACCAGTCTAGTTTTTATAGTGGAGGGTAAGGGTTAGTGCTGAGGGTTTAACCAGTGGAGGGTAAGGGTTAGTGGTGAGGGTTTTACCAGTCTAGTTTTTATAGTGGAGGGTAAGGGTTAGTGGTGAGAGTTTAACCAGTCTAGTTTTTATAGTGATGGGTTAGTGGTGAGGGTTTTACCAGTCTAGTTTTTATAGTGGAGGGTAAGGGTTAGTGGTGAGGGTTTTCCCATCTAGTTTTTATAGTGGAGGGTAAGGGTTAGTGGTGAGGGTTTTACCAGTCTAGTTTTTATAGTGGAGGGTAAGGGTTAGTGTGAGGGTTTTACCAATCTAGTTTTTATAGTGGAGGGAAGGGGTTAGTGGTGAGGGTTTTACCAGTCTAGTTTTTATAGTGGAGGGTTAGTGGTGAGGGTTTAACCAGTCTAGTTTTTATAGTGGAGGGTAAGGGTTAGTGGTGAGGGTTTAACCAGTCTAGTTTTTATACTGGAGGGTAAGGGTTAGTGGTGAGGGTTTAACCAGTCTAGTTTTAATAGTGGAGGGAAAGTGTTAGTGGTGAGGGTTTTACCAATCTAGTTTTTATAGTGGAGGGAAGGGGTTAGTGGTGAGGGTTTTACCAGTCTAGTTTTTATAGTGGAGGGTAAGGGTTATTGGTGAGGGTTTAACCAGTCTAGTTTTTATAATGGACGGTTAGTGGTGAGGGTTTTGCCAGTCTAGTTTTTATAGTGGAGGGTAAGGGTTAGTGGTGAGGGTTTAACCAGTCTAGTTTTTATACTGGAGGGTAAGGGTTAGTGTTGAGGGTTTAACCAGTCTAGTTTTTATAGTGGAGGGTTAGTGGTGAGGGTTTAACCAGTCTAGTTTTTATAGTGGAGGGTAAGGGTTAGTGGTGAGGGTTTTACCAGTCTAGTTTATATAGTGGAGGGTAAGGGTTAGTGGTGAGGGTTTTACCAGTCTAGTTTTTATAGTGGAGGGTAAGGGTTAGTGTGAGGGTTTTACCAATCTAGTTTTTATAGTGGAGGGAAGGGGTTAGTGGTGAGGGTTTTACCAGTCTAGTTTTTATAGTGGAGGGTAAGGGTTAGTGGTGAGGGTTTAACCAGTCTAGTTTTTATAATGGACGGTTAGTGGTGAGGGTTTTGCCAGTCTAGTTTTTATAGTGGAGGGTAAGGGTTAGTGGTGAGGGTTTAACCAGTCTAGTTTTTATTCTGGAGGGTAAGGGTTATTGTTGAGGGTTTAACCAGTCTAGTTTTTATAGTGGAGGGTTAGTGGTGAGGGTTTAACCAGTCTAGTTTTTATAGTGGAGGGTAAGGGTTAGTGGTGAGGGTTTAACCAGTGGAGGGTAAGGGTTAGTGGTGAGGGTTTAACCAGTCTAGTTTTTATAGTGGAGGGTTAGTGGTGAGGGTTTTACCAGTATAGTTTTTATAGTGGAGGGTAAGGGTTAGTGGTGAGGGTTTAACCAGTCTAGTTTTTATAGTGGAGGGTAAGGGTTAGTGGTGAGGGTTTTACCAGTCTAGTTTTTATAGTGGAGGGAAGGGGTTAGTGGTGAGGGTTTTACCAGTCTAGTTTTTATAGTGGAGGGTTAGTGGTGAGGGTTTAACCAGTGGATGGTAAGGGTTAGTGGTGAGGGTTTTACCAATCTAGTTTTTATAGTGGAGGGAAGGGGTTAGTGGTGAGGGTTTTACCAGTCTAGTTTTTATAGTGGAGGGTTAGTGGTGAGGGTTTAACCAGTCTAGTTTTTATAGTGGAGGGTAAGGGTTAGTGGTGAGGGTTTAACCAGTGGAGGGTAAGGGTTAGTGGTGAGGGTTTTACCAGTCTAGTTTTTATAGTGGAGGGTAAGGGTTAGTGGTGAGAGTTTAACCAGTCTAGTTTTTATAGTGATGGGTTAGTGGTGAGGGTTTTACCAGTCTAGTTTTTATAGTGGAGGGTAAGGGTTAGTGGTGAGGGTTTTCCCAGTCTAGTTTTTATAGTGGAGGGTAAGGGTTAGTGGTGAGGGTTTTACCAGTCTAGTTTTTATAGTGGAGGGTAAGGGTTAGTGTGAGGGTTTAACCAGTCTAGATTTTATAGTGGAGGGTAAGGGTTAGTGGTGAGGGTTTAACCAGTCTAGTTTTTACACTGGAGGGTAAGGGTTAGTGGTGAGGGTTTAACCAGTCTAGTTTTTATAGTGGAGGATAAGGGTTAGTGTGAGGGTTTTACCAATCTAGTTTTTATAGTGGAGGGAAGGGGTTAGTGGTGAGGGTTTTACCAGTCTAGTTTTTATAGTGGAGGGTTAGTGGTGAGGGTTTAACCAGTCTAGTTTTTATAGTGGAGGGTAAGGGTTAGTGGTGAGGGTTTAACCAGTGGAGGGAAAGGGTTAGTGGTGAGGGTTTTACCAGTCTAGTTTTTATAGTGGAGGGTAAGGGTTAGTGGTGAGGGTTTAACCAGTCTAGTTTTTATAGTGGAGGGTAAGGGTTAGTGGTGAGGGTTTTACCAGTCTAGTTTTTATAGTGGAGGGTAAGGGTTAGTGGTGAGGGTTTTACCAGTCTAGTTTTTATAGTGGAGGTTAAGGGTTAGTGGTGAGGGTTTAACCAGTCTAGTTTTTATAGTGGAGGGAAAGGGTTAGTGGTGAGGGTTTAACCAGTCTAGTTTTTATAGTGGAGGGTAAGGGTTAGTGGTGAGGGTTTTACCAGTCTAGTTTTTATAGTGGAGGGTTAGTGGTGAGGGTTTAACCAGTCTAGTTTTTATAGTGGAGGGAAAGGGTTAGTGGTGAGGGTTTAACCAGTCTAGTTTTTATAGTGGAGGGTAAGGGTTAGTGGTGAGGGTTTTACCAGTCTAGTTTTTATAGTGGAGGGTAGGGGTTAGTGGTGAGGGTTTTACCAGTCTAGTTTTTATAGTGGAGGATAAGGGTTAGTGTGAGGGTTTTACCAATCTAGTTTTTATAGTGGAGGGAAGGGGTTAGTGGTGAGGGTTTTACCAGTCTAGTTTTTATAGTGGAGGGTTAGTGGTGAGGGTTTAACCAGTCTAGTTTTTATAGTGGAGGGTTAGTGGTGAGGGTTTTACCAGTCTAGTTTTTATAGTGGAGGGTTAGTGGTGAGGGTTTTACCAGTCTAGTTTTTATAGTGGAGGGTTAGTGGTGAGGGTTTTACCAGTCTAGTTTTTATAGTGGAGGGTAAGGGTTAGTGGTGAGGGTTTTACCAGTCTAGTTTTTATAGTGGAGGGTAAAGGTTATTGGTGAGGGTTTTACCAGTCTAGTTTTTATAGTGGAGGGTAAGGGTTAGTGGTGAGGGTTTTACCAGTCTAGTTTTTATAGTGGAGGGTAAGGGTTAGTGGTGAGGGTTTTACCAGTCTAGTTTTTATAGTGGAGGGTAAGGGTTAGTGGTGAGGGTTTTACCAGTCTAGTTTTTATAGTGGAGGGTAAGGGTTAGTGGTGAGGTTTTACCAGTCTAGTTTTTATAGTGGAGGGTAAGGGTTAGTGGTGAGGGTTTTACCAGTCTAGTTTTTATAGTGGAGGGTAAGGGTTAGTGGTGAGGGTTTAACCAGTCTAGTTTTTATAGTGGAGGGTAAGGGTTAGTGGTGAGGGTTTAACCAGTCTAGTTTTTATAGTGGAGGGTAAGGGTTAGTGGTGAGGGTTTTACCAGTCTAGTTTTTATAGTGGAGGGTAGGGGTTAGTGGTGAGGGTTTAACCAGTCTAGTTTTTATAGTGGAGGATAAGGGTTAGTGTGAGGGTTTTACCAATCTAGTTTTTATAGTGGAGGGAAGGGGTTCGTGGTGAGGGTTTTACCAGTCTAGTTTTTATAGTGGAGGGTTAGTGGTGAGGGTTTAACCAGTCTAGTTTTTATAGTGGAGGGTAAGGGTTAGTGCTGAGGGTTTAACCAGTGGAGGGTAAGGGTTAGTGGTGAGGGTTTTACCAGTCTAGTTTTTATAGTGGAGGGTAAGGGTTAGTGGTGAGAGTTTAACCAGTCTAGTTTTTATAGTGATGGGTTAGTGGTGAGGGTTTTACCAGTCTAGTTTTTATAGTGGAGGGTAAGGGTTAGTGGTGAGGGTTTAACCAGTCTAGTTTTTATAGTGGAGGGTTAGTGGTGAGGGTTTTACCAGTCTAGTTTTTATAGTGGAGGGTTAGTGGTGAGGGTTTTACCAGTCTAGTTTTTATAGTGGAGGGTTAGTGGTGAGGGTTTTACCAGTCTAGTTTTTATAGTGGAGGGTAAGGGTTAGTGGTGAGGGTTTTACCAGTCTAGTTTTTATAGTGGAGGGTAAAGGTTATTGGTGAGGTTTTACCAGTCTAGTTTTTATAGTGGAGGGTAAGGGTTAGTGGTGAGGTTTTACCAGTCTAGTTTTTATAGTGGAGGGTAAAGGTTATTGGTGAGGGTTTTACCAGTCTAGTTTTTATAGTGGAGGGTAAGGGTTAGTGGTGAGGGTTTTACCAGTCTAGTTTTTATAGTGGAGGGTAAGGGTTAGTGGTGAGGGTTTTACCAGTCTAGTTTTTATAGTGGAGGGTAAAGGTTATTGGTGAGGGTTTTACCAGTCTAGTTTTTATAGTGGAGGGTAAGGGTTAGTGGTGAGGGTTTTACCAGTCTAGTTTTTATAGTGGAGGGTAAGGGTTAGTGGTGAGGGTTTTACCAGTCTAGTTTTTATAGTGGAGGGTAAGGGTTAGTGGTGAGGGTTTAACCAGTCTAGTTTTTATAGTGGAGGGTAAGGGTTAGTGGTGAGGGTTTAACCAGTCTAGTTTTTATAGTGGAGGGTAAGGGTTAGTGGTGAGGGTTTTACCAGTCTAGTTTTTATAGTGGAGGGTAGGGGTTAGTGGTGAGGGTTTAACCAGTCTAGTTTTTATAGTGGAGGGTTAGTGGTGAGGGTTTAACCAGTCTAGTTTTTATAGTGGAGGGTAAGGGTTAGTGCTGAGGGTTTAACCAGTGGAGGGTAAGGGTTAGTGGTGAGGGTTTTACCAGTCTAGTTTTTATAGTGGAGGGTAAGGGTTAGTGGTGAGAGTTTAACCAGTCTAGTTTTTATAGTGATGGGTTAGTGGTGAGGGTTTTACCAGTCTAGTTTTTATAGTGGAGGGTAAGGGTTAGTGGTGAGGTTTTTCCCATCTAGTTTTTATAGTGGAGGGTAAGGGTTAGTGGTGAGGGTTTTACCAGTCTAGTTTTTATAGTGGAGGGTAAGGGTTAGTGTGAGTGTTTTACCAATCTAGTTTTTATAGTGGAGGGAAGGGTTAGTGGTGAGGGTTTTACCAGTCTAGTTTTTATAGTGGAGGGTTAGTGGTGAGGGTTTAACCAGTCTAGTTTTTATAGTGGAGGGTAAGGGTTAGTGGTGAGGGTTTAACCAGTCTAGTTTTTATACTGGAGGGTAAGGGTTAGTGGTGAGGGTTTAACCAGTCTAGTTTTAATAGTGGAGGGAAAGTGTTAGTGGTGAGGGTTTTACCAATCTAGTTTTTATAGTGGAGGGAAGGGGTTAGTGGTGAGGGTTTTACCAGTCTAGTTTTTATAGTGGAGGGTAAGGGTTATTGGTGAGGGTTTAACCAGTCTAGTTTTTATAATGGACGGTTAGTGGTGAGGGTTTTGCCAGTCTAGTTTTTATAGTGGAGGGTAAGGGTTAGTGGTGAGGGTTTAACCAGTCTAGTTTTTATACTGGAGGGTAAGGGTTAGTGTTGAGGGTTTAACCAGTCTAGTTTTTATAGTGGAGGGTTAGTGGTGAGGGTTTAACCAGTCTAGTTTTTATAGTGGAGGGTAAGGGTTAGTGGTGAGGTTTTACCAGTCTAGTTTATATAGTGGAGGGTAAGGGTTAGTGGTGAGGGTTTTACCAGTCTAGTTTTTATAGTGGAGGGTAAGGGTTAGTGTGAGGGTTTTACCAATCTAGTTTTTATAGTGGAGGGAAGGGGTTAGTGGTGAGGGTTTAACCAGTCTAGTTTTTATAATGGACGGTTAGTGGTGAGGGTTTTGCCAGTCTAGTTTTTATAGTGGAGGGTAAGGGTTAGTGGTGAGGGTTTAACCAGTCTAGTTTTTATTCTGGAGGGTAAGGGTTAGTGTTGAGGGTTTAACCAGTCTAGTTTTTATAGTGGAGGGTTAGTGGTGAGGGTTTAACCAGTCTAGTTTTTATAGTGGAGGGTAAGGGTTAGTGGTGAGGGTTTAACCAGTGGAGGGTAAGGGTTAGTGGTGAGGGTTTAACCAGTCTAGTTTTTATAGTGGAGGGTTAGTGGTGAGGGTTTTACCAGTATATTTTTTATAGTGGAGGGTAAGGGTTAGTGGTGAGGGTTTAACCAGTCTAGTTTTTATAGTGGAGGGTAAGGGTTAGTGGTGAGGGTTTTACCAGTCTAGTTTTTATAGTGGAGGGAAGGGGTTAGTGGTGAGGGTTTTACCAGTCTAGTTTTTATAGTGGAGGGTTAGTGGTGAGGGTTTAACCAGTGGATGGTAAGGGTTAGTGGTGAGGGTTTTACCAATCTAGTTTTTATAGTGGAGGGAAGGGGTTAGTGGTGAGGGTTTTACCAGTCTAGTTTTTATAGTGGAGGGTTAGTGGTGAGGGTTTAACCAGTCTAGTTTTTATAGTGGAGGGTAAGGGTTAGTGGTGAGGGTTTAACCAGTGGAGGGTAAGGGTTAGTGGTGAGGGTTTTACCAGTCTAGTTTTTATAGTGGAGGGTAAGGGTTAGTGGTGAGGTTTTTCCCATCTAGTTTTTATAGTGGAGGGTAAGGGTTAGTGGTGAGGGTTTTACCAGTCTAGTTTTTATAGTGGAGGGTAAGGGTTAGTGTGAGTGTTTTACCAATCTAGTTTTTATAGTGGAGGGAAGGGGTTAGTGGTGAGGGTTTTACCAGTCTAGTTTTTATAGTGGAGGGTTAGTGGTGAGGGTTTAACCAGTCTAGTTTTTATAGTGGAGGGTAAGGGTTAGTGGTGAGGGTTTAACCAGTCTAGTTTTTATACTGGAGGGTAAGGGTTAGTGGTGAGGGTTTAACCAGTCTAGTTTTAATAGTGGAGGGAAAGTGTTAGTGGTGAGGGTTTTACCAATCTAGTTTTTATAGTGGAGGGAAGGGGTTAGTGGTGAGGTTTTACCAGTCTAGTTTTTATAGTGGAGGGTAAGGGTTATTGGTGAGGGTTTAACCAGTCTAGTTTTTATAATGGACGGTTAGTGGTGAGGGTTTTGCCAGTCTAGTTTTTATAGTGGAGGGTAAGGGTTAGTGGTGAGGGTTTAACCAGTCTAGTTTTTATACTGGAGGGTAAGGGTTAGTGTTGAGGGTTTAACCAGTCTAGTTTTTATAGTGGAGGGTTAGTGGTGAGGGTTTAACCAGTCTAGTTTTTATAGTGGTGGATAAGGGTTAGTGGTGAGGGTTTTACATGTCTAGTTTATATAGTGGAGGGTAAGGGTTAGTGGTGAGGGTTTTACCAGTCTAGTTTTTATAGTGGAGGGTAAGGGTTAGTGTGAGGGTTTTACCAATCTAGTTTTTATAGTGGAGGAAAGGGGTTAGTGGTGAGGGTTTTACCAGTCTAGTTTTTATAGTGGAGGGTAAGGGTTAGTGGTGAGGGTTTAACCAGTCTAGTTTTTATACTGGAGGGTAAGGGTTAGTGGTGAGGGTTTTACCAGTCTAGTTTTTATAGTGGAGGGTAAGGGTTAGTGGTGAGGGTTTAACCAGTCTAGTTTTTATTCTGGAGGGTAAGGGTTAGTGTTGAGGGTTTAACCAGTCTAGTTTTTATAGTGGAGGGTTAGTGGTGAGGGTTTAACCAGTCTAGTTTTTATAGTGGAGGGTAAGGGTTAGTGGTGAGGGTTTAACCAGTGGAGGGTAAGGGTTAGTGGTGAGGGTTTAACCAGTCTAGTTTTTATAGTGGAGGGTTAGTGGTGAGGGTTTTACCAGTATATTTTTATAGTGGAGGGTAAGGGTTAGTGGTGAGGGTTTAACCAGTGTAGTTTTTATAGTGGAGGGTAAGGGTTAGTGGTGAGGGTTTAACCAGTCTAGTTTTTATAGTGGAGGGAAGGGGTTAGTGGTGAGGGTTTTACCAGTCTAGTTTTTATAGTGGAGGGTTAGTGGTGAGGGTTTAACCAGTGGATGGTAAGGGTTAGTGGTGAGGGTTTTACCAATCTAGTTTTTATAGTGGAGGGAAGGGGTTAGTGGTGAGGGTTTTACCAGTCTAGTTTTTATAGTGGAGGGTTAGTGGTGAGGGTTTAACCAGTCTAGTTTTTATAGTGGAGGGTAAGGGTTAGTGGTGAGGGTTTAACCAGTGGAGGGTAAGGGTTAGTGGTGAGGGTTTTACCAGTCTAGTTTTTATAGTGGAGGGTAAGGGTTAGTGGTGAGGTTTTTCCCATCTAGTTTTTATAGTGGAGGGTAAGGGTTAGTGGTGAGGTTTTACCAGTCTAGTTTTTATAGTGGAGGGTAAGGGTTAGTGTGAGTGTTTTACCAATCTAGTTTTTATAGTGGAGGGAAGGGGTTAGTGGTGAGGGTTTTACCAGTCTAGTTTTTATAGTGGAGGGTTAGTGGTGAGGGTTTAACCAGTCTAGTTTTTATAGTGGAGGGTAAGGGTTAGTGGTGAGGGTTTAACCAGTCTAGTTTTTATACTGGAGGGTAAGGGTTAGTGGTGAGGGTTTAACCAGTCTAGTTTTAATAGTGGAGGGAAAGTGTTAGTGGTGAGGGTTTTACCAATCTAGTTTTTATAGTGGAGGGAAGGGGTTAGTGGTGAGGGTTTTACCAGTCTAGTTTTTATAGTGGAGGGTAAGGGTTATTGGTGAGGGTTTAACCAGTCTAGTTTTTATAATGGACGGTTAGTGGTGAGGGTTTTGCCAGTCTAGTTTTTATAGTGGAGGGTAAGGGTTAGTGGTGAGGGTTTAACCAGTCTAGTTTTTATACTGGAGGGTAAGGGTTAGTGTTGAGGGTTTAACCAGTCTAGTTTTTATAGTGGAGGGTTAGTGGTGAGGGTTTAACCAGTCTAGTTTTTATAGTGGAGGGTAAGGGTTAGTGGTGAGGGTTTTACCAGTCTAGTTTATATAGTGGAGGGTAAGGGTTAGTGGTGAGGGTTTTACCAGTCTAGTTTTTATAGTGGAGGGTAAGGGTTAGTGTGAGGGTTTTACCAATCTAGTTTTTATAGTGGAGGGAAGGGGTTAGTGGTGAGGGTTTTACCAGTCTAGTTTTTATAGTGGAGGGTAAGGGTTAGTGGTGAGGGTTTAACCAGTCTAGTTTTTATAATGGACGGTTAGTGGTGAGGGTTTTGCCAGTCTAGTTTTTATAGTGGAGGGTAAGGGTTAGTGGTGAGGTTTAACCAGTCTAGTTTTTATTCTGGAGGGTAAGGGTTAGTGTTGAGGGTTTAACCAGTCTAGTTTTTATAGTGGAGGGTTAGTGGTGAGGGTTTAACCAGTCTAGTTTTTATAGTGGAGGGTAAGGGTTAGTGGTGAGGGTTTAACCAGTGGAGGGTAAGGGTTAGTGGTGAGGGTTTAACCAGTCTAGTTTTTATAGTGGAGGGTTAGTGGTGAGGGTTTTACCAGTATATTTTTATAGTGGAGGGTAAGGGTTAGTGGTGAGGGTTTAACCAGTCTAGTTTTTATAGTGGAGGGTAAGGGTTAGTGTGAGGGTTTTACCAGTCTAGTTTTTATAGTGGAGGGAAGGGGTAAGTGGTGAGGGTTTTACCAGTCTAGTTTTTATAGTGGAGGGTTAGTGGTGAGGGTTTTAACCAGTGGATGGTAAGGGTTAGTGGTGAGGGTTTTACCAATCTAGTTTTTATAGTGGAGGGAAGGGGTTAGTGGTGAGGGTTTTACCAGTCTAGTTTTTATAGTGGAGGGTTAGTGGTGAGGTTTAACCAGTCTAGTTTTTATAGTGGAGGGTAAGGGTTAGTGGTGAGGGTTTAACCAGTGGAGGGTAAGGGTTAGTGGTGAGGGTTTTACCAGTCTAGTTTTTATAGTGGAGGGTAAGGGTTAGTGGTGAGAGTTTAACCAGTCTAGTTTTTATAGTGATGGGTTAGTGGTGAGGGTTTTACCAGTCTAGTTTTTATAGTGGAGGGTAAGGGTTAGTGGTGAGGGTTTTACCAGTCTAGTTTTTATAGTGGAGGGTAAGGGTTAGTGGTGAGGGTTTTACCAGTCTAGTTTTTATAGTGGAGGGTAAGGGTTAGTGTGAGGGTTTTACCAATCTAGTTTTTATAGTGGAGGGAAGGGGTTAGTGGTGAGGGTTTAACCAGTCTAGATTTTATAGTGGAGGGTAAGGGTTAGTGGTGAGGGTTTAACCAGTCTAGTTTTTACACTGGAGGGTAAGGGTTAGTGGTGAGGGTTTAACCAGTCTAGTTTTTATAGTGGAGGATAAGGGTTAGTGTGAGGGTTTTACCAATCTAGTTTTTATAGTGGAGGGAAGGGGTTAGTGGTGAGGGTTTTACCAGTCTAGTTTTTATAGTGGAGGGTTAGTGGTGAGGGTTTAACCAGTCTAGTTTTTATAGTGGAGGGTAAGGGTTAGTGGTGAGGGTTTAACCAGTGGAGGGAAAGGGTTAGTGGTGAGGGTTTTACCAGTCTAGTTTTTATAGTGGAGGGTAAGGGTTAGTGGTGAGGGTTTAACCAGTCTAGTTTTTATAGTGGAGGGTAAGGGTTAGTGGTGAGGGTTTTACCAGTCTAGTTTTTATAGTGGAGGGTAAGGGTTAGTGGTGAGGGTTTTACCAGTCTAGTTTTTATAGTGGAGGTTAAGGGTTAGTGGTTAGGGTTTAACCAGTCTAGTTTTAATAGTGGAGGGAAAGGGTTAGTGGTGAGGGTTTAACCAGTCTAGTTTTTATAGTGGAGGGTAAGGGTTAGTGGTGAGGGTTTTACCAGTCTAGTTTTTATAGTGGAGGGTTAGTGGTGAGGGTTTAACCAGTCTAGTTTTTATAGTGGAGGGAAAGGGTTAGTGGTGAGGGTTTAACCAGTCTAGTTTTTATAGTGGAGGGTAAGGGTTAGTGGTGAGGGTTTTACCAGTCTAGTTTTTATAGTGGAGGGTAGGGGTTAGTGGTGAGGGTTTTACCAGTCTAGTTTTTATAGTGGAGGATAAGGGTTAGTGTGAGGGTTTTACCAATCTAGTTTTTATAGTGGAGGGAAGGGGTTAGTGGTGAGGGTTTTACCAGTCTAGTTTTTATAGTGGAGGGTTAGTGGTGAGGGTTTAACCAGTCTAGTTTTTATAGTGGAGGGTAAGGGTTAGTGGTGAGGGTTTAACCAGTGGATGGTAAGGGTTAGTGGTGAGGGTTTAAGCAGTCTAGTTTTTATAGTGGAGGGTTAGTGGTGAGGGTTTAACCAGTCTAGTTTTTATAGTGGAGGGTAAGGGTTAGTGGTGAGGGTTTAACCAGTGGAGGGTAAGGGTTAGTGGTGAGGGTTTAACCAGTCTAGTTTTTATAGTGGAGGGTTAGTGGTGAGGGTTTTACCAGTCTAGTTTTTATAGTGGAGGGTAAGGGTTAGTGGTGAGGGTTTAACCAGTCTAGTTTTTATACTGGAGGGTAAGGGTTAGTGGTGAGGGTTTAACCAGTCTAGTTTTTATAGTGGAGGGAAAGGGTTAGTGGTGAGGGTTTAACCAGTCTAGTTTTTATAGTGGAGGGTTAGTGGTGAGGGTTTAACCAGTCTAGTTTTTATAGTGGAGGGTAAGGGTTAGTGGTGAGGGTTTAACCAGTGGATGGTAAGGGTTAGTGGTGAGGGTTTTACCAATCTAGTTTTTATAGTGGAGGGAAGGGGTTAGTGGTGAGGGTTTTACCAGTCTAGTTTTTATAGTGGAGGGTTAGTGGTGAGGGTTTAACCAGTCTAGTTTTTATAGTGGAGGGAAAGGGTTAGTGGTGAGGGTTTAACCAGTCTAGTTTTTATAGTGGAGGGTTAGTGGTGAGGGTTTAACCAGTCTAGTTTTTATAGTGGAGGGTAAGGGTTAGTGGTGAGGGTTTAACCAGTGGAGGGTAAGGGTTAGTGGTGAGGGTTTTACCAGTCTAGTTTTTATAGTGGAGGGTAAGGGTTAGTGGTGAGGGTTTTCCCAGTCTAGTTTTTATAGTGGAGGGTTAGTGGTGAGGTTTAACCAGTCTAGTTTTTATAGTGGAGGGTAAGGGTTAGTGGTGAGGGTTTAACCAGTGGAGGGTAAGGGTTAGTGGTGAGAGTTTAACCAGTCTAGTTTTTATAGTGATGGGATAGTGGTGAGGGTTTTACCAGTCTAGTTTTTATAGTGGAGGGTAAGGGTTAGTGGTGAGGGTTTTCCCAGTCTAGTTTTTATAGTGGAGGGTAAGGGTTAGTGGTGAGGGTTTTACCAGTCTAGTTTTTATAGTGGAGAGTAAGGGTTAGTGGTGAGGGTTTTACCAGTCTAGTTTTTATAGTGGAGGGTTAGTGGTGAGGGTTTAACCAGTCTAGTTTTTATAGTGGAGGGTAAGGGTTAGTGGTGAGGGTTTAACCAGTGGAGGGTAAGGGTTAGTGGTGAGGGTTTAACCAGTGGATGGTAAGGGTTAGTGGTGAGGGTTTTACCAGTCTAGTTTTTATAGTGGAGGATAAGGGTTAGTGTGAGGGTTTTACCAATCTAGTTTTTATAGTGGAGGGAAGGGGTTAGTGGTGAGGGTTTTACCAGTCTAGTTTTTATAGTGGAGGGTTAGTGGTGAGGATTTAACCAGTCTAGTTTTTATAGTGGAGGGTAAGGGTTAGTGGTGAGGGTTTAACCAGTGGAGGGTAAGGGTTAGTGGTGAGGGTTTTACCAGTCTAGTTTTTATAGTGGAGGGTAAGGGTTAGTGGTGAGAGTTTAACCAGTCTAGTTTTTATAGTGATGGGTTAGTGGTGAGGGTTTTACCAGTCTAGTTTTTATAGTGGAGGGTAAGGGTTAGTGGTGAGGGTTTTCCCAGTCTAGTTTTTATAGTGGAGGGTAAGGGTTAGTGGTGAGGGTTTTACCAGTCTAGTTTTTATAGTGGAGGGTAAGGGTTAGTGTGAGGGTTTTACCAGTCTAGTTTTTATAGTGGAGGGAAGGGGTTAGTTGTGAGGCTTTAACCAGTCTAGATTTTATAGTGGAGGGTAAGGGTTAGTGGTGAGGGTTTAACCAGTCTAGTTTTTACACTGGAGGGTAAGGGTTAGTGGTGAGGGTTTAACCAGTCTAGTTTTTATAGTGGAGGGAAAGGGTTAGTGGTGAGGGTTTAACCAGTCTAGTTTTTATAGTGGAGGGTTAGTGGTGAGGGTTTAACCAGTCTAGTTTTTATAGTGGAGGGTAAGGGTTAGTGGTGAGGGTTTAACCAGTCTAGTTTTTATAGTGGAGGGTAAGGGTTAGTGGTGAGGGTTTTACCAGTCTAGTTTTTAGAGTGGAGGGTAAGGGTTAGTGGTGAGGGTTTAACCAGTCTAGTTTTTATAGTGGAGGGTAAGGGTTAGTGGTGAGGGTTTTACCAGTCTAGTTTTTATAGTGGAGGGTAAGGGTTAGTGGTGAGGGTTTTACCAGTCTAGTTTTTATAGTGGAGGTTAAGGGTTAGTGGTGAGGGTTTAACCAGTCTAGTTTTTATAGTGGAGGTTAAGGGTTAGTGGTGAGGGTTTAACCAGTCTAGTTTTTATAGTGGAGGGAAAGGGTTAGTGGTGAGGGTTTAACCAGTCTAGTTTTTATAGTGGAGGGTTAGTGGTGAGGGTTTAACCAGTCTAGTTTTTATAGTGGAGGGTAAGGGTTAGTGGTGAGGGTTTAACCAGTCTAGTTTTTATAGTGGAGGGTAAGGGTTAGTGGTGAGGGTTTTACCAGTCTAGTTTTTATAGTGGAGGGTAAGGGTTAGTGGTGAGGGTTTTACCAGTCTAGTTTTTATAGTGGAGCGTTAGTGGTGAGGGTTTAACCAGTCTAGTTTTTATAGTGGAGGGTAAGGGTTAGTGGTGAGGGTTTAACCAGTCTAGTTTTTATAGTGGAGGGTAAGGGTTAGTGGTGAGGGTTTTACCAGTCTAGTTTTTATAGTGGAGGGTAAGGGTTAGTGGTGAGGGTTTTACCAGTCTAGTTTTTATAGTGGAGCGTTAGTGGTGAGGGTTTAACCAGTCTAGTTTTTATAGTGGAGGGTAAGGGTTAGTGGTGAGGGTTTAACCAGTGGAGGGTAAGGGTTAGTGGTGAGGGTTTAACCAGTGGATGGTAAGGGTTAGTGGTGAGGGTTTTACCAGTCTAGTTTTTATAGTGGAGGATAAGGGTTAGTGTGAGGGTTTTACCAGTCTAGTTTTTATAGTGGAGGGTAAGGGTTAGTGGTGAGGGTTTAACCAGTCTAGTTTTTATAGTGGAGGGAAAGGGTTAGTGGTGAGGGTTTAACCAGTCTAGTTTTTATAGTGGAGGGTTAGTGGTGAGGGTTTAACCAGTCTAGTTTTTATAGTGGAGGGTAAGGGTTAGTGGTGAGGGTTTAACCAGTGGATGGTAAGGGTTAGTGGTGAGGGTTTTACCAATCTAGTTTTTATAGTGGAGGGAAGGGGTTAGTGGTGAGGGTTTTACCAGTCTAGTTTTTATAGTGGAGGGTTAGTGGTGAGGGTTTAACCAGTCTAGTTTTTATAGTGGAGGGAAAGGGTTAGTGGTGAGGGTTTAACCAGTCTAGTTTTTATAGTGGAGGGTTAGTGGTGAGGGTTTAACCAGTCTAGTTTTTATAGTGGAGGGTAAGGGTTAGTGGTGAGGGTTTAACCAGTGGATGGTAAGGGTTAGTGGTGAGGGTTTTACCAATCTCGTTTTTATAGTGGAGGGAAGGGGTTAGTGGTGAGGGTTTTACCAGTCTAGTTTTTATAGTGGAGGGTTAGTGGTGAGGGTTTAACCAGTCTAGTTTTTATAGTGGAGGGTAAGGGTTAGTGGTGAGGGTTTAACCAGTGGAGGGTAAGGGTTAGTGGTGAGGGTTTTACCAGTCTAGTTTTTATAGTGGAGGGTAAGGGTTAGTGGTGAGGGTTTTCCCAGTCTAGTTTTTATAGTGGAGGGTTAGTGGTGAGGGTTTAACCAGTCTAGTTTTTATAGTGGAGGGTAAGGGTTAGTGGTGAGGGTTTAACCAGTGGAGGGTAAGGGTTAGTGGTGAGAGTTTAACCAGTCTAGTTTTTATAGTGATGGGATAGTGGTGAGGGTTTTACCAGTCTAGTTTTTATAGTGGAGGGTAAGGGTTAGTGGTGAGGGTTTTCCCAGTCTAGTTTTTATAGTGGAGGGTAAGGGTTAGTGGTGAGGGTTTTACCAGTCTAGTTTTTATAGTGGAGGGTAAGGGTTAGTGGTGAGGGTTTTACCAGTCTAGTTTTTATAGTGGAGGGTTAGTGGTGAGGGTTTAACCAGTCTAGTTTTTATAGTGGAGGGTAAGGGTTAGTGGTGAGGGTTTAACCAGTGGAGGGTAAGGGTTAGTGGTGAGGGTTTAACCAGTGGATGGTAAGGGTTAGTGGTGAGGGTTTTACCAGTCTAGTTTTTATAGTGGAGGATAAGGGTTAGTGTGAGGGTTTTACCAATCTAGTTTTTATAGTGGAGGGAAGGGGTTAGTGGTGAGGGTTTTACCAGTCTAGTTTTTATAGTGGAGGGTTAGTGGTGAGGGTTTAACCAGTCTAGTTTTTATAGTGGAGGGTAGGGTTAGTGGTGAGGGTTTAACCAGTGGAGGGTAAGGGTTAGTGGTGAGGGTTTTACCAGTCTAGTTTTTATAGTGGAGGGTAAGGGTTAGTGGTGAGAGTTTAACCAGTCTAGTTTTTATAGTGATGGGTTAGTGGTGAGGTTTTACCAGTCTAGTTTTATAGTGGAGGGTAAGGGTTAGTGGTGAGGGTTTTCCCAGTCTAGTTTTTATAGTGGAGGGTAAGGGTTAGTGGTGAGGGTTTTACCAGTCTAGTTTTTATAGTGGAGGGTAAGGGTTAGTGTGAGGGTTTTACCAGTCTAGTTTTTATAGTGGAGGGAAGGGGGTTAGTTGTGAGGCTTTAACCAGTCTAGATTTTATAGTGGAGGGTAAGGGTTAGTGGTGAGGGTTTAACCAGTCTAGTTTTTACACTGGAGGGTAAGGGTTAGTGGTGAGGGTTTAACCAGTCTAGTTTTTATAGTGGAGGGAAAGGGTTAGTGGTGAGGGTTTAACCAGTCTAGTTTTTATAGTGGAGGGTTAGTGGTGAGGGTTTAACCAGTCTAGTTTTTATAGTGGAGGGTAAGGGTTAGTGGTGAGGGTTTAACCAGTCTAGTTTTTATAGTGGAGGGTAAGGGTTAGTGGTGAGGGTTTTACCAGTCTAGTTTTTAGAGTGGAGGGTAAGGGTTAGTGGTGAGGGTTTAACCAGTCTAGTTTTTATAGTGGAGGGTAAGGGTTAGTGGTGAGGGTTTTACCAGTCTAGTTTTTATAGTGGAGGGTAAGGGTTAGTGGTGAGGGTTTTACCAGTCTAGTTTTTATAGTGGAGGTTAAGGGTTAGTGGTGAGGGTTTAACCAGTCTAGTTTTTATAGTGGAGGTTAAGGGTTAGTGGTGAGGGTTTAACCAGTCTAGTTTTTATAGTGGAGGGAAAGGGTTAGTGGTGAGGGTTTAACCAGTCTAGTTTTTATAGTGGAGGGTTAGTGGTGAGGGTTTAACCAGTCTAGTTTTTATAGTGGAGGGTAAGGGTTAGTGGTGAGGGTTTAACCAGTCTAGTTTTTATAGTGGAGGGTAAGGGTTAGTGGTGAGGGTTTTACCAGTCTAGTTTTTATAGTGGAGGGTAAGGGTTAGTGGTGAGGGTTTTACCAGTCTAGTTTTATAGTGGAGCGTTAGTGGTGAGGGTTTAACCAGTCTAGTTTTTATAGTGGAGGGTAAGGGTTAGTGGTGAGGGTTTAACCAGTCTAGTTTTTATAGTGGAGGGTAAGGGTTAGTGGTGAGGGTTTTACCAGTCTAGTTTTTATAGTGGAGGGTAAGGGTTAGTGGTGAGGGTTTTACCAGTCTAGTTTTTATAGTGGAGCGTTAGTGGTGAGGGTTTAACCAGTCTAGTTTTTATAGTGGAGGGTAAGGGTTAGTGGTGAGGGTTTAACCAGTGGAGGGTAAGGGTTAGTGGTGAGGGTTTAACCAGTGGATGGTAAGGGTTAGTGGTGAGGGTTTTACCAGTCTAGTTTTTATAGTGGAGGATAAGGGTTAGTGTGAGGGTTTTACCAGTCTAGTTTTTATAGTGGAGGGTAAGGGTTAGTGGTGAGGGTTTAACCAGTCTAGTTTTTATAGTGGAGGGTAAGGGTTAGAGTGGTGAGGGTTTTACCAGTCTAGTTTTTATAGTGGAGGGTAAGGGTTAGTGGTGAGGGTTTAACCAGTCTAGTTTTTATAGTGGAGGGTAAGGGTTAGTGGTGAGGGTTTAACCAGTGGAGGGTAAGGGTTGGTGGTGAGGGTTTAACCAGTGGATGGTAAGGGTTAGTGGTGAGGGTTTTACCAGTCTAGTGTTTATAGTGGAGGAAAAGGGTTAGTGTGAGGGTTTTACCAATCTAGTTTTTATAGTGGAGGGAAGGGGTTAGTGGTGAGGGTTTTACCAGTCTAGTTTTTATAGTGGAGGGTTAGTGGTGAGGGTTTAACCAGTCTAGTTTTTATAGTGGAGGGTAAGGGTTAGTGGTGAGGGTTTAACCAGTGGAGGGTAAGGGTTAGTGGTGAGGGTTTTACCAGTCTAGTTTTTATAGTGGAGGGTAAGGGTTAGTGGTGAGAGTTTAACCAGTCTAGTTTTTATAGTGATGGGTTAGTGGTGAGGGTTTTACCAGTCTAGTTTTTATAGTGGAGGGTAAGGGTTAGTGGTGAGGGTTTTCCCAGTCTAGTTTTTATAGTGGAGGGTAAGGGTTAGTGGTGAGGGTTTTACCAGTCTAGTTTTTATAGTGGAGGGTAAGGGTTAGTGTGAGGGTTTTACCAGTCTAGTTTTTATAGTGGAGGGAAGGGGTTAGTTGTGAGGCTTTAACCAGTCTAGATTTTATAGTGGAGGGTAAGGGTTAGTGGTGAGGGTTTAACCAGTCTAGTTTTTACACTGGAGGGTAAGGGTTAGTGGTGAGGGTTTAACCAGTCTAGTTTTTATAGTGGAGGGAAAGGGTTAGTGGTGAGGGTTTAACCAGTCTAGTTTTTATAGTGGAGGGTTAGTGGTGAGGGTTTTACCAGTCTAGTTTTTATAGTGGAGGGTAAGGGTTAGTGGTGAGGGTTTAACCAGTCTAGTTTTTATAGTGGTGGGTAAGGGTTAGTGGTGAGGGTTTTACCAGTCTAGTTTTTATAGTGGAGGGTAAGGGTTAGTGGTGAGGGTTTAACCAGTCTAGTTTTTATAGTGGAGGGTAAGGGTTAGTGGTGAGGGTTTTACCAGTCTAGTTTTTATAGTGGAGGGTAAGGGTTAGTGGTGAGGGTTTTACCAGTCTAGTTTTTATAGTGGAGGTTAAGGGTTAGTGGTGAGGGTTTAACCAGTCTAGTTTTTATAGTGGAGGTTAAGGGTTAGTGGTGAGGGTTTAACCAGTCTAGTTTTTATAGTGGAGGGAAAGGGTTAGTGGTGAGGGTTTAACCAGTCTAGTTTTTATAGTGGAGGGTTAGTGGTGAGGGTTTAACCAGTCTAGTTTTTATAGTGGAGGGTAAGGGTTAGTGGTGAGGGTTTAACCAGTCTAGTTTTTATAGTGGAGGGTAAGGGTTAGTGGTGAGGGTTTTACCAGTCTAGTTTTTATAGTGGAGGGTAAGGGTTAGTGGTGAGGGTTTAACCAGTCTAGTTTTTATAGTGGAGGGTAAGGGTTAGTGGTGAGGGTTTTACCAGTCTAGTTTTTATAGTGGAGGGTAAGGGTTAGTGGTGAGGGTTTTACCAGTCTAGTTTTTATAGTGGAGGTAAGGGTTAGTGGTGAGGGTTTAACCAGTCTAGTTTTTATAGTGGAGGGAAAGGGTTAGTGGTGAGGGTTTAACCAGTCTAGTTTTTATAGTGGAGGGTAAGGGTTAGTGGTGAGGGTTTTACCAGTCTAGTTTTTATAGTGGAGGGTAGGGGTTAGTGGTGAGGGTTTTACCAGTCTAGTTTTTATAGTGGAGGATAAGGGTTAGTGGTGAGGGTTTTACCAATCTAGTTTTTATAGTGGAGGGAAGGGGTTAGTGGTGAGGGTTTTACCAGTCTAGTTTTTATAGTGGAGGGTTAGTGGTGAGGGTTTAACCAGTCTAGTTTTATAGTGGAGGGTAAGGGTTAGTGGTGAGGGTTTAACCAGTGGAGGGTAAGGGTTAGTGGTGAGGGTTTTACCAGTCTAGTTTTTATAGTGGAGGGTTAGTGGTGAGGGTTTTACCAGTCTAGTTTTTATAGTGGAGGTAAGGGTTAGTGGTGAGGGTTTAACCAGTCTAGTTTTTATAGTGGAGGGTAAGGGTTAGTGGTGAGGGTTTTACCAGTCTAGTTTTTATAGTGGAGGATAAGGGTTAGTGGTGAGGGTTTTACCAGTCTAGTTTTTATAGTGGAGGGAAGGGTTAGTGGTGAGGGTTTTACCAGTCTAGTTTTTATAGTGGAGGGTTAGTGGTGAGGTTTAACCAGTCTAGTTTTATAGTGGAGGGTAAGGGTTAGTGGTGAGGGTTTAACCAGTGGAGGGTAAGGGTTAGTGGTGAGGGTTTTACCAGTCTAGTTTTTATAGTGGAGGGTTAGTGGTGAGGGTTTTACCAGTCTAGTTTTTATAGTGGAGGGTAAGGGTTAGTGGTGAGGGTTTAACCAGTCTAGTTTTTATAGTGGAGGGTAAGGGTTAGTGGTGAGGGTTTTACCAGTCTAGTTTTTATAGTGGAGGGTAAGGGTTAGTGTGAGGGTTTTACCAGTCTAGTTTTTATAGTGGAGGGAAGGGGTTAGTTGTGAGGCTTTAACCAGTCTAGATTTTATAGTGGAGGGTAAGGGTTAGTGGTGAGGGTTTAACCAGTCTAGTTTTTACACTGGAGGGTAAGGGTTAGTGGTGAGGGTTTAACCAGTCTAGTTTTTATAGTGGAGGGAAAGGGTTAGTGGTGAGGGTTTAACCAGTCTAGTTTTTATAGTGGAGGGTTAGTGGTGAGGGTTTAACCAGTCTAGTTTTTATAGTGGAGGGTAAGGGTTAGTGGTGAGGGTTTAACCAGTCTAGTTTTTATAGTGGAGGGTAAGGGTTAGTGGTGAGGGTTTTACCAGTCTAGTTTTTATAGTGGAGGGTAAGGGTTAGTGGTGAGGGTTTAACCAGTCTAGTTTTTATAGTGGAGGGTAAGGGTTAGTGGTGAGGGTTTTACCAATCTAGTTTTTATAGTGGAGGGTAAGGGTTAGTGGTGAGGGTTTTACCAGTCTAGTTTTTATAGTGGAGGTTAAGGGTTAGTGGTGAGGGTTTAACCAGTCTAGTTTTTATAGTGGAGGTTAAGGGTTAGTGGTGAGGGTTTAACCAGTCTAGTTTTTATAGTGGAGGGAAAGGGTTAGTGGTGAGGGTTTAACCAGTCTAGTTTTTATAGTGGAGGGTTAGTGGTGAGGGTTTAACCAGTCTAGTTTTTATAGTGGAGGGTAAGGGTTAGTGGTGAGGGTTTAACCAGTCTAGTTTTTATAGTGGAGGGTAAGGGTTAGTGGTGAGGGTTTTACCAGTCTAGTTTTTATAGTGGAGGGTTAGTGGTGAGGGTTTTACCAGTCTAGTTTTTATAGTGGAGCGTTAGTGGTGAGGGTTTAACCAGTCTAGTTTTTATAGTGGAGGGTAAGGGTTAGTGGTGAGGGTTTAACCAGTCTAGTTTTTATAGTGGAGGGTAAGGGTTAGTGGTGAGGGTTTTACCAGTCTAGTTTTTATAGTGGAGGGTAAGGGTTAGTGGTGAGGGTTTTACCAGTCTAGTTTTTATAGTGGAGCGTTAGTGGTGAGGGTTTAACCAGTCTAGTTTTTATAGTGGAGGGTAAGGGTTAGTGGTGAGGGTTTAACCAGTGGAGGGTAAGGGTTAGTGGTGAGGGTTTAACCAGTGGATGGTAAGGGTTAGTGGTGAGGTTTTACCAGTCTAGTTTTTATAGTGGAGGATAAGGGTTAGTGGTGAGGGTTTTACCAGTCTAGTTTTTATAGTGGAGGGTAAGGGTTAGTGGTGAGGGTTTAACCAGTCTAGTTTTTATAGTGGAGGGTAAGGGTTAGTGGTGAGGGTTTTACCAGTCTAGTTTTTATAGTGGAGGGTAAGGGTTAGTGGTGAGGGTTTAACCAGTCTAGTTTTTATAGTGGAGGGTAAGGGTTAGTGGTGAGGGTTTAACCAGTGGAGGGTAAGGGTTAGTGGTGAGGGTTTAACCAGTGGATGGTAAGGGTTAGTGGTGAGGGTTTTACCAGTCTAGTTTTTATAGTGGAGGATAAGGGTTAGTGTGAGGGTTTTACCAATCTAGTTTTTATAGTGGAGGGAAGGGGTTAGTGGTGAGGGTTTTACCAGTCTAGTTTTTATAGTGGAGGGTTAGTGGTGAGGGTTTAACCAGTCTAGTTTTTATAGTGGAGGGTAAGGGTTAGTGGTGAGGGTTTAACCAGTGGAGGGTAAGGGTTAGTGGTGAGAGTTTAACCAGTCTAGTTTTTATAGTGGAGGGTAAGGGTTAGTGTGAGGGTTTTACCAGTCTAGTTTTTATAGTGGAGGGAAGGGGTTAGTGGTGAGGTTTAACCAGTCTAGTTTTTATAGTGGAGGGTAAGGGTTAGTGGTGAGGGTTTAACCAGTCTAGTTTTATAGTGGAGGTAAGGGTTAGTGGTGAGGGTTTAACCAGTCTAGTTTTTATAGTGGAGGGTTAGTGGTGAGGGTTTTAACCAGTCTAGTTTTTATAGTGGAGGGTAAGGGTTAGTGGTGAGGGTTTTACCAGTCTAGTTTTTATAGTGGAGGGAAGGGGTTAGTGTGAGGTTTTACCAGTCTAGTTTTTATAGTGGAGGGTAAGGGTTAGTTGTGAGGCTTTAACCAGTCTAGATTTTATAGTGGAGGGTAAGGGTTAGTGGTGAGGGTTTAACCAGTCTAGTTTTTATAGTGGAGGGAAAGGGTTAGTGGTGAGGGTTTAACCAGTCTAGTTTTTATAGTGGAGGGTTAGTGGTGAGGGTTTAACCAGTCTAGTTTTTATAGTGGAGGGTAAGGGTTAGTGGTGAGGGTTTAACCAGTCTAGTTTTTATAGTGGTGGGTAAGGGTTAGTGGTGAGGGTTTTACCAGTCTAGTTTTTATAGCGGAGGGTAAGGGTTAGTGGTGAGGGTTTAACCAGTCTAGTTTTTATAGTGGAGGGTAAGGGTTAGTGGTGAGGGTTTTACCAGTCTAGTTTTTATAGTGGAGGGTAAGGGTTAGTGGTGAGGGTTTTACCAGTCTAGTTTTTATAGTGGAGGTTAAGGGTTAGTGGTGAGGGTTTAACCAGTCTAGTTTTTATAGTGGAGGTTAAGGGTTAGTGGTGAGGGTTTAACCAGTCTAGTTTTTATAGTGGAGGAAAGGGTTAGTGGTGAGGGTTTAACCAGTCTAGTTTTTATAGTGGAGGGTTAGTGGTGAGGGTTTAACCAGTCTAGTTTTTATAGTGGAGGGTAAGGGTTAGTGGTGAGGGTTTAACCAGTCTAGTTTTTATAGTGGAGGGTAAGGGTTAGTGGTGAGGGTTTTACCAGTCTAGTTTTTATAGTGGAGGGTAAGGGTTAGTGGTGAGGGTTTAACCAGTCTAGTTTTTATAGTGGAGGGTAAGGGTTAGTGGTGAGGGTTTTACCAGTCTAGTTTTTATAGTGGAGGGTAAGGGTTAGTGGTGAGGGTTTTACCAGTCTAGTTTTTATAGTGGAGGTTAAGGGTTAGTGGTGAGGGTTTAACCAGTCTAGTTTTTATAGTGGAGGGAAAGGGTTAGTGGTGAGGGTTTAACCAGTCTAGTTTTTATAGTGGAGGGTAAGGGTTAGTGGTGAGGGTTTTACCAGTCTAGTTTTTATAGTGGAGGGTAGGGGTTAGTGGTGAGGGTTTTACCAGTCTAGTTTTTATAGTGGAGGATAAGGGTTAGTGGTGAGGGTTTTACCAATCTAGTTTTTATAGTGGAGGGAAGGGGTTAGTGGTGAGGGTTTTACCAGTCTAGTTTTTATAGTGGAGGGTTGGTAGTGAGGGTTTAACCAGTCTAGTTTGTATAGTGGAGGGTAAGGGTTAGTGGTGAGGGTTTAACCAGTGGAGGGTAAGGGTTAGTGGTGAGGGTTTTACCAGTCTAGTTTTTATAGTGGAGGGTTAGTGGTGAGGGTTTTACCAGTCTAGTTTTTATAGTGGAGCGTAAGGGTTAGTGGTGAGGGTTTAACCAGTCTAGTTTTTATAGTGGAGGGTAAGGGTTAGTGGTGAGGGTTTTACCAGTCTAGTTTTTATAGTGGAGGGTAAGGGTTAGTGGTGAGGGTTTTCCCAGTCTAGTTTTTATAGTGGAGGGTTAGTGGTGAGGGTTTAACCAGTCTAGTTTTTATAGTGGAGGGTAAGGGTTAGTGGTGAGGGTTTAACCAGTGGAGGGTAAGGGTTAGTGGTGAGGGTTTTACCAGTCTAGTTTTTATAGTGGAGGGTAAGGGTTAGTGGTGAGGGTTTAACCAGTCTAGTTTTTATAGTGGGGGGTTAGTGGTGAGGGTTTTACCAGTCTAGTTTTTATAGTGGAGGGTAATGGTTAGTGGTGAGGGTTTTACCAGTCTAGTTTTTATAGTGGAGGGTAAGGGTTAGTGGTGAGGGTTTTACCAGTCTAGTTTTTGTAGTGGAGGATAAGGGTTAGTGGTGAGGGTTTAACCAGTCTAGTTTTTATAGTGGAGGGTTAGTGGTGAGGGTTTTGCCAGTCTAGATTTTATAGTGGAGGGAAAGGGTTAGTGGTGAGGGTTTAACCAGTCTAGTTTTTATAGTGGTGGATAAGGGTTAGTGGTGAGGGTTTTACCAGTCTAGTTGTTATAGTGGAGGGTAAGGGTTAGTGGTGAGGGTTTTACCAGTTTAGTTTTTATAGTTGAGGGTTAGTGGTGAGGGTTTAACCAGTCTAGTTTTTATAGTGGAGGGAAAGGGTTGGTGGTGAGGGTTTAACCAGTCTAGATTTTATAGTGGAGGGAAAGGGTTAGTGGTGAGGGTTTTACCAGTCTAGTTTTTATAGTGGAGGGAAAGGGTTGGTGGTGAGGGTTTAACCAGTCTAGTTTTTATAGTTGAGGGTTAGTGGTGAGGGTTTAACCAGTCTAGTTTTTATAGTGGAGGGAAAGGGTTGGTGGTGAGGGTTTAACCAGTCTAGATTTTATAGTGGAGGGAAAGGGTTAGTGGTGAGGGTTTAACCAGTCTAGTTTTTATAGTGGAGGGAAAGGGTTGGTGGTGAGGGTTTAACCAGTCTAGATTTTATAGTGGAGGGAAAGGGTTAGTGGTGAGGGTTTTACCAGTCTAGTTTTTATAGTGGAGGGTTAGTGGTGAGGGTTTTACCAGTCTAGTTTTTATAGTGGAGCGTAAGGGTTAGTGGTGAGGGTTTAACCAGTCTAGTTTTTATAGTGGGGGGTTAGTGGTGAGGGTTTTACCAGTCTAGTTTTTATAGTGGAGGGTAATGGTTAGTGGTGAGGGTTTTACCAGTCTAGTTTTTATAGTGGAGGGTAAGGGTTAGTGGTGAGGGTTTTACCAGTCTAGTTTTTGTAGTGGAGGATAAGGGTTAGTGGTGAGGGTTTAACCAGTCTAGTTTTTATAGTGGAGGGTTAGTGGTGAGGGTTTTGCCAGTCTAGATTTTATAGTGGAGGGAAAGGGTTAGTGGTGAGGGTTTAACCAGTCTAGTTTTTATAGTGGTGGATAAGGGTTAGTGGTGAGGGTTTTACCAGTCTAGTTGTTATAGTGGAGGGTAAGGGTTAGTGGTGAGGGTTTTACCAGTTTCGTTTTTATAGTTGAGGGTTAGTGGTGAGGGTTTAACCAGTCTAGTTTTTATAGTGGAGGGAAAGGGTTGGTGGTGAGGGTTTAACCAGTCTAGATTTTATAGTGGAGGGAAAGGGTTAGTGGTGAGGGTTTAACCAGTCTAGTTTTTATAGTGGAGGGAAAGGGTTGGTGGTGAGGGTTTAACCAGTCTAGTTTTTATAGTTGAGGGTTAGTGGTGAGGGTTTAACCAGTCTAGTTTTTATAGTGGAGGGAAAGGGTTGGTGGTGAGGGTTTAACCAGTCTAGATTTTATAGTGGAGGGAAAGGGTTAGTGGTGAGGGTTTAACCAGTCTAGTTTTTATAGTGGAGGGAAAGGGTTGGTGGTGAGGGTTTAACCAGTCTAGATTTTATAGTGGAGGGAAAGGGTTAGTGGTGAGGGTTTTACCAGTCTAGTTTTTATAGTGGAGGGTTAGTGGTGAGGGTTTTACCAGTCTAGTTTTTATAGTGGAGCGTAAGGGTTAGTGGTGAGGGTTTAACCAGTCTAGTTTTTATAGTGGAGGGTAAGGGTTAGTGGTGAGGGTTTTACCAGTCTAGTTTTTATAGTGGAGGGTAAGGGTTAGTGGTGAGGGTTTTCCCAGTCTAGTTTTTATAGTGGAGGGTTAGTGGTGAGGGTTTAACCAGTCTAGTTTTTATAGTGGAGGGTAAGGGTTAGTGGTGAGGGTTTAACCAGTGGAGGGTAAGGGTTAGTGGTGAGGGTTTTACCAGTCTAGTTTTTATAGTGGAGGGTAAGGGTTAGTGGTGAGGGTTTAACCAGTCTAGTTTTTATAGTTGAGGGTTAGTGGTGAGGGTTTAACCAGTCTAGTTTTTATAGTGGAGGGAAAGGGTTGGTGGTGAGGGTTTAACCAGTCTAGATTTTATAGTGGAGGGAAAGGGTTAGTGGTGAGGGTTTAACCAGTCTAGTTTTTATAGTGGAGGATAAGGGTTAGTGGTGAGGGTTTAACCAGTCTAGTTTTTATAGTGGAGGGTTAGTGGTGAGGGTTTTGCCAGTCTAGATTTTATAGTGGAGGGAAAGGGTTAGTGGTGAGGGTTTAACCAGTCTAGTTTTTATAGTGGTGGATAAGGGTTAGTGGTGAGGGTTTTACCAGTCTAGTTGTTATAGTGGAGGGTAAGGGTTAGTGGTGAGGGTTTTACCAGTTTAGTTTTTATAGTTGAGGGTTAGTGGTGAGGGTTTAACCAGTCTAGTTTTTATAGTGGAGGGAAAGGGTTGGTGGTGAGGGTTTAACCAGTCTAGATTTTATAGTGGAGGGAAAGGGTTAGTGGTGAGGGTTTAACCAGTCTAGTTTTTATAGTGGAGGGAAAGGGTTGGTGGTGAGGGTTTAACCAGTCTAGTTTTTATAGTTGAGGGTTAGTGGTGAGGGTTTAACCAGTCTAGTTTTTATAGTGGAGGGAAAGGGTTGGTGGTGAGGGTTTAACCAGTCTAGATTTAATAGTGGAGGGAAAGGGTTAGTGGTGAGGGTTTAACCAGTCTAGTTTTTATAGTGGAGGGAATGGGTTGGTGGTGAGGGTTTAACCAGTCTAGATTTTATAGTGGAGGGAAAGGGTTAGTGGTGAGGGTTTTACCAGTCTAGTTTTTATAGTGGAGGGTTAGTGGTGAGGGTTTTACCAGTCTAGTTTTTATAGTGGAGCGTAAGGGTTAGTGGTGAGGGTTTAACCAGTCTAGTTTTTATAGTGGAGGGTAAGGGTTAGTGGTGAGGGTTTTACCAGTCTAGTTTTTATAGTGGAGGGTAAGGGTTAGTGGTGAGGGTTTTCCCAGTCTAGTTTTTATAGTGGAGGGTTAGTGGTGAGGGTTTAACCAGTCTAGTTTTTATAGTGGAGGGTAAGGGTTAGTGGTGAGGGTTTAACCAGTGGAGGGTAAGGGTTAGTGGTGAGGGTTTTACCAGTCTAGTTTTTATAGTGGAGGGTAAGGGTTAGTGGTGAGGGTTTAACCAGTCTAGTTTTTATAGTTGAGGGTTAGTGGTGAGGGTTTAACCAGTCTAGTTTTTATAGTGGAGGGAAAGGGTTGGTGGTGAGGGTTTAACCAGTCTAGTTTTTATAGTGGAGGGAAAGGGTTAGTGGTGAGGGTTTAACCAGTCTAGTTTTTATAGTGGAGGGAAAGGGTTGGTGGTGAGGGTTTAACCAGTCTAGTTTTTATAGTTGAGGGTTAGTGGTGAGGGTTTAACCAGTCTAGTTTTTATAGTGGAGGGAAAGGGTTGGTGGTGAGGGTTTAACCAGTCTAGATTTTATAGTGGAGGGAAAGGGTTAGTGGTGAGGGTTTTACCAGTCTAGTTTTTATAGTGGAGGGTTAGTGGTGAGGGTTTTACCAGTCTAGTTTTTATAGTGGAGGGTAAGGGTTAGTGGTGAGGGTTTAACCAGTCTAGTTTTTATAGTGGAGGGTAAGGGTTAGTGGTGAGGGTTTTACCAGTCTAGTTTTTATAGTGGAGGGTAAGGGTTAGTGGTGAGGGTTTTCCCAGTCTAGTTTTTATAGTGGAGGGTTAGTGGTGAGGGTTTAACCAGTCTAGTTTTTATAGTGGTAAGGGTTAGTGGTGAGGGTTTAACCAGTCTAGTTTTTATAGTGGAGGGTAAGGGTTAGTGGTGAGGGTTTTACCAGTCTAGTTTTTATAGTGGAGGGTAAGGGTTAGTGGTGAGGGTTTAACCAGTCTAGTTTTTATAGTGGGGGGTTAGTGGTGAGGGTTTTACCAGTCTAGTTTTTATAGTGGAGGGTAATGGTTAGTGGTGAGGGTTTTACCAGTCTAGTTTTTATAGTGGAGGGTAAGGGTTAGTGGTGAGGGTTTTACCAGTCTAGTTTTTATAGTGGAGGGTAAGGGTAAGTGTTAAGGGTTTTACCAGTCTAGTTTTTGTAGTGGAGGGTTAGTGGTGAGGGTTTAACCAGTCTAGTTTTTATAGTGGAGGGTTAGTGGTGAGGGTTTTGCCAGTCTAGTTTTTATAGTGGAGGGAAAGGGTTAGTGGTGAGGGTTTAACCAGTCTAGTTTTTATAGTGGTGGATAAGGGTTAGTGGTGAGGGTTTTACCAGTCTAGTTGTTATAGTGGAGGGTAAGGGTTAGTGGTGAGGGTTTTACCAGTCTAGTTTTTATAGTTGAGGGTTAGTGGTGAGGGTTTAACCAGTCTAGTTTTTATAGTGGAGGGAAAGGGTTGGTGGTGAGGGTTTAACCAGTCTAGATTTTATAGTGGAGGGAAAGGGTTAGTGGTGAGGGTTTAACCAGTCTAGTTTTTATAGTGGAGGGAAAGGGTTGGTGGTGAGGGTTTAACCAGTCTAGATTTTATAGTGGAGGGAAAGGGTTAGTGGTGAGGGTTTTACCAGTCTAGTTTTTATAGTGATGGGTTAGTGGTGAGGGTTTTACCAGTCTAGTTTTTATAGTGGAGGGTAGGGGTTAGTGGTGAGGGTTTAACCAGTCTAGTTTTTATAGTGGAGGGAAAGGGTTAGTGGTGAGGGTTTAACCAGTCTAGTTTTTATAGTGGTGGATAAGGGTTAGTGGTGAGGGTTTTACCAGTCTAGTTTTTATAGTGGAGGGTAAGGGTTAGTGGTGAGGGTTTTACCAGTCTAGTTTTTATAGTGGAGGGTAAGGGTTAGTGGTGAGGGTTTTACCAGTCTAGTTTTTTTAGGGTTAGTGGTGGTTTTACCAGTCTAGTTTTTATAGTGGAGGGTTAGTGGTGAGGGTTTTACCAGTCTAGTTTTTATAGTGGAGGGTAAGGGTTAGTGGTGAGGGTTTAACCAGTCTAGTTTTTATAGTGGAGGGTAAGGGTTAGTGGTGAGGGTTTTACCAGTCTAGTTTTTATAGTGGAGGGTAAGGGTTAGTGGTGAGGGTTTTCCCAGTCTAGTTTTTATAGTGGAGGGTTAGTGGTTTTAACCAGTCTAGTTTTTATAGTGGAGGGTAAGGGTTAGTGGTGAGGGTTTAACCAGTGGAGGGTAAGGGTTAGTGGTGAGGGTTTTACCAGTCTAGTTTTTATAGTGGAGGGTAAGGGTTAGTGGTGAGGGTTTAACCAGTCTAGTTTTTATAGTGGGGGGTTAGTGGTGAGAGTTTTACCAGTCTAGTTTTTATAGTGGAGGGTAATGGTTAGTGGTGAGGGTTTTACCAGTCTAGTTTTTATAGTGGAGGGTAAGGGTTAGTGGTGAGGGTTTTACCAGTCTAGTTTTTATAGTGGAGGGTAAGGGTTAGTGGTAAGGGTTTTACCAGTCTAGTTTTTGTAGTGGAGGGTTAGTGGTGAGGGTTTAACCAGTCTACTTTTTATAGTGGAGGGTTAGTGGTGAGGGTTTTGCCAGTCTAGATTTTATAGTGGAGGGTAATGGTTAGTGGTGAGGGTTTTACCAGTCTAGTTTTTATAGTGGAGGGTAAGGGTTAGTGGTGAGGGTTTTACCAGTCTAGTTTTTATAGTGGAGGGTAAGGGTTAGTGGTAAGGGTTTTACCAGTCTAGTTTTTGTAGTGGAGGGTTAGTGGTGAGGGTTTAACCAGTCTAGTTTTTATAGTGGAGCGAAAGGGTTGGTGGTGAGGGTTTAACCAGTCTAGATTTTATAGTGGAGGGAAAGGGTTAGTGGTGAGGGTTTAACCAGTCTAGTTTTTATAGTGGAGGGAAAGGGTTGGTGGTGAGGGTTTAACCAGTCTAGATTTTATAGTGGAGGGAAAGGGTTAGTGGTGAGGGTTTTACCAGTCTAGTTTTTATAGTGATGGGTTAGTGGTGAGGGTTTTACCAGTCTAGTTTTTATAGTGGAGGGTAGGGGTTAGTGGTGAGGGTTTAACCAGTCTAGTTTTTATAGTGGTGGATAAGGGTTAGTGGTGAGGGTTTTACCAGTCTAGTTTATATAGTGGAGGGTAAGGGTTAGTGGTGAGGGTTTTACCAGTCTAGTTTGTATAGTGGAGGGTAAGGGTTAGTGTGAGGGTTTTACCAATCTAGTTTTTATAGTGGAGGGTTAGTGGTGAGGGTTTTACCAGTCTAGTTTTTATAGTGGAGGGTAAGGGTTAGTGGTGAGGGTTTAACCAGTCTAGTTTTTATAGTGGAGGTTAAGGGTTAGTGGTGAGGGTTTAACCAGTGGAGGGTAAGGGTTAGTGGTGAGGGTTTTACCAGTCTAGTTTTTATAGTGGAGGGTAAGGGTTAGTGGTGAGGGTTTAACCAGTCTAGTTTTTATAGTGATGGGTTAGTGGTGAGGGTTTTACCAGTCTAGTTTTTATAGTGGAGGGTAAGGGTTAGTGGTGAGGGTTTTACCAGTCTAGTTTTTATAGTGGAGGGTAAGGGTTAGTGGTGAGGGTTTTACCAGTCTAGTTTTTATAGTGGAGGGTAAGGGTTAGTGGTGAGGGTTTAACCAGTCTAGTTTTTACAGTGGAGGGTAAGGGTTAGTGGTGAGGGTTTAACAAGTCTAGTTTTTATAGTGGAGGGTAAGGGTTAGTGGTGAGGGTTTTACCAGTCTAGTTTTTATAGTGATGGGTTAGTGGTGAGGGTTTTACCAGTCTAGTTTTTATAGTGGAGGGTAGGGGTTAGTGGTGAGGGTTTAACCAGTCTAGTTTTTATAGTGGAGGGAAAGGGTTAGTGGTGAGGGTTTAACCAGTCTAGTTTTTATAGTGGTGGATAAGGGTTAGTGGTGAGGGTTTTACCAGTCTAGTTTATATAGTGGAGGGTAAGGGTTAGTGGTGAGGGTTTTACCAGTCTAGTTTGTATAGTGGAGGGTAAGGGTTAGTGTGAGGGTTTTACCAATCTAGTTTTTATAGTGGAGGGTTAGTGGTGAGGGTTTTACCAGTCTAGTTTTTATAGTGGAGGGTTAGTGGTGAGGGTTTTACCAGTCTAGTTTTTATAGTGGAGGGTAAGGGTTAGTGGTGAGGGTTTAACCAGTCTAGTTTTTATAGTGGAGGGTAAGGGTTAGTGGTGAGGGTTTTACCAGTCTAGTTTTTATAGTGGAGGGTAAGGGTTAGTGGTGAGGGTTTTACCAGTCTAGTTTTTATAGTGGAGGGTTAGTGGTGAGGGTTTAACCAGTCTAGTTTTTATAGTGGAGGGTAAGGGTTAGTGGTGAGGGTTTAACCAGTGGAGGGTAAGGGTTAGTGGTGAGGGTTTTACCAGTCTAGTTTTTATAGTGGAGGGTAAGGGTTAGTGGTGAGGGTTTAACCAGTCTAGTTTTTTAGTGGAGGGGGGGTTAGTGGTGAGGGTTTTACCAGTCTAGTTTTTATAGTGGAGGGTAAGGGTTAGTGGTGAGGGTTTTACCAGTCTAGTTTTTATAGTGGAGGGTAAGGGTTAGTGGTGAGGGTTTTACCAGTCTAGTTTTTATAGTGGAGGGTAAGGGTTAGTGGTAAGGGTTTTACCAGTCTAGTTTTTGTAGTGGAGGGTTAGTGGTGAGGGTTTAACCAGTCTACTTTTTATAGTGGAGGGTTAGTGGTGAGGGTTTTGCCAGTCTAGATTTTATAGTGGAGGGTAATGGTTAGTGGTGAGGGTTTTACCAGTCTAGTTTTTATAGTGGAGGGTAAGGGTTAGTGGTGAGGGTTTTACCAGTCTAGTTTTTATAGTGGAGGGTAAGGGTTAGTGGTAAGGGTTTTACCAGTCTAGTTTTTGTAGTGGAGGGTTAGTGGTGAGGGTTTAACCAGTCTAGTTTTTATAGTGGAGCGAAAGGGTTGGTGGTGAGGGTTTAACCAGTCTAGATTTTATAGTGGAGGGAAAGGGTTAGTGGTGAGGGTTTAACCAGTCTAGTTTTTATAGTGGAGGGAAAGGGTTAGTGGTGAGGGTTTTACCAGTCTAGTTTTTATAGTGGAGGGAAAGGGTTAGTGGTGAGGGTTTTACCAGTCTAGTTTTTATAGTGATGGGTTAGTGGTGAGGGTTTTACCAGTCTAGTTTTTATAGTGGAGGGTAAGGGTTAGTGGTGAGGGTTTAACCAGTCTAGTTTTTATAGTGGTGGATAAGGGTTAGTGGTGAGGGTTTTACCAGTCTAGTTTATATAGTGGAGGGTAAGGGTTAGTGGTGAGGGTTTTACCAGTCTAGTTTGTATAGTGGAGGGTAAGGGTTAGTGTGAGGGTTTTACCAATCTAGTTTTTATAGTGGAGGGTTAGTGGTGAGGGTTTTACCAGTCTAGTTTTTATAGTGGAGGGTAAGGGTTAGTGGTGAGAGTTTAACCAGTCTAGTTTTTATAGTGGAGGGTAAGGGTTAGTGGTGAGGGTTTAACCAGTGGAGGGTAAGGGTTAGTGGTGAGGGTTTTATCAGTCTAGTTTTTATAGTGGAGGGTAAGGGTTAGTGGTGAGAGTTTAACCAGTCTAGTTTTTATAGTGATGGGTTAGTGGTGAGGGTTTTACCAGTCTAGTTTTTATAGTGGAGGGTAAGGGTTAGTGGTGAGGGTTTTACCAGTCTAGTTTTTATAGTGGAGGGTAAGGGTTAGTGGTGAGGGTTTTACCAGTCTAGTTTTTATAGTGGAGGGTAAGGGTTAGTGGTGAGGGTTTAACCAGTCTAGTTTTTATAGTGGAGGGTAAGGGTTAGTGGTGAGGGTTTAACCAGTCTAGTTTTTATAGTGGAGGGTAGGGTTAGTGGTGAGGGTTTTACCAGTCTAGTTTTTATAGTGATGGGTTAGTGGTGAGGGTTTTACCAGTCTAGTTTTTATAGTGGAGGGTAAGGGTTAGTGGTGAGGGTTTTACCAGTCTAGTTTTTATAGTGGAGGGAAAGGGTTAGTGGTGAGGGTTTTACCAGTCTAGTTTTTATAGTGGAGGGTAAGGGTTAGTGGTGAGGGTTTTACCAGTCTAGTTTTTATAGTGGAGGGTAAGGGTTAGTGGTGAGGGTTTTACCAGTCTAGTTTGTATAGTGGAGGGTAAGGGTTAGTGTGAGGGTTTTACCAATCTAGTTTTTATAGTGGAGGGTTAGTGGTGAGGGTTTTACCAGTCTAGTTTTTATAGTGGAGGGTTAGTGGTGAGGGTTTTACCAGTCTAGTTTTTATAGTGGAGCGTAAGGGTTAGTGGTGAGGGTTTAACCAGTCTAGTTTTTATAGTGGAGGGTAAGGGTTAGTGGTGAGGGTTTTACCAGTCTAGTTTTTATAGTGGAGGGTAAGGGTTAGTGGTGAGGGTTTAACCAGTCTAGTTTTTATAGTGGAGGGTTAGTGGTGAGGGTTTAACCAGTCTAGTTTTTATAGTGGAGGGTAGTGGTGAGGGTTAGTGGTGAGGGTTTTACCAGTCTAGTTTTTATAGTGGAGGGTAAGGGTTAGTGGTGAGGGTTTACCAGTCTAGTTTTTATAGTGGGGGTTAGGGTTAGTCTAGTTTTTATAGTGGGGTAATGGTTAGTGGTGAGGGTTTTACCAGTCTAGTTTTTATAGTGGAGGGTAAGGGTTAGTGGTGAGGGTTTTACCAGTCTAGTTTTTATAGTGGAGGGTAAGGGTTAGTGGTGAGGGTTTTACCAGTAGTGGAGGGTTAGTGGTGAGGGTTTAACCAGTCTAGTTTTTATAGTGGAGGGTTAGTGTTGAGGGTTTTAACCAGTCTAGATTTTATAGTGGAGGGTAAGGGTTAGTGGTGAGGGTTTTACCAGTCTAGTTTTTATAGTGGAGGGTAAGGGTTAGTGGTGAGGGTTTTACCAGTCTAGTTTTTATAGTGGAGGGTAAGGGTTAGTGGTAAGGGTTTTACCAGTCTAGTTTTTATAGTGGAGGGTTAGTGGTGAGGGTTTAACCAGTCTAGTTTTTATAGTGGAGGTAAGGGTTAGTGGTGAGGGTTTAACCAGTCTAGTTTTTATAGTGGAGGGAAAGGGTTAGTGGTGAGGTTTAACCAGTCTAGTTTTTATAGTGGAGGAAAGGGTTAGTGGTGAGGGTTTAACCAGTCTAGATTTTATAGTGGAGGGAAAGGGTTAGTGGTGAGGGTTTTACCAGTCTAGTTTTTATAGTGAGGGTTAGTGGTGAGGGTTTTACCAGTCTAGTTTTTATAGTGGAGGGTAAGGGTTAGTGGTGAGGGTTTAACCAGTCTAGTTTTTATAGTGGTGGGTAAGGGTTAGTGGTGAGGGTTTTACCAGTCTAGTTTTATAGTGGAGGGTAAGGGTTAGTGGTGAGGGTTTTACCAGTCTAGTTTTATAGTGGAGGGTAGGGTTAGTGTGAGGTTTTACCAATCTAGTTTTTATAGTGGAGGGTTAGTGGTGAGGGTTTTACCAGTCTAGTTTTTATAGTGGAGGGTAAGGGTTAGTGGTGAGGGTTTAACCAGTCTAGTTTTTATAGTGGAGGGTAAGGGTTAGTGGTGAGGGTTTAACCAGTGGAGGGTAAGGGTTAGTGGTGAGGGTTTTATCAGTCTAGTTTTTATAGTGGAGGGTAGGGTTAGTGGTGAGGTTTAACCAGTCTAGTTTTTATAGTGATGGGTTAGTGGTGAGGGTTTTACCAGTCTAGTTTTTATAGTGGAGGGTAAGGGTTAGTGGTGAGGGTTTTACCAGTCTAGTTTTTATAGTGGAGGGTAAGGGTTAGTGGTGAGGGTTTTACCAGTCTAGTTTTTATAGTGGAGGGTAAGGGTTAGTGGTGAGGGTTTAACCAGTCTAGTTTTTATAGTGGAGGGTAAGGGTTAGTGGTGAGGGTTTAACCAGTCTAGTTTTTATAGTGGAGGGTAAGGGTTAGTGGTGAGGGTTTTACCAGTCTAGTTTTTATAGTGGAGGGTAAGGGTTAGTGGTGAGGGTTTTACCAGTCTAGTTTTTATAGTGGAGGGTAAGGGTTAGTGGTGAGGGTTTTAACCAGTCTAGTTTTTATAGTGGAGGGTAAGGGTTAGTGGTGAGGGTTTTACCAGTCTAGTTTTTATAGTGGAGGGTAAGGGTTAGTGGTGAGGGTTTTACCAGTCTAGTTTTTATAGTGGAGGGAGGGTTAGTGGTGAGGGTTTAACCAGTCTAGTTTTTATAGTGGAGGGTTAGTGGTGAGGGTTTTACCAGTCTAGTTTTTATAGTGGAGGGTAAGGGTTAGTGGTGAGGGTTTAACCAGTCTAGTTTTTATAGTGGAGGGTTAGTGGTGAGGGTTTTACCAGTCTAGTTTTTATAGTGGAGGGTAAGGGTTAGTGGTGAGGGTTTAACCAGTCTAGTTTTTATAGTGGAGGGTAAGGGTTAGTGGTGAGGGTTTTACCAGTCTAGTTTTTATAGTGGAGGGTAAGGGTTAGTGGTGAGGGTTTTACCAGTCTAGTTTTTATAGTGGAGGGTAAGGGTTAGTGGTGAGGGTTTTACCAGTCTAGTTTTTATAGTGGAGGGTAAGGGTTAGTGGTGAGGGTTTTACCAGTCTAGTTTTTATAGTGGAGGGTAGGGTTAGTGGTGAGGGTTTAACCAGTCTAGTTTTAATAGTGGAGGGTTAGTGGTGAGGGTTTTACCAGTCTAGTTTTTATAGTGGAGGGTAAGGGTTAGTGGTGAGGGTTTTACCAGTCTAGTTTTTATAGTGGAGGGTAAGGGTTAGTGGTGAGGGTTTAACCAGTCTAGTTTTTAGTGGAGGGTGGAGTGGTGAGGGTTAGTGGTGAGGGTTTAACCAGTCTAGTTTTTATAGTGGAGGGTAAGGGTTAGTGGTGAGGGTTTTACCAGTCTAGTTTTTATAGTGGAGGGTAAGGGTTAGTGGTGAGGGTTTAACCAGTCTAGTTTTTATAGTGGAGGGTAAGGGTTAGTGGTGAGGGTTTTACCAGTCTAGTTTTTATAGTGGAGGGTAAGGGTTAGTGGTGAGGGTTTTACCAGTCTAGTTTTTATAGTGGAGGGTAAGGGTTAGTGAGGGTTTAACCAGTCTAGTTTTAATAGTGAGGGTTAGTTGAGGGTTTTACCAGTCTAGTTTTTATAGTGGAGGGTAAGGGTTAGTGGTGAGTTTTTATAGGGTTTTGAACCAGTCTAGTTTTTATAGTGGAGGGTAAGGGTTAGTGGTGAGGGTTTAACCAGTCTAGTTTTTATAGTGGAGGGTAAGGGTTAGTGGTGAGGGTTTAACCAGTCTAGTTTTTATAGTGGAGGGTAAGGGTTAGTGGTGAGGGTTTTACCAGTCTAGTTTTTATAGTGGAGGGTAAGGGTTAGTGGTGAGGGTTTTACCAGTCTAGTTTTTATAGTGGAGGGTAAGGGTTAGTGGTGAGGGTTTAACCAGTCTAGTTTTTATAGTGGTAAGGGTTAGTGGTGAGGGTTTTACCAGTCTAGTTTTTATAGTGGAGGGTAAGGGTTAGTGGTGAGGGTTTAACCAGTCTAGTTTTTATAGTGGAGGGTAAGGGTTAGTGGTGAGGGTTTTACCAGTCTAGTTTTTATAGTGGAGGGTAAGGGTTAGTGGTGAGGGTTTTACCAGTCTAGTTTTTATAGTGGAGGGTAAGGGTTAGTGGTGAGGGTTTTAACCAGTCTAGTTTTTATAGTGGAGGGTAAGGGTTAGTGGTGAGGGTTTTACCAGTCTAGTTTTTATAGTGGAGGGTAGGGTTAGTTGAGGGTTTAGTGGAGGGTAAGGGTTAGTGGTGAGGGTTTAACCAGTCTAGTTTTTATAGTGGAGGGTTAGTGGTGAGGGTTTTACCAGTCTAGTTTTTATAGTGGAGCGTAAGGGTTAGTGGTGAGGGTTTAACCAGTCTAGTTTTTATAGTGGAGGGTAAGGGTTAGTGGTGAGGGTTTTACCAGTCTAGTTTTTATAGTGGAGGGTAAGGGTTAGTGGTGAGGGTTTTACCAGTCTAGTTTTTATAGTGGAGGGTTAGTGGTGAGGGTTTAACCAGTCTAGTTTTTATAGTGGAGGGAAAGGGTTAGTGGTGAGGGTTTAACCAGTCTAGATTTTATAGTGGAGGGTAAGGGTTAGTGGTGAGGGTTTAACCAGTCTAGTTTTTATAGTGGAGGGAAAGGGTTAGTGGTGAGGGTTTAACCAGTCTAGTTTTTATAGTGGAGGGAAGAGGTTAGTGGTGAGGGTTTTTCCAGTCTAGTTTTTATAGTGATGGGTTAGTGGTGAGGTTTTACCAGTCTAGTTTTTATAGTGGAGGGTAGGGGTTAGTGGTGAGGGTTTAACCAGTCTAGTTTTTATAGTGGAGGGAAAGGGTTAGTGGTGAGGGTTTAACCAGTCTAGTTTTTATAGTGGTGGATAAGGGTTAGTGGTGAGGGTTTTACCAGTCTAGTTTATATAGTGGAGGGTAAGGGTTAGTGGTGAGGGTTTTACCAGTCTAGTTTTATAGTGGAGGGTAAGGGTTAGTGGTGAGGGTTTTACCAATCTAGTTTTTATAGTGGAGGGTTAGTGGTGAGGGTTTTACCAGTCTAGTTTTTATAGTGGAGGGTTAGTGGTGAGGGTTTTACCAGTCTAGTTTTTATAGTGGAGGGTAAGGGTTAGTGGTGAGGGTTTAACCAGTCTAGTTTTTATAGTGGAGGGTAAGGGTTAGTGGTGAGGGTTTTACCAGTCTAGTTTTTATAGTGGAGGGTAAGGGTTAGTGGTGAGGGTTTTCCCAGTCTAGTTTTTATAGTGGAGGGTTAGTGGTGAGGGTTTAACCAGTCTAGTTTTTATAGTGGAGGGTAAGGGTTAGTGGTGAGGGTTTAACCAGTGGAGGGTAAGGGTTAGTGGTGAGGGTTTTACCAGTCTAGTTTTTATAGTGGAGGGTAAGGGTTAGTGGTGAGGGTTTAACCAGTCTAGTTTTTATAGTGGGGGGTTAGTGGTGAGGGTTTTACCAGTCTAGTTTTTATAGTGGAGGGTAATGGTTAGTGGTGAGGGTTTTACCAGTCTAGTTTTTATAGTGGAGGGTAAGGGTTAGTGGTGAGGGTTTTACCAGTCTAGTTTTTATAGTGGAGGGTAAGGGTTAGTGGTAAGGGTTTTACCAGTCTAGTTTTTGTAGTGGAGGGTTAGTGGTGAGGTTTAACCAGTCTAGTTTTATAGTAGTGGAGGGTTAGTGGTGAGGGTTTTACCAGTCTAGTTTTTATAGTGGAGGGTAAGGGTTAGTGGTGAGGGTTTTACCAGTCTAGTTTTTATAGTGGAGGGTAAGGGTTAGTGGTGAGGGTTTTACCAGTCTAGTTTTTATAGTGGAGGGTAAGGGTTAGTGGTGAGGGTTTTACCAGTCTAGTTTTTGTAGTGGAGGGTTAGTGGTGAGGGTTTAACCAGTCTAGTTTTTATAGTGGAGGGAAAGGGTTGGTGGTGAGGGTTTAACCAGTCTAGTTTTTATAGTGGAGGGAAAGGGTTAGTGGTGAGGGTTTAACCAGTCTAGTTTTTATAGTGGAGGGAAAGGGTTGGTGGTGAGGGTTTAACCAGTCTAGTTTTTATAGTGGAGGGAAAGGGTTAGTGGTGAGGGTTTTACCAGTCTAGTTTTTATAGTGATGGGTTAGTGGTGAGGGTTTTACCAGTCTAGTTTTTATAGTGGAGGGTAGGGTTAGTGGTGAGGGTTTAACCAGTCTAGTTTTTATAGTGAGGGTAAGGGTTAGTGGTGAGGGTTTTACCAGTCTAGTTTTATAGTGGAGGGTAAGGGTTAGTGGTGAGGGTTTTACCAGTCTAGTTTATATAGTGGAGGGTAAGGGTTAGTGGTGAGGGTTTTACCAATCTAGTTTTTATAGTGGAGGGTTAGTGGTGAGGGTTTTACCAGTCTAGTTTTTATAGTGGAGGGTAAGGGTTAGTGGTGAGAGTTTAACCAGTCTAGTTTTTATAGTTTAAGGGTTAGTGGTGAGGGTTTAACCAGTGGAGGGTAAGGGTTAGTGGTGAGGGTTTTATCAGTCTAGTTTTTATAGTGGAGGGTAAGGGTTAGTGGTGAGGTTTAACCAGTCTAGTTTTTATAGTGGATGGGTTAGTGGTGAGGGTTTTACCAGTCTAGTTTTTATAGTGGAGGGTAAGGGTTAGTGGTGAGGGTTTTACCAGTCTAGTTTTTATAGTGGAGGGTAAGGGTTAGTGGTGAGGGTTTTACCAGTCTAGTTTTTATAGTGGAGGGTAAGGGTTAGTGGTGAGGGTTTAACCAGTCTAGTTTTTATAGTGGAGGGTAAGGGTTAGTGGTGAGGGTTTTACCAGTCTAGTTTTTATAGTGGAGGGTAAGGGTTAGTGGTGAGGGTTTTACCAGTCTAGTTTTTATAGTGATGGGTTAGTGGTGAGGGTTTTACCAGTCTAGTTTTTATAGTGGAGGGTAAGGGTTAGTGGTGAGGGTTTAACCAGTCTAGTTTTTATAGTGGAGGGAAAGGGTTAGTGGTGAGGGTTTAACCAGTCTAGTTTTTATAGTGGTGGATAAGGGTTAGTGGTGAGGGTTTTACCAGTCTAGTTTATATAGTGGAGGGTAAGGGTTAGTGGTGAGGGTTTTACCAGTCTAGTTTGTATAGTGGAGGGTAAGGGTTAGTGTGAGGGTTTTACCAATCTAGTTTTTATAGTGGAGGGTTAGTGGTGAGGGTTTTACCAGTCTAGTTTTTATAGTGGAGGGTTAGTGGTGAGGGTTTTACCAGTCTAGTTTTTATAGTGGAGGGTAAGGGTTAGTGGTGAGGGTTTAACCAGTCTAGTTTTTATAGTGGAGGGTAAGGGTTAGTGGTGAGGGTTTTACCAGTCTAGTTTTTATAGTGGAGGGTAAGGGTTAGTGGTGAGGGTTTTCCCAGTCTAGTTTTTATAGTGGAGGGTTAGTGGTGAGGGTTTAACCAGTCTAGTTTTTATAGTGGAGGGTAAGGGTTAGTGGTGAGGGTTTAACCAGTGGAGGGTAAGGGTTAGTGGTGAGGGTTTTACCAGTCTAGTTTTTATAGTGGAGGGTAAGGGTTAGTGGTGAGGGTTTAACCAGTCTAGTTTTTATAGTGGGGGTTAGTGGTGAGAGTTTTACCAGTCTAGTTTTTATAGTGGAGGGTAATGGTTAGTGGTGAGGGTTTTACCAGTCTAGTTTTTATAGTGGAGGGTAAGGGTTAGTGGTGAGGGTTTTACCAGTCTAGTTTTTATAGTGGAGGGTAAGGGTTAGTGGTAAGGGTTTTACCAGTCTAGTTTTTTAGTGGAGGGTTAGTGGTGAGGGAGTCTACTTTTTATAGTGGAGGGTTAGTGGTGAGGGTTTAACCAGTCTAGTTTTTATAGTGGAGGGTAATGGTTAGTGGTGAGGGTTTAACCAGTCTAGTTTTTATAGTGGAGGGTAAGGGTTAGTGGTGAGGGTTTTACCAGTCTAGTTTTTATAGTGGAGGGTAAGGGTTAGTGGTGAGGGTTTAACCAGTCTAGTTTTTATAGTGGAGGGTTAGTGGTGAGGGTTTAACCAGTCTAGTTTTTATAGTGGAGCGAAAGGGTTGGTGGTGAGGGTTTAACCAGTCTAGATTTTATAGTGGAGGGAAAGGGTTAGTGGTGAGGGTTTAACCAGTCTAGTTTTTATAGTGGAGGGAAAGGGTTGGTGGTGAGGGTTTAACCAGTCTAGATTTTATAGTGGAGGGAAAGGGTTAGTGGTGAGGGTTTTACCAGTCTAGTTTTTATAGTGATGGGTTAGTGGTGAGGGTTTTACCAGTCTAGTTTTTATAGTGGAGGGTAGGGGTTAGTGGTGAGGGTTTAACCAGTCTAGTTTTTATAGTGGTGGATAAGGGTTAGTGGTGAGGGTTTTACCAGTCTAGTTTATATAGTGGAGGGTAAGGGTTAGTGGTGAGGGTTTTACCAGTCTAGTTTGTATAGTGGAGGGTAAGGGTTAGTGTGAGGGTTTTACCAATCTAGTTTTTATAGTGGAGGGTTAGTGGTGAGGGTTTTACCAGTCTAGTTTTTATAGTGGAGGGTAAGGGTTAGTGGTGAGAGTTTAACCAGTCTAGTTTTTATAGTGGAGGTTAAGGGTTAGTGGTGAGGGTTTAACCAGTGGAGGGTAAGGGTTAGTGGTGAGGGTTTTATCAGTCTAGTTTTTATAGTGGAGGGTAAGGGTTAGTGGTGAGAGTTTAACCAGTCTAGTTTTTATAGTGATGGGTTAGTGGTGAGGGTTTTACCAGTCTCGTTTTTATAGTGGAGGGTAAGGGTTAGTGGTGAGGGTTTTACCAGTCTAGTTTTTATAGTGGAGGGTAAGGGTTAGTGGTGAGGGTTTTACCAGTCTAGTTTTTATAGTGGAGGGTAAGGGTTAGTGGTGAGGGTTTAACCAGTCTAGTTTTTACAGTGGAGGGTAAGGGTTAGTGGTGAGGGTTTAACCAGTCTAGTTTTTATAGTGGAGGGTAAGGGTTAGTGGTGAGGGTTTTACCAGTCTAGTTTTTATAGTGGAGGGTAAGGGTTAGTGGTGAGGGTTTTACCAGTCTAGTTTTTATATTTGAGGGTAAGGGTTAGTGGTGAGGGTTTTACCAGTCTAGTTTTTATAGTGGAGGGTAATGGTTAGTGGTGAGGGTTTTACCAGTCTAGTTTTTATAGTGGAGGGTAAGGGTTAGTGGTGAGGGTTTTACCAGTCTAGTTTTTATAGTGGAGGGTAAGGGTTAGTGGTGAGGGTTTAACCAGTCTAGTTTTAATAGTGGAGGGTTAGTGGTGAGGGTTTTGCCAGTCTAGTTTTTATAGTGGAGGGTAAGGGTTAGTGGTGAGGGTTTAACCAGTCTAGTTTTTATAGTGGAGGGTTAGTGGTGAGGGTTTTACCAGTCTAGTTTTTATAGTGGAGGGTAAGGGTTAGTGGTGAGGGTTTAACCAGTCTAGTTTTTATAGTGGAGGGTAAGGGTTAGTGGTGAGGGTTTAACCAGTCTAGTTTTTATAGTGGAGGGTAAGGGTTAGTGGTGAGGGTTTTACCAGTCTAGTTTTTATAGTGGAGGGTAAGGGTTAGTGGTGAGGGTTTTACCAGTCTAGTTTTTATAGTGGAGGGTAAGGGTTAGTGGTGAGGGTTTTACCAGTCTAGTTTTTATAGTGGAGGGTAAGGGTTAGTGGTGAGGGTTTAACCAGTCTAGTTTTTATAGTGGAGGGTTAGTGGTGAGGGTTTTGCCAGTCTAGTTTTTATAGTGGAGGGTAAGGGTTAGTGGTGAGGGTTTTACCAGTCTAGTTTTTATAGTGGAGGGTAAGGGTTAGTGGTGAGGGTTTAACCAGTCTAGTTTTTACAGTGGAGGGTAAGGGTTAGTGGTGAGGGTTTAACAAGTCTAGTTTTTATAGTGGAGGGTAAGGGTTAGTGGTGAGGGTTTTACCAGTCTAGTTTTTATAGTGGAGGGTAAGGGTTAGTGGTGAGGGTTTTACCAGTCTAGTTTTTATATTTGAGGGTAAGGGTTAGTGGTGAGGGTTTTAACAGTCTAGTTTATATAGTGGAGGGTAAGGGTTAGTGGTGAGGGTTTTACCAGTCTAGTTTTTATAGTGGAGGGTAAGGGTTAGTGGTGACGGTTTTACCAGTCTAGTTTTTATAGTGGAGGGTAAGGGTTAGTGGTGAGGGTTTAACCAGTCTAGTTTTAATAGTGGAGGGTTAGTGGTGAGGGTTTTGCCAGTCTAGTTTTTATAGTGGAGGGTAAGGGTTAGTGGTGAGGGTTTAACCAGTCTAGTTTTTATAGTGGAGGGTTAGTGGTGAGGGTTTTACCAGTCTAGTTTTTATAGTGGAGCGTAAGGGTTAGTGGTGAGGGTTTAACCAGTCTAGTTTTTATAGTGGAGGGTAAGGGTTAGTGGTGAGGGTTTAACCAGTCTATTTTTTATAGTGGAGGGTAAGGGTTAGTGGTGAGGGTTTTACCAGTCTAGTTTTTATAGTGGAGGGTAAGGGTTAGTGGTGAGGGTTTTACCAGTCTAGTTTTTATAGTGGAGGGTAAGGGTTAGTGGTGAGGGTTTTACCAGTCTAGTTTTTATAGTGGAGGGTAAGGGTTAGTGGTGAGGGTTTAACCAGTCTAGTTTTAATAGTGGAGGGTTAGTGGTGAGGGTTTTGCCAGTCTAGTTTTTATAGTGGAGGGTAAGGGTTAGTGGTGAGGGTTTAACCAGTCTAGTTTTTATAGTGGAGGGTAAGGGTTAGTGGTGAGGGGTTTACCAGTCTAGTTTTTATAGTGGAGGGTAAGGGTTAGTGGTGAGGGTTTTACCAGTCTAGTTTTTATAGTGGAGGGTAAGGGTTAGTGGTGAGGGTTTTAACAGTCTAGTTTATATAGTGGAGGGTAAGGGTTAGTGGTGAGGGTTTTACCAGTCCAGTTTTTATAGTGGAGGGTAAGGGTTAGTGGTGAGGGTTTAACCAGTGGAGGGTAAGGGTTAGTGGTGAGGGTTTAACCAGTCTAGTTTTTATAGTGGAGGGTTAGTGGTGAGGGTTTTACCAGTCTAGTTTTTATAGTGGAGGGTAAGGGTTAGTGGTGAGGGTTTAACCAGTCTAGTTTTTATAGTGGAGGGTAAGGGTTAGTGGTGAGGGTTTTACCAGTCTAGTTTTTATAGTGGAGGGTAAGGGTTAGTGGTGAGGGTTTTACCAGTCTAGTTTTTATAGTGGAGGGTTAGTGGTGAGTGTTTAACCAGTCTAGTTTTTATAGTGGAGGGTAAGGGTTAGTGGTGAGGGTTTAACCAGTGGAGGGTAAGGGTTAGAGGTGAGGGTTTTACCAGTATAGTTTTTATAGTGGAGGGTAAGGGTTAGTGGTGAGGGTTTAACCAGTCTAGTTTTTATAGTGGGGGGTTAGTGGTGAGGGTTTTACCAGTCTAGTTTTTATAGTGGAGGGTAATGGTTAGTGGTGAGGGTTTTACCAGTCTAGTTTTTATAGTGGAGGGTAAGGGTTAGTGGTGAGGGTAAAACCAGTCTAGTTGTTATAGTGGAGGGTAAGGGTTAGTGGTGAGGGTTTTACCAGTCTAGTTTTTATAGTGGAGGGTAAGGGTTAGTGGTGAGGGTTTTACCAGTCTAGTTTTTATAGTGGAGGGTAAGGGTTAGTGGTGAGGGTTTAACCAGTCTAGTTTTTATAGTGGGGGGTTAGTGGTGAGGGTTTTACCAGTCTAGTTTTTATAGTGGAGGGTAATGGTTAGTGGTGAGGGTTTTACCAGTCTAGTTTTTATAGTGGAGGGTAAGGGTTAGTGGTGAGGGTTTTACCAGTCTAGTTTTTATAGTGGAGGGTAAGGGTTAGTGGTGAGGGTTTAACCAGTCTAGTTTTTACAGTGGAGGGTAAGGGTTAGTGGTGAGGGTTTAACCAGTCTAGTTTTTATAGTGGAGGGTAAGGGTTAGTGGTGAGGTTTTTACCAGTCTAGTTTTTATAGTGGAGGGTAAGGGTTAGTGGTGAGGGTTTTACCAGTCTAGTTTTTATAGTGGAGTGTAAGGGTTAGTGGTGAGGGTTTTAACAGTCTAGTTTATATAGTGGAGGGTAAGGGTTAGTGGTGAGGGTTTTACCAGTCTAGTTTTTATAGTGGAGGGTAAGGGTTAGTGGTGAGGGTTTAACCAGTGGAGGGTAAGGGTTTTGAGGGTTTAACCAGTGGTTTTTATAGTGGAGGGTTAGTGGTGAGGGTTTTACCAGTCTAGTTTTTATAGTGGAGCGTAAGGGTTAGTGGTGAGGGTTTAACCAGTCTAGTTTTTATAGTGGAGGGTAAGGGTTAGTGGTGAGGGTTTTACCAGTCTAGTTTTTATAGTGGAGGGTAAGGGTTAGTGGTGAGGGTTTAACCAGTCTAGTTTTTACAGTGGAGGGTAAGGGTTAGTGGTGAGGGTTTAACCAGTCTAGTTTTTATAGTGGAGGGTAAGGGTTAGTGGTGAGGTTTTTACCAGTCTAGTTTTTATAGTGGAGGGTAAGGGTTAGTGGTGAGGGTTTTACCAGTCTAGTTTTTATAGTGGAGTGTAAGGGTTAGTGGTGAGGGTTTTAACAGTCTAGTTTTTATAGTGGAGGGTAAGGGTTAGTGGTGAGGGTTTTACCAGTCTAGTTTTTATAGTGGAGGGTAAGGGTTAGTGGTGAGGGTTTAACCAGTGGAGGGTAAGGGTTAGTGGTGAGGGTTTAACCAGTCTAGTTTTTATAGTGGAGGGTTAGTGGTGAGGGTTTTACCAGTCTAGTTTTTATAGTGGAGCGTAAGGGTTAGTGGTGAGGGTTTAACCAGTCTAGTTTTTATAGTGGAGGGTAAGGGTTAGTGGTGAGGGTTTTAACAGTCTAGTTTTTATAGTGGAGGGTAAGGGTTAGTGGTGAGAGTTTAACCAGTCTAGTTTTTATAGTGATGGGTTAGTGGTGAGGGTTTTACCAGTCTAGTTTTTATAGTGGAGGGTAAGGGTTAGTGGTGAGGGTTTTCCCAGTCTAGTTTTTATAGTGGAGGGTAAGGGTTAGTGGTGAGGGTTTTACCAGTCTAGTTTTTATAGTGGAGGGTAAGGGTTAGTGGTGAGGGTTTTACCAGTCTAGTTTTTATAGTGGAGGGTTAGTGGTGAGGGTTTAACCAGTCTAGTTTTTATAGTGGAGGGTAAGGGTTAGTGGTGAGGGTTTAACCAGTGGAGGGTAAGGGTTAGTGGTGAGGGTTTTACCAGTCTAGTTTTTATAGTGGAGGGTAAGGGTTAGTGGTGAGGGTTTAACCAGTCTAGTTTTTATAGTGGGGGTTAGTGGTGAGGGTTTTACCAGTCTAGTTTTTATAGTGGAGGGTAAGGGTTAGTGGTGAGGGTTTTACCAGTCTAGTTTTTATAGTGGAGGGTAAGGGTTAGTGGTGAGGGTTTTACCAGTCTAGTTTTTATAGTGGAGGGTAAGGGTTAGTGGTGAGGGTTTTACCAGTCTAGTTTTTATAGTGGAGGGTAAGGGTTAGTGGTGAGGGTTTAACCAGTCTAGTTTTTATATAGTGGAGGGTTAGTGGTGAGGGTTTTACCAGTCTAGTTTTTATAGTGGAGGGTAAGGGTTAGTGGTGAGGGTTTAACCAGTCTAGTTTTTATAGTGGAGGGTTAGTGGTGAGGGTTTTGCCAGTCTAGTTTTTATAGTGGAGGGTAAGGGTTAGTGGTGAGGGTTTAACCAGTCTAGTTTTTATAGTGGAGGGTAAGGGTTAGTGGTGAGGGTTTTAACAGTCTAGTTTATATAGTGGAGGGTAAGGGTTAGTGGTGAGGGTTTTACCAGTTTAGTTTTTATAGTGGAGGGAGGGTTAGTGGTGAGGGTTTAACCAGTGGTAAGGGTTAGTGGTGAGGGTTTAACCAGTCTAGTTTTTATAGTGGAGGGTTAGTGGTGAGGGTTTTACCAGTCTAGTTTTTATAGTGGAGCGTAAGGGTTAGTGGTGAGGGTTTAACCAGTCTAGTTTTTATAGTGGAGGGTAAGGGTTAGTGGTGAGGGTTTAACCAGTCTAGTTTTTATAGTGGAGGGTAAGGGTTAGTGGTGAGGGGTTTACCAGTCTAGTTTTTATAGTGGAGGGTAAGGGTTAGTGGTGAGGGTTTTACCAGTCTAGTTTTTATAGTGGAGGGTAAGGGTTAGTGGTGAGGGTTTTAACAGTCTAGTTTATATAGTGGAGGGTAAGGGTTAGTGGTGAGGGTTTAACCAGTGGAGGGTAAGGGTTAGTGGTGAGGGTTTAACCAGTCTAGTTTTTAGAGTGGAGGGTAAGGGTTAGTGGTGAGGGTTTAACCAGTGGAGGGTAAGGGTTAGTGGTGAGGGTTTTAACAGTCTAGTTTATATAGGGGAGGGTAAGGGTTAGTGGTGAGGGTTTTACCAGTCTAGTTTTTATAGTGGAGGGTAAGGGTTAGTGGTGAGGGTTTAACCAGTGGAGGGTAGGGTTAGTGGTGAGGGTTTAACCAGTTTTTATAGTAGTGGAGGGTTAGTGGTGAGGGTTTTACCAGTCTAGTTTTTATAGTGGAGGGTAAAGGTTAGTGGTGAGGGTTTAACCAGTCTAGTTTTTATAGTGGAGGGTAAGGGTTAGTGGTGAGGTTTTACCAGTCTAGTTTTTATAGTGGAGGGTAAGGGTTAGTGGTGAGGGTTTAACCAGTGGAGGGTAAGGGTTAGTGGTGAGGGTTTAACCAGTCTAGTTTTTTAGAGTGGAGGGTTAGTGGTGAGGGTTTTACCAGTCTAGTTTTTATAGTGGAGGTAAGGGTTAGTGGTGAGGTTTAACCAGTCTAGTTTTTATAGTGGAGGGTAAGGGTTAGTGGTGAGGGTTTAACCAGTCTATTTTTTATAGTGGAGGGTAAGGGTTAGTGGTGAGGGTTTTACCAGTCTAGTTTTTATAGTGGAGGGTAAGGGTTAGTGGTGAGGGTTTAACCAGTCTTTTTTTAATAGTGGAGGGTTAGTGGTGAGGGTTTCACCAGTCTAGTTTTTATAGTGGAGGGTAAGGGTTAGTGGTGAGGGTTTAACCAGTCTAGTTTTTATAGTGGAGGGTAATGGTTAGTGGTGAGGGTTTTACCAGTCTAGTTTTTATAGTGGAGGGTAAGGGTTAGTGGTGAGGGTTTTACCAGTCTAGTTTTTATAGTGGAGGGTAAGGGTTAGTGGTGAGGGTTTAACCAGTCTAGTTTCTATAGTGGAGGGTAAGGGTTAGTGGTGAGGGGTTTACCAGTCTAGTTTTTATAGTGGAAGGTAAGTGTTAGTAGTGAGGGTTTTACCAGTCTAGTTTTTATAGTGGAGGGTAAGGGTTAGTGGTGAGGGTTTTAACAGTCTAGTTTATATAGTGGAGGGTAAGGGTTAGTGGTGAGGGTTTAACCAGTGGAGGGTAAGGGTTAGTGGTGAGGGTTTAACCAGTCTAGTTTTTATAGTGGAGGGTTAGTGGTGAGGGTTTTGCCAGTCTAGTTTTTATAGTGGAGGGTAAGGGTTAGTGGTGAGGGTAAAACCAGTCTAGTTGTTATAGTGGAGGGTAAGGGTTAGTGGTGAGGGTTTTACCAGTCTAGTTTTTATAGTGGAGGGTAAGGGTTAGTGGTGAGGGTTTTACCAGTCTAGTTTTTATATTTGAGGGTAAGGGTTAGTGGTGAGGGTTTTAACAGTCTAGTTTTATAGTGGAGGGTAAGGGTTAGTGGTGAGGGTTTTACCAGTCTAGTTTTTATAGTGGAGGGTAAGGGTTAGTGGTGAGGGTTTAACCAGTGGAGGGTAAGGGTTAGTGGTGAGGGTTTAACCAGTCTAGTTTTTATAGTGGAGGGTTAGTGGTGAGGGTTTTACCAGTCTAGTTTTTATAGTGGAGCGTAAGGGTTAGTGGTGAGGGTTTAACCAGTCTAGTTTTTATAGTGGAGGGTAAGGGTTAGTGGTGAGGGTTTAACCAGTCTATTTTTTATAGTGGAGGGTAAGGGTTAGTGGTGAGGGTTTTACCAGTCTAGTTTTTATAGTGGAGGGTAAGGGTTAGTGGTGAGGGTTTTACCAGTCTAGTTTTTAGAGTGGAGGGTAAGGGTTAGTGGTGACGGTTTTACCAGTCTAGTTTTTATAGTGGAGGGTAAGGGTTAGTGGTGAGGGTTTAACCAGTCTAGTTTTAATAGTGGAGGGTTAGTGGTGAGGGTTTCACCAGTCTAGTTTTTATAGTGGAGGGTAAGGGTTAGTGGTGAGGGTTTAACCAGTCTAGTTTTTATAGTGGAGGGTAATGGTTAGTGGTGAGGGTTTTACCAGTCTAGTTTTTATAGTGGAGGGTAAGGGTTAGTGGTGAGGGTTTTACCAGTCTAGTTTTTATAGTGGAGGGTAAGGGTTAGTGGTGAGGGTTTAACCAGTCTAGTTTCTATAGTGGAGGGTAAGGGTTAGTGGTGAGGGGTTTACCAGTCTAGTTTTTATAGTGGAGGGTAAGTGTTAGTGGTGAGGGTTTTACCAGTCTAGTTTTTATAGTGGAGGGTAAGGGTTAGTGGTGAGGGTTTTAACAGTCTAGTTTATATAGTGGAGGGTAAGGGTTAGTGGTGAGGGTTTAACCAGTGGAGGGTAAGGGTTAGTGGTGAGGGTTTAACCAGTCTAGTTTTTATAGTGGAGGGTTAGTGGTGAGGGTTTTGCCAGTCTAGTTTTTATAGTGGAGGGTAAGGGTTAGTGGTGAGGGTAAAACCAGTCTAGTTGTTATAGTGGAGGGTAAGGGTTAGTGGTGAGGGTTTTACCAGTCTAGTTTTATAGTGGAGGGTAAGGGTTAGTGGTGAGGGTTTTACCAGTCTAGTTTTTATATTTGAGGGTAAGGGTTAGTGGTGAGGGTTTTAACAGTCTAGTTTATATAGTGGAGGGTAAGGGTTAGTGGTGAGGGTTTTACCAGTCTAGTTTTTATAGTGGAGGGTAAGGGTTAGTGGTGAGGGTTTAACCAGTGGAGGGTAAGGGTTAGTGGTGAGGGTTTAACCAGTCTAGTTTTTATAGTGGAGGGTTAGTGGTGAGGGTTTTACCAGTCTAGTTTTTATAGTGGAGCGTAAGGGTTAGTGGTGAGGGTTTAACCAGTCTAGTTTTTATAGTGGAGGGTAAGGGTTAGTGGTGAGGGTTTAACCAGTCTAGTTTTTATAGTGGAGGGTAAGGGTTAGTGGTGAGGGTTTTACCAGTCTAGTTTTTATAGTGGAGGGTAAGGGTTAGTGGTGAGGGTTTTACCAGTCTAGTTTTTATAGTGGAGGGTAAGGGTTAGTGGTGACGGTTTTACCAGTCTAGTTTTTATAGTGGAGGGTAAGGGTTAGTGGTGAGGGTTTAACCAGTCTAGTTTTAATAGTGGAGGGTTAGTGGTGAGGGTTTTACCAGTCTAGTTTTTATAGTGGAGGGTAAGGGTTAGTGGTGAGGGTTTAACCAGTCTAGTTTTTATAGTGGAGGGTAATGGTTAGTGGTGAGGGTTTTACCAGTCTAGTTTTTATAGTGGAGGGTAAGGGTTAGTGGTGAGGGTTTTACCAGTCTAGTTTTTATAGTGATGGGTTAGTGGTGAGGGTTTTAACAGTCTAGTTTATATAGTGGAGGGTAAGGGTTAGTGGTGAGGGTTTTACCAGTCTAGTTTTTATAGTGGAGGGTAAGGGTTAGTGGTGAGGGTTTAACCAGTGGAGGGTAAGGGTTAGTGGTGAGGGTTTAACCAGTCTAGTTTTTATAGTGGAGGGTTAGTGGTGAGGGTTTTACCAGTCTAGTTTTTATAGTGGAGCGTAAGGGTTAGTGGTGAGGGTTTAACCAGTCTAGTTTTTATAGTGGAGGGTAAGGGTTAGTGGTGAGGGTTTAACCAGTCTATTTTTTATAGTGGAGGGTAAGGGTTAGTGGTGAGGGTTTTACCAGTCTAGTTTTTATAGTGGAGGGTAAGGGTTAGTGGTGAGGATTTTACCAGTCTAGTTTTTAGAGTGGAGGGTAAGGGTTAGTGGTGAGGTTTTACCAGTCTAGTTTTTATAGTGGAGGGTAAGGGTTAGTGGTGAGGGTTTAACCAGTCTAGTTTTAATAGTGGAGGGTTAGTGGTGAGGGTTTCACCAGTCTAGTTTTTATAGTGGAGGGTAAGGGTTAGTGGTGAGGGTTTAACCAGTCTAGTTTTTATAGTGGAGGGTAATGGTTAGTGGTGAGGGTTTTACCAGTCTAGTTTTTATAGTGGAGGGTAAGGGTTAGTGGTGAGGGTTTTACCAGTCTAGTTTTTATAGTGGAGGGTAAGGGTTAGTGGTGAGGGTTTAACCAGTCTAGTTTTTATAGTGGAGGGTAAGGGTTAGTGGTGAGGGTTTAACCAGTCTAGTTTTTATAGTGGAGGGTAAGGGTTAGTGGTGAGGGTTTTACCAGTCCAGTTTTTATAGTGGAGGGTAAGGGTTAGTGGTGAGGGTTTTACCAGTCTAGTTTTTATATTTGAGGGTAAGGGTTAGTGGTGAGGGTTTTAACAGTCTAGTTTATATAGTGGAGGGTAAGGGTTAGTGGTGAGGGTTTTACCAGTCTAGTTTTTATAGTGGAGGGTAAGGGTTAGTGGTGAGGGTTTAACCAGTGGAGGGTAAGGGTTAGTGGTGAGGGTTTAACCAGTCTAGTTTTTATAGTGGAGGGTTAGTGGTGAGGGTTTTACCAGTCTAGTTTTTATAGTGGAGCGTAAGGGTTAGTGGTGAGGGTTTAACCAGTCTAGTTTTTATAGTGGAGGGTAAGGGTTAGTGGTGAGGGTTTAACCAGTCTATTTTTTATAGTGGAGGGTAAGGGTTAGTGGTGAGGGTTTTACCAGTCTAGTTTTTATAGTGGAGGGTAAGGGTTAGTGGTGAGGGTTTTACCAGTCTAGTTTTTATAGTGGAGGGTTAGTGGTGAGGGTTTTGCCAGTCTAGTTTTTATAGTGGAGGGTAAGGGTTAGTGGTGAGGGTTTAACCAGTCTAGTTTTTATAGTGGAGGGTAAGGGTTAGTGGTGAGGGGTTTACCAGTCTAGTTTTTATAGTGGAGGGTAAGTGTTAGTGGTGAGGGTTTTACCAGTGGAGGGTAAGGGTTAGTGGTGAGGGTTTAACCAGTCTAGTTTTTATAGTGGAGGGTTAGTGGTGAGGGTTTTGCCAGTCTAGTTTTTATAGTAGAGGGTAAGGGTTAGTGGTGAGGGTAAAACCAGTCTAGTTGTTATAGTGGAGGGTAAGGGTTAGTGGTGAGGGTTTTACCAGTCTAGTTTTTATAGTGGAGGGTAAGGGTTAGTGGTGAGGGGTTTACCAGTCTAGTTTTTATAGTGGAGGGTAAGTGTTAGTGGTGAGGGTTTTACCAGTCTAGTTTTTATAGTGGAGGGTAAGGGTTAGTGGTGAGGGTTTTAACAGTCTAGTTTTATAGTGGAGGGTAAGGGTTAGTGGTGAGGGTTTAACCAGTGGAGGGTAAGGGTTAGTGGTGAGGGTTTAACCAGTCTAGTTTTTATAGTGGAGGGTTAGTGGTGAGGGTTTTGCCAGTCTAGTTTTTATAGTGGAGGGTAAGGGTTAGTGGTGAGGGTAAAACCAGTCTAGTTGTTATAGTGGAGGGTAAGGGTTAGTGGTGAGGGTTTTACCAGTCTAGTTTTTATAGTGGAGGGTAAGGGTTAGTGGTGAGGGTTTTACCAGTCTAGTTTTTATATTTGAGGGTAAGGGTTAGTGGTGAGGGTTTTAACAGTCTAGTTTATATAGTGGAGGGTAAGGGTTAGTGGTGAGGGTTTTACCAGTCTAGTTTTTATAGTGGAGGGTAAGGGTTAGTGGTGAGGGTTTTAACAGTCTAGTTTATATAGTGGAGGGTAAGGGTTAGTGGTGAGGGTTTAACCAGTGGAGGGTAAGGGTTAGTGGTGAGGGTTTAACCAGTCTAGTTTTTATAGTGGAGGGTTAGTGGTGAGGGTTTTTGCCAGTCTAGTTTTTATAGTGGAGGGTAAGGGTTAGTGGTGAGGGTAAAACCAGTCTAGTTGTTATAGTGGAGGGTAAGGGTTAGTGGTGAGGGTTTTACCAGTCTAGTTTTTATAGTGGAGGGTAAGGGTTAGTGGTGAGGGTTTAACCAGTGGAGGGTAAGGGTTAGTGGTGAGGGTTTAACCAGTCTAGTTTTTATAGTGGAGGGTTAGTGGTGAGGGTTTTACCAGTCTAGTTTTTATAGTGGAGCGTAAGGGTTAGTGGTGAGGGTTTAACCAGTCTAGTTTTTATAGTGGAGGGTAAGGGTTAGTGGTGAGGGTTTAACCAGTCTATTTTTTTATAGTGGACGGTAAGGGTTAGTGGTGAGGGTTTTACCAGTCTAGTTTTTATAGTGGAGGGTAAGGGTTAGTGGTGAGGGTTTTACCAGTCTAGTTTTTATAGTGGAGGGTTAGTGGTGAGGGTTTTGCCAGTCTAGTTTTTATAGTGGAGGGTAAGGGTTAGTGGTGAGGGTTTAACCAGTCTAGTTTTTATAGTGGAGGGTAAGGGTTAGCGGTGAGGGGTTTACCAGTCTAGTTTTTATAGTGGAGGGTAAGTGTTAGTGGTGAGGGTTTTACCAGTCTAGTTTTTATAGTGGAGGGTAAGGGTTAGTGGTGAGGGTTTTAACAGTCTAGTTTATATAGTGGAGGGTAAGGGTTAGTGGTGAGGGTTTAACCAGTGGAGGGTAAGGGTTAGTGGTGAGGGTTTAACCAGTCTAGTTTTTATAGTGGAGGGTTAGTGGTGAGGGTTTTGCCAGTCTAGTTTTTATAGTAGAGGGTAAGGGTTAGTGGTGAGGGTAAAACCAGTCTAGTTGTTATAGTGGAGGGTAAGGGTTAGTGGTGAGGGTTTTACCAGTCTAGTTTTTATAGTGGAGGGTAAGGGTTAGTGGTGAGGGGTTTACCAGTCTAGTTTTTATAGTGGAGGGTAAGTGTTAGTGGTGAGGGTTTTACCAGTCTAGTTTTTATAGTGGAGGGTAAGGGTTAGTGGTGAGGGTTTTAACAGTCTAGTTTATATAGTGGAGGGTAAGGGTTAGTGGTGAGGGTTTAACCAGTGGAGGGTAAGGGTTAGTGGTGAGGGTTTAACCAGTCTAGTTTTTATAGTGGAGGGTTAGTGGTGAGGGTTTTGCCAGTCTAGTTTTTATAGTGGAGGGTAAGGGTTAGTGGTGAGGGTAAAACCAGTCTAGTTGTTATAGTGGAGGGTAAGGGTTAGTGGTGAGGGTTTTACCAGTCTAGTTTTTATAGTGGAGGGTAAGGGTTAGTGGTGAGGGATTTACCAGTCTAGTTTTTATATTTGAGGGTAAGGGTTAGTGGTGAGGGTTTTAACAGTCTAGTTTATATAGTGGAGGGTAAGGGTTAGTGGTGAGGGTTTTACCAGTCTAGTTTTTATAGTGGAGGGTAAGGGTTAGTGGTGAGGTTTTAACAGTCTAGTTTATATAGTGGAGGGTAAGGGTTAGTGGTGAGGGTTTAACCAGTGGAGGGTAAGGGTTAGTGGTGAGGGTTTAACCAGTCTAGTTTTTATAGTGGAGGGTTAGTGGTGAGGGTTTTGCCAGTCTAGTTTTTATAGTGGAGGGTAAGGGTTAGTGGTGAGGGTAAAACCAGTCTAGTTGTTATAGTGGAGGGTAAGGGTTAGTGGTGAGGGTTTTACCAGTCTAGTTTTTATAGTGGAGGGTAAGGGTTAGTGGTGAGGGTTTTACCAGTCTAGTTTTTATATTTGAGGGTAAGGGTTAGTGGTGAGGGTTTTAACAGTCTAGTTTATATAGTGGAGGGTAAGGGTTAGTGGTGAGGGTTTTACCAGTCTAGTTTTTATAGTGGAGGGTAAGGGTTAGTGGTGAGGGTTTAACCAGTGGAGGGTAAGGGTTAGTGGTGAGGGTTTAACCAGTCTAGTTTTTATAGTGGAGGGTTAGTGGTGAGGGTTTTACCAGTCTAGTTTTTATAGTGGAGCGTAAGGGTTAGTGGTGAGGGTTTAACCAGTCTAGTTTTTATAGTGGAGGGTAAGGGTTAGTGGTGAGGGTTTAACCAGTCTATTTTTTATAGTGGAGGGTAAGGGTTAGTGGTGAGGGTTTTACCAGTCTAGTTTTTATAGTGGAGGGTAAGGGTTAGTGGTGAGGGTTTTACCAGTCTAGTTTTTAGAGTGGAGGGTAAGGGTTAGTGGTGACGGTTTTACCAGTCTAGTTTTATAGTGGAGGGTAAGGGTTAGTGGTGAGGGTTTAACCAGTCTAGTTTTAATAGTGGAGGGTTAGTGGTGAGGGTTTCACCAGTCTAGTTTTTATAGTGGAGGGTAAGGGTTAGTGGTGAGGGTTTAACCAGTCTAGTTTTTATAGTGGGGGGTTAGTGGTGAGGGTTTTACCAGTCTAGTTTGTATAGTGGAGGGTAATGGTTAGTGGTGAGGGTTTAACCAGTCTAGTTTTTATAGTGGAGGGTAAGGGTTAGTGGTGAGGGGTTTACCAGTCTAGTTTTTATAGTGGAGGGTAAGGGTTAGTGGTGAGGGTTTTACCAATCTAGTTTTTATAGTGGAGGGTAAGGGTTAGTGGTGAGGGTTTTAACAGTCTAGTTTATATAGTGGAGGGTAAGGGTTAGTGGTGAGGGTTTAACCAGTGGAGGGTAAGGGTTAGTGGTGAGGGTTTAACCAGTCTAGTTTTTATAGTGGAGGTTTGGTGGTGAGGGTTTTACCAGTCTAGTTTTTATAGTGGGGCGTAAGGGTTAGTGGTGAGGGTTTAACCAGTCTAGTTTTTATAGTGGAGGGTAAGGGTTAGTGGTGAGGGTTTTCCCAGTCTAGTTTTTATAGTGGAGGGTAAGGGTTAGTGGTGAGGGCTTTACCAGTCTAGTTTTTATAGTGGAGGGTAAGGGTTAGTGGTGAGGGTTTTACCAGTCTAGTTTTTATAGTGGAGGGTTAGTGGTGAGGGTTTAACCAGTCTAGTTTTTATAGTGGAGGGTAAGGGTTAGTGGTGAGGGTTTAACCAGTGGAGGGTAAGGGTTAGTGGTGAGGGTTTTACCAGTCTAGTTTTTATAGTGGAGCATAAGGGTTAGTGGTGAGGGTTTAACCAGTCTAGTTTTTATAGTGGAGGGTAAGGGTTAGTGGTGAGGGTTTTACCAGTCTAGTTTTTAGAGTGGAGGGTAAGGGTTAGTGGTGAGGGTTTTACCAGTCTAGTTTTTATAGTGGAGGGTAATGGTTAGTGGTGAGGGTTTTACCAGTCTAGTTTTTATAGTGGAGGGTAAGGGTTAGTGGTGAGGGTTTTACCAGTCTAGTTTTTATAGTGGAGGGTAAGGGTTAGTGGTAAGGGTTTTACCAGTCTAGTTTTTATAGTGGAGGGTAAGGGTTAGTGGTGAGGGTTTAACCAGTCTAGTTTTTATAGTGGAGGGTTAGTGGTGAGGGTTTTGCCAGTCTAGTTTTTATAGTGGAGGGTAAGGGTTAGTGGTGAGGGTAAAATCAGTCTAGTTGTTATAGTGGAGGGTAAGGGTTAGTGGTGAGGGTTTTACCAGTCTAGTTTTTATAGTTGAGGGTTAGTGGTGAGGGTTTAACCAGTCTAGTTTTTATAGTGGAGGGAAAGGGTTGGTGGTGAGGGTTTAACCAGTCTAGATTTTATAGTGGAGGGAAAGGGTTAGTGGTGAGAGTTTAACCAGTCTAGTTTTTATAGTGGTGGATAAGGGTTAGTGGTGAGGGTTTTACCAGTCTAGTTTTTATAGTGATGGGTTAGTGGTGAGGGTTTTACCAGTCTAGTTTTATAGTGATGGGTTAGTGGTGAGGGTTTTACCAGTCTAATTTTTATAGTGGAGGGTAAGGGTTAGTGGTGAGGGTTTTACCAGTCTAGTTTTTATAGTGGAGGGTAAGGGTTAGTGGTGAGGGTTTTAACAGTCTAGTTTATATAGTGGAGGGTAAGGGTTAGTGGTGAGGGTTTTACCAGTCTAGTTTTTATAGTGGAGGGTAAGGGTTAGTGGTGAGGGTTTAACCAGTGGAGGGTAAGGGTTAGTGGTGAGGGTTTAACCAGTCTAGTTTTTATAGTGGAGGGTTAGTGGTGAGGGTTTTAACAGTCTAGTTTTTATAGTGGAGGGTAAGGGTTAGTGGTGAGGGTTTTACCAGTCTAGTTTTTATAGTGGAGGGTAATGGTTAGTGGTGAGGGTTTTACCAGTCTAGTTTTTATAGTGGAGGGTAAGGGTTAGTGGTGAGGGTTTTACCAGTCTAGTTTTTATAGTGGAGGGTAAGGGTTAGTGGTAAGGGTTTTACCAGTCTAGTTTTTATAGTGGAGGGTAAGGGTTAGTGGTGAGGGTTTAACCAGTCTAGTTTTTATAGTGGAGGGTTAGTGGTGAGGGTTTTGCCAGTCTAGTTTTTATAGTGGGGGGTAAGGGTTAGTGGTGAGGGTAAAACCAGTCTAGTTGTTATAGTGGAGGGTAAGGGTTAGTGGTGAGGGTTTTACCAGTCTAGTTTTTATAGTTGAGGGTTAGTGGTGAGGGTTTAACCAGTCTAGTTTTTATAGTGGAGGGAAAGGGTTGGTGGTGAGGGTTTAACCAGTCTAGTTTTTATAGTGGAGGGTAAGGGTTAGTGGTGAGGGTTTTCCCAGTCTAGTTTTTATAGTGGAGGGTTAGTGGTGAGGGTTTAACCAGTCTAGTTTTTATAGTGGAGGGTAAGGGTTAGTGGTGAGGGTTTTACCAGTCTAGTTTTTATAGTGGAGGGTAAGGGTTAGTGGTGAGGGTTTTACCAGTCTAGTTTTTATAGTGGAGGGTAAGGGTTAGTGGTGAGGGTTTTACCAGTCTAGTTTTTATAGTGGAGGGTAAGGGTTAGTGGTGAGGGTTTAACCAGTCTAGTTTTTATAGTGGAGGGTTAGTGGTGAGGGTTTTACCAGTCTAGTTTTTATAGTGGAGGGTAAGGGTTAGTGGTGAGGGTAAAACCAGTCTAGTTTTTATAGTGGAGGGAGGGTTAGTGGTGAGGGTTTTACCAGTCTAGTTTTTATAGTTGAGGGTTAGTGGTGAGAGTTTAACCAGTCTAGTTTTTATAGTGGAGGATAAGGGTTAGTGGTGAGGGTTTTACCAGTCTAGTTTTATAGTGATGGGTTAGTGGTGAGGGTTTTACCAGTCTAGTTTTATAGTGATGGGTTAGTGGTGAGGTTTTACCAGTCTAGTTTTTATAGTGGAGGGTAAGGGTTAGTGGTGAGGTTTTACCAGTCTAGTTTTTATAGTGGAGGGTAAGGGTTAGTGGTGAGGGTTTTACCAGTCTAGTTTTATAGTGGAGGGTAAGGGTTAGTGGTGAGGGTTTTACCAGTCTAGTTTTATAGTGGAGGTAAGGGTTAGTGGTGAGGGTTTAACCAGTGGAGGGTAAGGGTTAGTGGTGAGGGTTTAACCAGTCTAGTTTTTATAGTGGAGGGTTAGTGGTGAGGGTTTTACCAGTCTAGTTTTTATAGTGGAGCGTAAGGGTTAGTGGTGAGGGTTTAACCAGTCTAGTTTTTATAGTGGAGGATAAGGGTTAGTGGTGAGGGTTTTACCAGTCTAGTTTTTATAGTGGAGGGTAATGGTTAGTGGTGAGGGTTTTACCAGTCTAGTTTTTATAGTGGAGGGTAAGGGTTAGTGGTGAGGGTTTTACCAGTCTAGTTTTTATAGTGGAGGGTAAGGGTTAGTGGTAAGGGTTTTACCAGTCTAGTTTTTATAGTGGAGGGTAAGGGTTAGTGGTGAGGGTTTAACCAGTCTAGTTTTTATAGTGGAGGGTTAGTGGTGAGGGTTTTGCCAGTCTAGTTTTTATAGTGGAGGGTAAGGGTTAGTGGTGAGGGTAAAACCAGTCTAGTTGTTATAGTGGAGGGTAAGGGTTAGTGGTGAGGGTTTTACCAGTCTAGTTTTTATAGTTGAGGGTTAGTGGTGAGGGTTTAACCAGTCTAGTTTTTATAGTGGAGGGTAAGGGTTAGTGGTGAGGGTAAAACCAGTCTAGTTGTTATAGTGGAGGGTAAGGGTTAGTGGTGAGGGTTTTACCAGTCTAGTTTTTATAGTTGAGGGTTAGTGGTGAGAGTTTAACCAGTCTAGTTTTTATAGGGTTAGTGGTGAGGGTTTTACCAGTCTAGTTTTTATAGTGATGGGTTAGTGGTGAGGGTTTTACCAGTCTAGTTTTATAGTGATGGGTTAGTGGTGAGGGTTTTACCAGTCTAATTTTTATAGTGGACGGTAAGGGTTAGTGGTGAGGGTTTTACCAGTCTAGTTTTTATAGTGGAGGGTAAGGGTTAGTGGTGAGGGTTTTAACAGTCTAGTTTTATAGTGGAGGGTAAGGGTTAGTGGTGAGGGTTTTACCAGTCTAGTTTTTATGGAGGGTGGTTAGTGGTGAGGGTTTAACCAGTGGAGGGTAAGGGTTAGTGGTGAGGGTTTAACCAGTCTAGTTTTTATAGTGGAGGGTTAGTGGTGAGGGTTTTACCAGTCTAGTGTTTATAGTGGAGGGAAAGGGTTGGTGGTGAGGGTTTAACCAGTCTAGTTTTTATAGTGGAGGGTAAGGGTTAGTGGTGAGGGTTTTCCCAGTCTAGTTTTTATAGTGGAGGGTTAGTGGTGAGGGTTTAACCAGTCTAGTTTTTATAGTGGAGGGTAATGGTTAGTGGTGAGGGTTTTACCAGTCTAGTTTTTATAGTGGAGGGTAAGGGTTAGTGGTGAGGGTTTTACCAGTCTAGTTTTTATAGTGGAGGGTAAGGGTTAGTGGTAAGGGTTTTACCAGTCTAGTTTTTATAGTGGAGGGTAAGGGTTAGTGGTGAGGGTTTAACCAGTCTAGTTTTTATAGTGGAGGGTTAGTGGTGAGGGTTTTGCCAGTCTAGTTTTTATAGTGGAGGGTAAGGGTTAGTGGTGAGGGTAAAACCAGTCTAGTTGTTATAGTGGAGGGTAAGGGTTAGTGGTGAGGGTTTTTACCAGTCTAGTTTTTATAGTTGAGGGTTAGTGGTGAGAGTTTAACCAGTCTAGTTTTTATAGTGGTGGATAAGGGTTAGTGGTGAGGGTTTTACCAGTCTAGTTTTTATAGTGATGGGTTAGTGGTGAGGGTTTTACCAGTCTAGTTTTATAGTGATGGGTTAGTGGTGAGGGTTTTACCAGTCTAATTTTTATAGTGGAGGGTAAGGGTTAGTGGTGAGGGTTTTACCAGTCTAGTTTTTATAGTGGAGGGTAAGGGTTAGTGGTGAGGGTTTTAACAGTCTAGTTTATATAGTGGAGGGTAAGGGTTAGTGGTGAGGGTTTTACCAGTCTAGTTTTATAGTGATGGGTTAGTGGTGAGGGTTTTACCAGTCTAATTTTTATAGTGGAGGGTAGGGGTTAGGGTTAGTGGTGAGGGTTTTACCAGTCTAGTTTTTATTGTGGAGGGTAAGGGTTAGTGGTGAGGGTTTTAACAGTCTAGTTTTTATAGTGGAGGGTAAGGGTTAGTGGTGAGGGTTTTACCAGTCTAGTTTTTATAGTGGAGGGTAAGGGTTAGTGGTGAGGGTTTAACCAGTGGAGGGTAAGGGTTAGTGGTGAGGGTTTAACCAGTCTAGTTTTTATAGTGGAGGGTTAGTGGTGAGGGTTTTACCAGTCTAGTTTTTATAGTGGAGGGTAAGGGTTAGTGGTGAGGGTTTTACCAGTCTAGTTTTTATAGTGGAGGGTAAGGGTTAGTGGTGAGGGTTTTACCAGTCTAGTTTTTATAGTGGAGGGTAAGGGTTAGTGGTGAGGGTTTTACCAGTCTAGTTTTTATAGTGGAGGGTAAGGGTTAGTGGTGAGGGTTTTACCAGTCTAGTTTTTATAGTGGAGGGTAAGGGTTAGTGGTGAGGGTTTAACCAGTCTAGTTTTTATAGTGGAGGGTTAGTGGTGAGGGTTTTGCCTGTCTAGTTTTTATAGTGGGGGGTAAGAGTTAGTGGTGAGGGTAAAACCAGTCTAGTTGTTATAGTGGAGGGTAAGGGTTAGTGGTGAGGGTTTTACCAGTCTAGTTTTTATAGTTGAGGGTTAGTGGTGAGGGTTTAACCAGTCTAGTTTTTATAGTGGAGGGAAAGGGTTGGTGGTGAGGGTTTAACCAGTCTAGTTTTTATAGTGGAGGGTAAGGGTTAGTGGTGAGGGTTTTACCAGTCTAGTTTTTATAGTGGAGGGTAAGGGTTAGTGGTGAGGGTTTTACCAGTCTAGTTTTTATAGTGGAGGGTAAGGGTTAGTGGTAAGGGTTTTACCAGTCTAGTTTTTATAGTGGAGGGTAAGGGTTAGTGGTGAGGGTAAAACCAGTCTAGTTGTTATAGTGGAGGGTAAGGGTTAGTGGTGAGGGTTTTACCAGTCTAGTTTTTATAGTTGAGGGTTAGTGGTGAGGGTTTTGCCTGTCTAGTTTTTATAGTGGGGGGTAAGAGTTAGTGGTGAGGGTAAAACCAGTCTAGTTGTTATAGTGGAGGGTAAGGGTTAGTGGTGAGGGTTTTACCAGTCTAGTTTTTATAGTTGAGGGTTAGTGGTGAGGGTTTAACCAGTCTAGTTTTTATAGTGGAGGGAAAGGGTTGGTGGTGAGGGTTTAACCAGTCTAGTTTTTATAGTGGAGGGTAAGGGTTAGTGGTGGTTTTCCCAGTCTAGTTTTTATAGTGGAGGGTTAGTGGTGAGGGTTTAACCAGTCTAGTTTTTATAGTGGAGGGTAATGGTTAGTGGTGAGGGTTTTACCAGTCTAGTTTTTATAGTGGAGGGTAAGGGTTAGTGGTGAGGGTTTTACCAGTCTAGTTTTTATAGTGGAGGGTAAGGGTTAGTGGTGAGGGTTTTACCAGTCTAGTTTTTATAGTGGAGGGTAAGGGTTAGTGGTGAGGGTTTAACCAGTCTAGTTTTTATAGTGGAGGGTTAGTGGTGAGGGTTTTGCCAGTCTAGTTTTTATAGTGGAGGGTAAGGGTTAGTGGTGAGGTTTAAAACCAGTCTAGTTTTATAGTGGAGGGTAAGGGTTAGTGGTGAGGGTTTTACCAGTCTAGTTTTTATAGTTGAGGGTTAGTGGTGAGAGTTTAACCAGTCTAGTTTTTATAGTGGTGGATAAGGGTTAGTGGTGAGGGTTTTACCAGTCTAGTTTTTATAGTGATGGGTTAGTGGTGAGGGTTTTACCAGTCTAGTTTTTATAGTGATGGGTTAGTGGTGAGGGTTTTACCAGTCTAGTTTTTATAGTGGAGGGTAAGGGTTAGTGGTGAGGGTTTTACCAGTCTAGTTTTTATAGTGGAGGGTAAGGGTTAGTGGTGAGGGTTTTAACAGTCTAGTTTTTATAGTGGAGGGTAAGGGTTAGTGGTGAGGGTTTTACCAGTCTAGTTTTTATAGTGGAGGGTAAGGGTTAGTGGTGAGGGTTTAACCAGTGGAGGGTAAGGGTTAGTGGTGAGGGTTTAACCAGTCTAGTTTTTATAGTGGAGGGTTAGTGGTGAGGGTTTTACCAGTCTAGTTTTTATAGTGGAGGGTAAGGGTTAGTGGTGAGGGTTTTACCAGTCTAGTTTTTATAGTGGAGGGTAAGGGTTAGTGGTGAGGGTTTTACCAGTCTAGTTTTTATAGTGGAGGGTAAGGGTTAGTGGTGAGGGTTTAACCAGTCTAGTTTTTATAGTGGAGGGTTAGTGGTGAGGGTTTTGCCAGTCTAGTTTTTATAGTGGAGGGTAAGGGTTAGTGGTGAGGGTAAAACCAGTCTAGTTGTTATAGTGGAGGGTAAGGGTTAGTGGTGAGGGTTATACCAGTCTAGTTTTTATAGTTGAGGGTTAGTGGTGAGGGTTTTACCAGTCTAGTTTTTATAGTTGAGGGTTAGTGGTGAGGGTTTAACCAGTCTAGTTTTTATAGTGGAGGGAAAGGGTTGGTGGTGAGGGTTTAACCAGTCTAGATTTTATAGTGGAGGGAAAGGGTTAGTGGTGAGACTTTAACCAGTCTAGTTTTTATAGTGGTGGATAAGGGTTAGTGGTGAGGGTTTTACCAGTCTAGTTTTGATAGTGATGGGTTAGTGGTGAGGGTTTTACCAGTCTAGTTTTATAGTGATGGGTTAGTGGTGAGGGTTTTACCAGTCTAATTTTTATAGTGGAGGGTAAGGGTTAGTGGTGAGGGTTTTACCAGTCTAGTTTTTATAGTGGAGGGTAAGGGTTAGTGGTGAGGGTTTTAACCAGTCTAGTTTTTATAGTGAGGGTAAGGGTTAGTGGTGAGGGTTTTACCAGTCTAGTTTTTATAGTGGAGGGTAAGGGTTAGTGGTGAGGGTTTAACCAGTGGAGGGTAGGGTTTTATAGTGGTTTAACCAGTCTAGTTTTTATAGTGGAGGGTTAGTGGTGAGGGTTTTACCAGTCTAGTTTTTATAGTGGAGCGTAAGGGTTAGTGGTGAGGGTTTAACCAGTCTAGTTTTTATAGTGGAGGGTAAGGGTTAGTGGTGAGGGTTTTACCAGTCTAGTTTTTATAGTGGAGGGTAAGGGTTAGTGGTGAGGGTTTTACCAGTCTAGTTTTTATAGTGGAGGGTAAGGGTTAGTGGTAAGGGTTTTACCAGTCTAGTTTTTACAGTGGAGGGTAAGGGTTAGTGGTGAGGGTTTAACCAGTCTAGTTTTTATAGTGGAGGGTTAGTGGTGAGGGTTTTGCCAGTCTAGTTTTTATAGTGGGGGGTAAGGGTTAGTGGTGAGGGTTTTACCAGTCTAGTTGTTATAGTTGAGGGTTAGTGGTGAGGGTTTAACCAGTCTAGTTTTTATAGTGGAGGGAAAGGGTTGGTGGTGAGGGTTTAACCAGTCTAGTTTTTATAGTGGAGGGTAAGGGTTAGTGGTGAGGGTTTTCCCAGTCTAGTTTTTATAGTGGAGGGTTAGTGGTGAGGGTTTAACCAGTCTAGTTTTTATAGTGGAGGGTAAGGGTTAGTGGTGAGGGTTTAACCAGTGGAGGGTAAGGGTTAGTGGTGAGGGTTTTACCAGTCTAGATTTTTATAGTGGAGGGTTAGTGGTGAGGGTTTAACCAGTCTAGTTTTTATAGTGGGGGGTTAGTGGTGAGGGTTTTACCAGTCTAGTTTTTATAGTGGAGGGTAATGGTTAGTGGTGAGGGTTTTACCAGTCTAGTTTTTATAGTGGAGGGTAAGGGTTAGTGGTGAGAGTTTAACCAGTCTAGTTTTTATAGTGGTGGATAAGGGTTAGTGGTGAGGGTTTAACCAGTCTAGTTTTTATAGTGATGGGTTAGTGGTGAGGGTTTTACCAGTCTAATTTTTATAGTGGAGGGTAAGGGTTAGTGGTGAGGGTTTTACCAGTCTAGTTTTTATAGTGGAGGGTAAGGGTTAGTGGTGAGGGTTTTACCAGTCTAGTTTTATAGTGATGGGTTAGTGGTGAGGGTTTTACCAGTCTAGTTTTTATAGTGGAGGGTAAGGGTTAGTGGTGAGGGTTTTACCAGTCTAGTTTTTATAGTGGAGGGTAGGGGTTAGTGGTGAGGGTTTAACCAGTCTAGTTTTTATAGTGGAGGGAAAGGGTTAGTGGTGAGGGTTTAACCAGTCTAGTTTTTATAGTGTTGGATAAGGGTTAGTGGTGAGGGTTTTACCAGTCTAGTTTATGTAGTGGAGGGTAAGGGTTAGTGGTGAGGGTTTTACCAGTCTAGTTTGTATAGTGGAGGGTAAGGGTTAGTGTGAGGGTTTTACCAATCTAGTTTTTATAGTGGAGGGTTAGTGGTGAGGGTTTTACCAGTCTAGTTTTTATAGTGGAGGGTAAGGGTTAGTGGTGAGAGTTTAACCAGTCTAGTTTTTATAGTGGAGGGTAAGGGTTAGTGGTGAGGGTTTAACCAGTGGAGGGTAAGGGTTAGTGGTGAGGGTTTTATCAGTCTAGTTTTTATAGTGGAGGGTAAGGGTTAGTGGTGAGAGTTTAACCAGTCTAGTTTTTATAGTGATGGGTTAGTGGTGAGGGTTTTACCAGTCTAGTTTTTATAGTGGAGGGTAAGGGTTAGTGGTGAGAGTTTAACCAGTCTAGTTTTTACAGTGATGGGTTAGTGGTGAGGGTTTTACCAGTCTAGTTTTATAGTGGGGGGTAAGGGTTAGTGGTGAGGGTTTAACCAGTCTAGTTTTTATAGTGGAGGGTAAGGGTTAGTGGTGAGGGTTTTAACAGTCTAGTTTATATAGTGGAGGGTAAGGGTTAGTGGTGAGGGTTTTACCAGTCTAGTTTGTATAGTGGAGGGTAAGGGTTAGTGGTGAGGGTTTTAACAGTCTAGTTTTTATAGTGGAGGGTAAGGGTTAGTGGTGAGGGTTTTACCAGTCTAGTTTTTATAGTGGAGGTAGGGTTTTGAGGGTTTAACCAGTGGAGGGTTAGGGTTAGTGGTGAGGGTTTAACCAGTCTAGTTTTTATAGTGGAGGGTTAGTGGTGAGGGTTTTACCAGTCTAGTTTTTATAGTGGAGGGTAAGGGTTAGTGGTGAGGGTTTAACCAGTCTAGTTTTTATAGTGGAGGGTAAGGGTTAGTGGTGAGGGTTTTACCAGTCTAGTTTTTATAGTGGAGGGTAATGGTTAGTGGTGAGGGTTTTACCAGTCTAGTTTTTATAGTGGAGGGTAAGGGTTAGTGGTGAGGGTTTTACCAGTCTAGTTTTTATAGTGGAGGGTAAGGGTTAGTGGTAAGGGTTTTACCAGTCTAGTTTTTATAGTGGAGGGTAAGGGTTAGTGTTGAGGGTTTAACCAGTCTAGTTTTTATAGTGGAGGGTTAGTGGTGAGGGTTTTGCCAGTCTAGTTTTTATAGTGGGGGTAAGGGTTAGTGGTGAGGGTAAAACCAGTCTAGTTGTTATAGTGGAGGGTGAGGGTTAGTGGTGAGGGTTTTACCAGTCTAGTTTTTATAGTTGAGGGTTAGTGGTGAGGGTTTAACCAGTCTAGTTTTTATAGTGGAGGGAAAGGGTTGGTGGTGAGGGTTTAACCAGTCTAGTTTTTATAGTGGAGGGTAAGGGTTAGTGGTGAGGGTTTTCCCAGTCTAGTTTTTATAGTGGAGGGTTAGTGGTGAGGGTTTAACCAGTCTAGTTTTTATAGTGGATTTAAGGGTTAGTGGTGAGGGTTTAACCAGTGGAGGGTAAGGGTTAGTGGTGAGGGTTTTACCAGTCTAGTTTTTATAGTTTTTATAGTGAGGGACCAGTATAGTTTTTATAGTGGGGGGTTAGTGGTGAGGGTTTTTCCAGTCTAGTTTTTATAGTGGAGGGTAATGGTTAGTGGTGAGGGTTTTACCAGTCTAGTTTTTATAGTGGAGGGTAAGGGTTAGTGGTGAGGGTTTTATCAGTCTAGTTTTTATAGTTGAGGGTTAGTGGTGAGGGTTTAACCAGTCTAGTTTTTATAGTGGAGGGAAAGGGTTGGTGGTGAGGGTTTAACCAGTCTAGATTTTATAGTGGAGGGAAAGGGTTAGTGGTGAGAGTTTAACCAGTCTAGTTTTTATAGTGGTGGATAAGGGTTAGTGGTGAGGGTTTTACCAGTCTAGTTTTTATATGGGTGTGAGGGTTTTACCAGTCTAGTTTTATAGTGTGGGTTAGTGGTGAGGGTTTTACCAGTCTAATTTTTATAGTGGAGGGTAAGGGTTAGTGGTGAGGGTTTTACCAGTCTAGTTTTTATAGTGGAGGGTAAGGGTTAGTGGTGAGGGTTTTAACAGTCTAGTTTATATAGTGGAGGGTAAGGGTTAGTGGTGAGGGTTTTACCAGTCTAGTTTTTATAGTGGAGGGTAAGGGGTTGAGGGTTTGGTGAGGGTAAGGGTTTAACCAGTCTAGTTTTTATAGTGGAGGGTTAGTGGTGAGGGTTTTACCAGTCTAGTTTTTATAGTGGAGGGTAAGACTAGACTGGAGTGGAGGGTTAGTGGTGAGGGTTTTACCAGTCTAGTTTTTATAGTGGAGCGTAAGGGTTAGTGGTGAGGGTTTAACCAGTCTAGTTTTTATAGTGGAGGGTAAGGGTTAGTGGTGAGGGTTTTACCAGTCTAGTTTTTATAGTGGAGGGTAAGGGTTAGTGGTGAGGGTTTTACCAGTCTAGTTTTTATAGTGGAGGGTAAGGGTTAGTGGTAAGGGTTTTACCAGTCTAGTTTTTACAGTGGAGGGTAAGGGTTAGTGGTGAGGGTTTAACCAGTCTAGTTTTTATAGTGGAGGGTTAGTGGTGAGGGTTTTGCCAGTCTAGTTTTTATAGTGGGGGGTAAGGGTTAGTGGTGAGGGTTTTACCAGTCTAGTTGTTATAGTTGAGGGTTAGTGGTGAGGGTTTAACCAGTCTAGTTTTTATAGTGGAGGGAAAGGGTTGGTGGTGAGGGTTTAACCAGTCTAGTTTTTATAGTGGAGGGTAAGGGTTAGTGGTGAGGGTTTTACCAGTCTAGTTTTTATAGTGGAGGGTAGGGGTTAGTGGTGAGGGTTTAACCAGTCTAGTTTTTATAGTGGAGGGAAAGGGTTAGTGGTGAGGGTTTAACCAGTCTAGTTTTTATAGTGTTGGATAAGGGTTAGTGGTGAGGGTTTTACCAGTCTAGTTTATGTAGTGGAGGGTAAGGGTTAGTGGTGAGGGTTTTACCAGTCTAGTTTGTATAGTGGAGGGTAAGGGTTAGTGTGAGGGTTTTACCAATCTAGTTTTTATAGTGGAGGGTTAGTGGTGAGGGTTTTACCAGTCTAGTTTTTATAGTGGAGGGTAAGGGTTAGTGGTGAGAGTTTAACCAGTCTAGTTTTTATAGTGGAGGGTAAGGGTTAGTGGTGAGGGTTTAACCAGTGGAGGGTAAGGGTTAGTGGTGAGGGTTTTATCAGTCTAGTTTTTATAGTGGAGGGTAAGGGTTAGTGGTGAGAGTTTAACCAGTCTAGTTTTTATAGTGATGGGTTAGTGGTGAGGGTTTTACCAGTCTAGTTTTTATAGTGGAGGGTAAGGGTTAGTGGTGAGAGTTTAACCAGTCTAGTTTTTTATGGGTTAGTGGTGAGGGTTTTACCAGTCTAGTTTTATAGTGGGGGTAAGGGTTAGTGGTGAGGGTTTTACCAGTCTAGTTTTTATAGTGGAGGGTAAGGGTTAGTGGTGAGGGTTTTAACCAGTCTAGTTTTTATAGTGGAGGGTAAGGGTTAGTGGTGAGGGTTTTACCAGTCTAGTTTTTATAGTGGAGGGTAAGGGTTAGTGGTGAGGGTTTAACCAGTCTAGTTTTTATAGTGGAGGGTAAGGGTTAGTGGTGAGGGTTTTACCAGTCTAGTTTTTATAGTGGAGGGTAAGGGTTAGTGGTGAGGGTTTAACCAGTGGAGGGTTAGGGTTAGTGGTTTTATAGTGGAGTTTTTATAGTGGAGGGTTAGTGGTGAGGGTTTTACCAGTCTAGTTTTTATAGTGGAGGGTAAGGGTTAGTGGTGAGGGTTTAACCAGTCTAGTTTTTATAGTGGAGGGTAAGGGTTAGTGGTGAGGGTTTTACCAGTCTAGTTTTTATAGTGGGGGGTTAGTGGTGAGGGTTTTACCAGTCTAGTTTTTATAGTGGAGGGTAAGGGTTAGTGGTGAGGGTTTTACCAGTCTAGTTTTTATAGTGGAGGGTAAGGGTTAGTGGTGAGGGTTTTACCAGTCTAGTTTTTATAGTGGAGGGTAAGGGTTAGTGGTGAGGGTTTAACCAGTCTAGTTTTTATAGTGGAGGGTTAGTGGTGAGGGTTTTGCCAGTCTAGTTTTTATAGTGGAGGGTAAGGGTTAGTGGTGAGGGTAAAACCAGTCTAGTTGTTATAGTGGAGGGTGAGGGTTAGTGGTGAGGGTTTTACCAGTCTAGTTTTTATAGTTGAGGGTTAGTGGTGAGGGTTTAACCAGTCTAGTTTTTATAGTGGAGGGAAAGGGTTAGTGGTGAGGGTTTAACCAGTCTAGTTTTTATAGTGGAGGGTAAGGGTTAGTGGTGAGGGTTTTCCCAGTCTAGTTTTTATAGTGGAGGGTTAGTGGTGAGGGTTTAACCAGTCTAGTTTTTATAGTGGATTTAAGGGTTAGTGGTGAGGGTTTAACCAGTGGAGGGTAAGGGTTAGTGGTGAGGGTTTTACCAGTCTAGTTTTTATAGTGGAGGGTTAGTGGTGAGGGTTTAACCAGTCTAGTTTTTATAGTGGGGGGTTAGTGGTGAGGGTTTTTCCAGTCTAGTTTTTATAGTGGAGGGTAATGGTTAGTGGTGAGGGTTTTACCAGTCTAGTTTTTATAGTGGAGGGTAAGGGTTAGTGGTGAGGGTTTTATCAGTCTAGTTTTTATAGTTGAGGGTTAGTGGTGAGGGTTTAACCAGTCTAGTTTTTATAGTGGAGGGAAAGGGTTGGTGGTGAGGGTTTAACCAGTCTAGATTTTATAGTGGAGGGAAAGGGTTAGTGGTGAGGGTTTAACCAGTCTAGTTTTTATAGTGGTGGATAAGGGTTAGTGGTGAGGGTTTTACCAGTCTAGTTTTTATTTTGGGTTAGTGTGAGGGTTTTACCAGTCTAGTTTTATAGTGATGGGTTAGTGGTGAGGGTTTTACCAGTCTAATTTTTATAGTGGAGGGTAAGGGTTAGTGGTGAGGGTTTTACCAGTCTAGTTTTTATAGTGGAGGGTAAGGGTTAGTGGTGAGGGTTTTAACAGTCTAGTTTATATAGTGGAGGGTAAGGGTTAGTGGTGAGGGTTTTACCAGTCTAGTTTTTATAGTGGAGGGTAAGGGTTAGTGGTGAGGGTTTAACCAGTGGAGGGTAGGGTTTTGAGGGTTTAGTCTAGTTTTTATAGTGGAGGGTTAGTGGTGAGGGTTTTACCAGTCTAGTTTTTTAGTAGTGGAGGGTGGAGGGTTAGTGGTGAGGGTTTTACCAGTCTAGTTTTTATAGTGGAGGGTAAGGGTTAGTGGTGAGGGTTTAACCAGTCTAGTTTTTATAGTGGAGGGTAAGGGTTAGTGGTGAGGGTTTTACCAGTCTAGTTTTTATAGTGGAGGGTAAGGGTTAGTGGTGAGGGTTTTACCAGTCTAGTTTTTATAGTGGAGGGTAAGGGTTAGTGGTGAGGGTTTTACCAGTCTAGTTTTTATAGTGGAGGGTAAGGGTTAGTGGTGAGGGTTTAACCAGTCTAGTTTTTATAGTGGAGGGTTAGTGGTGAGGGTTTTTTTTTTATAGTGGGGGTAAGGGTTAGTGGTGAGGGTTTTACCAGTCTAGTTTTTATAGTTGAGGGTTAGTGGTGAGGGTTTAACCAGTCTAGTTTTTATAGTGGAGGGAAAGGGTTAGTGGTGAGGTTTAACCAGTCTAGTTTTTATAGTGGAGGGTAAGGGTTAGTGGTGAGGGTTTTCCCAGTCTAGTTTTTATAGTGGAGGGTTAGTGGTGAGGGTTTAACCAGTCTAGTTTTTATAGTGGAGGGTAAGGGTTAGTGGTGAGGGTTTAACCAGTGGAGGGTAAGGGTTAGTGGTGAGGGTTTTACCAGTCTAGTTTTTATAGTGGAGGGTTAGTGGTGAGGGTTTAACCAGTCTAGTTTTTATAGTGGGGGGTTAGTGGTGAGGGTTTTACCAGTCTAGTTTTTATAGTGGAGGGTAATGGTTAGTGGTGAGGGTTTTACCAGTCTAGTTTTTATAGTGGAGGGTAAGGGTTAGTGGTGAGAGTTTAACCAGTCTAGTTTTTATAGTGGTGGATAAGGGTTAGTGGTGAGGGTTTAACCAGTCTAGTTTTTATAGTGGAGGGTTAGTGGTGAGTGTTTTACCAGTCTAGTTTTTATAGTGGAGGGTAAGGGTTAGTGGTGAGGGTAAAACCAGTCTAGTTTTATAGTGGAGGGAGGGTTAGTGGTGAGGGTTTTACCAGTCTAGTTTTTATAGTTGAGGGTTAGTGGTGAGGGTTTTACCAGTTAGTAGGTGAGGGTTAACCAGTCTAGTTTTTATAGTGGAGGGAAAGGGTTAGTGGTGAGGGTTTAACCAGTCTAGTTTTTATAGTGGAGGGAAAGGGTTAGTGGTGAGGGTTTTAACCAGTCTAGTTTTTATAGTGGGGTAAGGGTTAGTGGTGAGGGTTTTACCAGTCTAGTTTTTATAGTGATGGGTTAGTGGTGAGGGTTTTACCAGTCTAGTTTTATAGTGATGGGTTAGTGGTGAGGGTTTTACCAGTCTAATTTTTATAGTGGAGGGTAAGGGTTAGTGGTGAGGGTTTTACCAGTCTAGTTTTTATAGTGGAGGGTAAGGGTTAGTGGTGAGGGTTTTAACAGTCTAGTTTATATAGTGGAGGGTAAGGGTTAGTGGTGAGGGTTTTACCAGTCTAGTTTTTATAGTGGAGGGTAAGGGTTAGTGGTGAGGGTTTAATAGTGGAGGGTAAGGGTTAGTGGTGAGGGTTTAACCAGTCTAGTTTTTATAGTGGAGGGTTAGTGGTGAGGGTTTTACCAGTCTAGTTTTTATAGTGGAGGGTAAGGGTTAGTGGTGAGGGTTTAACCAGTCTAGTTTTTATAGTGGAGGGTAAGGGTTAGTGGTGAGGGTTTTACCAGTCTAGTTTTTATAGTGGAGGGTAAGGGTTAGTGGTGAGGGTTTTACCAGTCTAGTTTTTATAGTGGAGGGTAAGGGTTAGTGGTAAGGGTTTTACCAGTCTAGTTTTTATAGTGGAGGGTAAGGGTTAGTGGTGAGGGTTTAACCAGTCTAGTTTTTATAGTGGAGGGTTAGTGGTGAGGGTTTTGCCAGTCTAGTTTTTATAGTGGGGGGTAAGGGTTAGTGGTGAGGGTTTTACCAGTCTAGTTGTTATAGTTGAGGGTTAGTGGTGAGGGTTTAACCAGTCTAGTTTTTATAGTGGAGGGAAAGGGTTGGTGGTGAGGGTTTAACCAGTCTAGTTTTTATAGTGGAGGGTAAGGGTTAGTGGTGAGGGTTTTCCCAGTCTAGTTTTTATAGTGGAGGGTTAGTGGTGAGGGTTTAACCAGTCTAGTTTTTATAGTGGAGGGTAAGGGTTAGTGGTGAGGGTTTAACCAGTGGAGGGTAAGGGTTAGTGGTGAGAGTTTTACCAGTCTAGTTTTTATAGTGGAGGGTTAGTGGTGAGGGTTTAACCAGTCTAGTTTTTATAGTGGGGGGTTAGTGGTGAGGGTTTTACCAGTCTAGTTTTTTAGTGGTGAGTGGTGGTTTTACCAGTCTAGTTTTTATAGTGGAGGGTAAGGGTTAGTGGTGAGAGTTTAACCAGTCTAGTTTTTATAGTGGTGGATAAGGGTTAGTGGTGAGGGTTTAACCAGTCTAGTTTTTATAGTGATGGGTTAGTGGTGAGGGTTTTACCAGTCTAGTTTTTATAGTGGAGGGTAAGGGTTAGTGGTGAGGGTTTAACCAGTCAAGTTTTTATAGTGGAGGGTTAGTGGTGAGGGTTTTACCAGTCTAGTTTTTATAGTGGAGGGTAAGGGTTAGTGGTGAGGGTTTTAACCAGTCTAGTTTTATAGTGGAGGGTAAGGGTTAGTGGTGAGGGTTTTACCAGTCTAGTTTTTATAGTTGAGGGTTAGTGGTGAGGGTTTAACCAGTCTAGTTTTTATAGTGGAGGGAAAGGGTTGGTGGTGAGGGTTTAACCAGTCTAGTTTTTATAGTGGAGGGAAAGGGTTAGTGGTGAGGGTTTAACCAGTCTAGTTTTTATAGTGGTGGATAAGGGTTAGTGGTGAGGGTTTTACCAGTCTAGTTTTTATAGTGATGGGTTAGTGGTGAGGGTTTTACCAGTCTAATTTTTATAGTGGAGGGTAAGGGTTAGTGGTGAGGGTTTTACCAGTCTAGTTTTTATAGTGGAGGGTAAGGGTTAGTGGTGAGGGTTTTACCAGTCTAGTTTTTATAGTGATGGGTTAGTGGTGAGGGTTTTACCAGTCTAGTTTTTATAGTGGAGGGTAAGGGTTAGTGGTGAGGGTTTTACCAGTCTAGTTTTTATAGTGGAGGGTAGGGGTTAGTGGTGAGGGTTTAACCAGTCTAGTTTTTATAGTGGAGGGAAAGGGTTAGTGGTGAGGGTTTAACCAGTCTAGTTTTTATAGTGGTGGATAAGGGTTAGTGGTGAGGGTTTTACCAGTCTAGTTTATATAGTGGAGGGTAAGGGTTAGTGGTGAGGGTTTTACCAGTCTAGTTTTTATAGTGGAGGGTAAGGGTTAGTGTGAGGGTTTTACCAGTCTAGTTTTTATAGTGGAGGGTTAGTGGTGAGGGTTTTACCAGTCTAGTTTTTATAGTGGAGGGTAAGGGTTAGTGGTGAGAGTTTAACCAGTCTAGTTTTTATAGTGGAGGGTAAGGGTTAGTGGTGAGGGTTTAACCAGTGGAGGGTAAGGGTTAGTGGTGAGGGTTTTACCAGTCTAGTTTTTATAGTGGAGGGTAAGGGTTAGTGGTGAGTGTTTAACCAGTCTAGTTTTTACAGTGATGGGTTAGTGGTGAGGGTTTTACCAGTCTAGTTTTATAGTGGGGGGTAAGGGTTAGTGGTGAGGGTTTTCCCAGTCTAGTTTTTATAGTAGAGGGTTAGTGGTGAGGGTTTAACCAGTCTAGTTTTTATAGTGGAGGGTAAGGGTTAGTGGTGAGGGTTTAACCAGTCTAGTTTTTATAGTGGAGGGTAAGGGTTAGTGGTGAGGGTTTTACCAGTCTAGTTTTTATAGTGGAGGGTTAGTGGTGAGGGTTTTACCAGTCTAGTTTTTATAGTGGAGGGTAAGGGTTAGTGGTGAGGGTTTTACCAGTCTAGTTTTTATAGTGGAGGGTAAGGGTTAGTGGTGAGGGTTTTACCAGTCTAGTTTTTATAGTGGAGGGTAAGGGTTAGTGGTGAGGGTTTAACCAGTCTAGTTTTTATAGTGGAGGGTAAGGGTTAGTGGTGAGGGTTTAACCAGTCTAGTTTTTATAGTGGAGGGAGGGGTTAGTGGTGAGGGTTTTACCAGTCTAGTTTTTATAGTGGAGGGTAAGGGTTAGTGGTGAGGGTTTAACCAGTCTAGTTTTTATAGTGGAGGGTAAGGGTTAGTGTGAGGGTTTTACCATTCTAGTTTTTATAGTGGAGGGAAGTGGTAAGTGGTGAGGGTTTTACCAGTCTAGTTTTTATAGTGGAGGGTAAGGGTTAGTGGTGAGGTTTTACCAGTCTAGTTTTTATAGTGGAGGGTAAGGGTTAGTGGTGAGGGTTTTACCAGTCTAGTTTTATAGTGGAGGTAAGGGTTAGTGGTGAGGGTTTAACCAGTCTAGTTTTTATAGTGTTTAAGGGTTAGTGGTGAGGGTTTTACCAGTCTAGTTTTATAGTGGAGGGTAAGGGTTAGTGGTGAGGTTTTACCAGTCTAGTTTTTATAGTGGAGGGTAGGGTTAGTGTGAGGGTTTTACCAGTCTAGTTTTTATAGTGGAGGGTTAGTGGTGAGGTTTAACCAGTCTAGTTTTTATAGTGGAGGGTAAGGGTTAGTGGTGAGGTTTTACCAGTCTAGTTTTTATAGTGGAGGGTAAGGGTTAGTGGTGAGGGTTTAACCAGTCTAGTTTTTATAGTGGAGGGTAAGGGTTAGTGGTGAGGGTTTTACCAGTCTAGTTTTTATAGTGGAGGGTAAGGGTTAGTGGTGAGGTTTACCAGTCTAGTTTTTATAGTGGAGGGTAAGGGTTAGTGGTGAGGGTTTTACCAGTCTAGTTTTTATAGTGGAGGGTAAGGGTTAGTGGTGAGGGTCTAGTTTTTATAGTGGTAAGGGTTAGTGGTGAGGGTTTTACCAGTCTAGTTTTTTAGTAGGGTAAGGGTTAGTGGTGAGGGTTTAAGTCAAGTTTTTATAGTGGAGGGTAAGGGTTAGTGGTGAGGGTTTTACCAGTCTAGTTTTTATAGTGGAGGGTAAGGGTTAGTGGTGAGGGTTTAACCAGTCTAGTTTTTATAGTGGAGGGTAAGGGTTAGTGGTGAGGGTTTTACCAGTCTAGTTTTTATAGTGGAGGGTAAGGGTTAGTGGTGAGGGTTTTACCAGTCTAGTTTTTATAGTGGAGGGTAAGGGTTAGTGGTGAGGGTTTTACCAGTCTAGTTTTTATAGTGGAGGGTAAGGGTTAGTGGTGAGGGTTTTACCAGTCTAGTTTTTATAGTGGAGGGTAAGGGTTAGTGGTGAGGGTTTTACCAGTCTAGTTTTTATAGTGGAGGGTAAGGGTTAGTGGTGAGGGTTTTACCAGTCTAGTTTTTATAGTGGTAAGGGTTAGTGGTGAGGGTTTTACCAGTCTAGTTTTTAGTGGAGGGAGGGTTAGTGGTGAGGGTTTTACCAGTCTAGTTTTTATAGTGGAGGGTAAGGGTTAGTGGTGAGGGTTTTACCAGTCTAGTTTTTATAGTGGAGGGTAAGGGTTAGTGGTGAGGGTTTTACCAGTCTAGTTTTTATAGTGGGGGGTTAGTGGTGAGGGTTTTACCAGTCTAGTTTTTATACTGGAGGGTTAGTGGTGAGGGTTTTACCAGTCTAGTTTTTATAGTGGAGGGTAAGGGTTAGTGGTGAGGGTTTACCAGTCTAGTTTTTATAGTGGAGGGTAAGGGTTAGTGGTGAGGTTTTACCAGTCTAGTTTTTATAGTGGAGGGTAAGGGTTAGTGGTGAGGTTTTAACCAGTCTAGTTTTTATAGTGGAGGGTAAGGGTTAGTGGTGAGGGTTTAACCAGTCTAGTTTTTATAGTGGAGGGTAAGGGTTAGTGGTGAGGGTTTTACCAGTCTAGTTTTATAGTAAGGGTTAGTGGTGAGGTTTACCAGTCTAGTTTTTATAGTGGAGGGTAAGGGTTAGTGGTGAGGTTTTACCAGTCTAGTTTTTATAGTGGAGGGTTAGTGGTGAGGGTTTAACCAGTCTAGTTTTTATAGTGGAGGGTAAGGGTTAGTGGTGAGGGTTTTACCAGTCTAGTTTTTATAGTGGAGGGTAAGGGTTAGTGGTGAGGGTTTTAACCAGTCTAGTTTTTATAGTGGAGGGTAAGGGTTAGTGGTGAGGTTTTACCAGTCTAGTTTTTATAGTGGAGGGTAAGGGTTAGTGGTGAGGTTTAACCAGTCTAGTTTTTATAGTGGAGGGAAAGGGTTAGTGGTGAGGGTTTTACCAGTCTAGTTTTTATAGTGGAGGGTAAGGGTTAGTGGTGAGGTTTTAACCAGTCTAGTTTTTATAGTGGAGGGTAAGGGTTAGTGGTGAGGGTTTTACCAGTCTAGTTTTTATAGTGGGGTAAGGGTTAGTGGTGAGGGTTTTACCAGTCTAGTTTTTATAGTGGAGGGTAAGGGTTAGTGGTGAGGGTTTTACCAGTCTAGTTTTTATAGTGGAGGGTAAGGGTTAGTGGTGAGGGTTTTACCAGTCTAGTTTTTATAGTGGTAAGGGTTAGTGGTGAGGGTTTAACCAGTCTAGTTTTTATAGTGGAGGGTAAGGGTTAGTGGTGAGGGTTTTACCAGTCTAGTTTTTATAGTGGAGGTAGGGGTTAGTGGTGAGGGTTTAACCAGTCTAGTTTTTATAGTGGAGGGAAAGGGTTAGTGGTGAGGTTTTACCAGTCTAGTTTTTATAGTGGTGGTAAGGGTTAGTGGTGAGGGTTTTACCAGTCTAGTTTTTATAGTGGAGGGTAAGGGTTAGTGGTGAGGTTTTACCAGTCTAGTTTTATAGTGGAGGGTAAGGGTTAGTGTGAGGTTTTACCAGTCTAGTTTTTATAGTGGAGGGTTAGTGGTGAGGGTTTTACCAGTCTAGTTTTTATAGTGGAGGGTAAGGGTTAGTGGTGAGGGTTTAACCAGTCTAGTTTTTATAGTGGAGGGTAAGGGTTAGTGGTGAGGTTTAACCAGTTTTACCAGTCTAGTTTTTATAGTGGAGGGTAAGGGTTAGTGGTGAGGGTTTAACCAGTCTAGTTTTTTAGTGATGGGTTAGTGGTGAGGTTTTACCAGTCTAGTTTTTATAGTGGAGGGTAAGGGTTAGTGGTGAGGTTTAACCAGTCTAGTTTTTATAGTGGATGGGTTAGTGGTGAGGGTTTTACCAGTCTAGTTTTTATAGTTAGGGTTAGTGGTGAGGTTTAACCAGTCTAGTTTTTATAGTGGAGGGTTAGTGGTGAGGGTTTTACCAGTCTAGTTTTTATAGTGGAGGGTAAGGGTTAGTGGTGAGGTTTTACCAGTCTAGTTTTATAGTGGAGGGTAAGGGTTAGTGGTGAGGGTTTTACCAGTCTAGTTTTTATAGTGGAGGGTAAGGGTTAGTGGTGAGGGTTTAACCAGTCTAGTTTTTATAGTGGAGGGAGGGTTAGTGGTGAGGGTTTTACCAGTCTAGTTTTTATAGTGGAGGGTAAGGGTTAGTGGTGAGGGTTTTACCAGTCTAGTTTTTATAGTGGAGGGTAAGGGTTAGTGGTGAGGTTTTACCAGTCTAGTTTTTATAGTGGAGGGTAAGGGTTAGTGGTGAGGTTTAACCAGTCTAGTTTTTATAGTGGGGTTAGTGGTGAGGGTTTTACCAGTCTAGTTTTTATAGTGGTAAGGGTTAGTGGTGAGGTTTAACCAGTCTAGTTTTTATAGTGGAGGGTAAGGGTTAGTGGTGAGGGTTTTACCAGTCTAGTTTTTATAGTGGAGGGTAAGGGTTAGTGGTGAGGGTTTAACCAGTCTAGTTTTTATAGTGGAGGGTAAGGGTTAGTGGTGAGGGTTTTACCAGTCTAGTTTTATAGTGGAGGGTAAGGGTTAGTGGTGAGGGTTTTACCAGTCTAGTTTTTATAGTGGAGGGGGGTTAGGGTGAGGGGTGGAGGGTAAGGGTTAGTGGTGAGGGTTTAACCAGTCTAGTTTTTATAGTGGAGGGTTAGTGGTGAGGGTTTTACCAGTCTAGTTTTTATAGTGGAGGGTAAGGGTTAGTGGTGAGGGTTTAACCAGTCTAGTTTTTATAGTGGAGGGTAAGGGTTAGTGGTGAGGGTTTTACCAGTCTAGTTTTTATAGTGGAGGGTAAGGGTTAGTGGTGAGGGTTTAACCAGTCTAGTTTTTATAGTGGAGGGATGGGTTAGTGGTGAGGGTTTTACCAGTCTAGTTTTTATAGTGGAGGGTAAGGGTTAGTGGTGAGGGTTTTACCAGTCTAGTTTTTATAGTGGAGGGTAAGGGTTAGTGGTGAGGGTTTTACCAGTCTAGTTTTTATAGTGGAGGGTAAGGGTTAGTGGTGAGGGTTTAACCAGTCTAGTTTTTATAGTGGAGGGTAAGGGTTAGTGGTGAGGGTTTTAACCAGTCTAGTTTTTATAGTGGAGGGTAAGGGTTAGTGGTGAGGGTTTTACCAGTCTAGTTTTTATAGTGGAGGGTAAGGGTTAGTGGTGAGGGTTTAACCAGTCTAGTTTTTATAGTGGAGGGTTAGTGGTGAGGGTTTTACCAGTCTAGTTTTTATAGTGGAGGGTAAGGGGTAGTGGTGAGGGTTTAACCAGTCTAGTTTTTATAGTGGAGGGTTAGTGGTGAGGTTTTACCAGTCTAGTTTTTATAGTGGGGGGTTAGTGGTGAGGGTTTTACCAGTCAAGTTTTTATAGTGGAGGGTAAGGGTTAGTGGTGAGGGTTTTACCAGTCTAGTTTTTATAGTGGAGGGTAAGGGTTAGTGGTGAGGGTTTTACCAGTCTAGTTTTTATAGTGGAGGGTAAGGGTTAGTGGTGAGGGTTTAACCAGTCTAGTTTTTATAGTGGAGGGTAAGGGTTAGTGGTGAGGGTTTTACCAGTCTAGTTTTTATAGTGGAGGGTAAGGGTTAGTGGTGAGGGTTTTACCAGTCTAGTTTTTATAGTGGTAAGGGTTAGTGGTGAGGGTTTAACCAGTCTAGTTTTTATAGTGGAGGGTAGGGTTAGTGGTGAGGTTTAACCAGTCTAGTTTTTATAGTGGAGGGTAAGGGTTAGTGGTGAGGGTTTAACCAGTCTAGTTTTATAGTAGAGGGTAAGGGTTAGTGGTGAGGGTTTTACCAGTCTAGTTTTTATAGTGGAGGGTAAGGGTTAGTGGTGAGGGTTTAACCAGTCTAGTTTTTATAGTGGAGGGTAAGGGTTAGTGGTGAGGGTTTTACCAGTCTAGTTTTTATAGTGGAGGGTAAGGGTTAGTGGTGAGGTTTTACCAGTCTAGTTTTTATAGTGGATGGGTTAGTGGTGAGGGTTTTACCAGTCTAGTTTTTATAGTGGAGGGTAAGGGTTAGTGGTGAGGGTTTAACCAGTCAAGTTTTTATAGTGGAGGGTTAGTGGTGAGGGTTTTACCAGTCTAGTTTTTATAGTGGAGGGTAAGGGTTAGTGTGAGGGTTTTACCAATCTAGTTTTTATAGTGGAGGGAAGGGGTAAGTGGTGAGGGTTTTACCAGTCTAGTTTTTATATTGGAGGGTTAGTGGTGAGAGTTTAACCAGTCTAGTTTTTATAGTGGAGGGTAAGGGTTAGTGGTGAGGGTTTAATCAGTGGAGGGTAAGGGTTAGTGGTGAGGGTTTTACCAGTCTAGTTTTTATAGTGGAGGGTAAGGGTTAGTGGTGAGGGTTTTACCAGTCTAGTTTTTATAGTGGAGGGTAATGGTTAGTGGTGAGGGTTTTACCAGTCTAGTTTTTATAGTGGAGGGTAAGGGTTAGTGGTGAGGGTTTTACCAGTCTAGTTTTTATAGTGGAGGGTAAGGGTTAGTGGTGAGGGTTTAACCAGTCTAGTTTTTTAGGGTTAGTGGTGAGGTTTTACCAGTCTAGTTTTTATAGTGGAGGGTAAGGGTTAGTGGTGAGGGTTTAACCAGTCTAGTTTTTATAGTGGAGGGTAAGGGTTAGTGGTGAGGGGTTTACCAGTCTAGTTTTATAGTGGAGGGTAAGGGTTAGTGGTGAGGGTTTTACCAGTCTAGTTTTTATAGTGGAGGGTAAGGGTTAGTGGTGAGGGTTTTACCAGTCTAGTTTTTATAGTGGAGGGTAAGGGTTAGTGGTGAGGGTTTTACCAGTCTAGTTTTTATAGTGGAGGGTAAGGGTTTTAGGGTTTAACCAGTGGAGGGTAAGGGTTAGTGGTGAGGGTTTAACCAGTCTAGTTTTTTTAGTAGTGGAGGGTTAGTGGTGAGGGTTTTACCAGTCTAGTTTTTATAGTGGAGGGTAAGGGTTAGTGGTGAGGGTTTAACCAGTCTAGTTTTTATAGTGGAGGGTAAGGGTTAGTGGTGAGGGTTTTACCAGTCTAGTTTTTATAGTGGAGGGTAAGGGTTAGTGGTGAGGTTTACCAGTCTAGTTTTTATAGTTTTATAGTGAGGGTTTTACCAGGAGGGTAAGGGTTAGTGGTGAGGGTTTTAACCAGTCTAGTTTTTATAGTGGAGGGTAAGGGTTAGTGGTGAGGGTTAGTGGTGAGGGTTTTACCAGTCTAGTTTTTATAGTGGAGGGTAAGGGTTAGTGGTGAGGGTTTTACCAGTCTAGTTTTTATAGTGGAGGGTAAGGGTTAGTGGTGAGGGTTTAACCAGGTTTTTATAGTGGGGTTAGTGGTGAGGGTTTTACCAGTCTAGTTTTTATAGTGGAGGGTTAGTGGTGAGGGTTTAACCAGTCTAGTTTTTATAGTGGAGGGTAAGGGTTAGTGGTGAGGGTTTTACCAGTCTAGTTTTTATTTTATAGTGGTGAGGGTTTAACCAGTAGTTTTTAGGAGGGTTAGTGGTGAGGGTTTTACCAGTCTAGTTTTTATAGTGGAGGGTAAGGGTTAGTGGTGAGGGTTTTACCAGTCTAGTTTTTATAGTGATGGGTTAGTGGTGAGGGTTTTACCAGTCTAGTTTTTATAGTGGAGGGTAAGGGTTAGTGGTGAGGGTTTTACCAGTCTAGTTTTTATAGTGGAGGGTGGGTTAGTGGTGAGGGTTTTACCAGTCTAGTTTTTATAGTGGAGGGTAAGGGTTAGTGGTGAGGGTTTAACCAGTCTAGTTTTTATAGTGGAGGGTAAGGGTTAGTGGTGAGGGTTTTACCAGTCTAGTTTTTATAGTGGAGGGTAAGGGTTAGTGGTGAGGGTTTAACCAGTCTAGTTTTTATAGTGGAGGGTAAGGGTTAGTGGTGAGGGTTTAACCAGTCTAGTTTTTATAGTGGAGGGTAAGGGTTAGTGGTGAGGGTTTAACCAGTCTAGTTTTTATAGTAGAGGGTAAGGGTTAGTGGTGAGGGTTTTACCAGTCTAGTTTTTATAGTGGAGGGTTAGTGGTGAGGGTTTAACCAGTCTAGTTTTTATAGTGGAGGGTAAGGGTTAGTGGTGAGGGTTTTACCAGTCTAGTTTTTATAGTGGAGGGTAAGGGTTAGTGGTGAGGGTTTTACCAGTCTAGTTTTTATAGTGGAGGGTAAGGGTTAGTGGTGAGGGTTTAACCAGTCTAGTTTTTATAGTGGAGGGTTAGTGGTGAGGGTTTTACCAGTCTAGTTTTATAGTGGGGGGTTAGTGGTGAGGGTTTTACCAGTATAGTTTTTATAGTGGAGGGTTAGTGGTGAGGGTTTTGCCAGTCTAGTTTTTTATAGTGGAGGGTAAGGGTTAGTGGTGAGGGTTTTACCAGTCTAGTTTTTATAGTGGAGGGTAAAGGGTTAGTGGTGAGGGTTTTACCAGTCTAGTTTTTATAGTGGAGGGTAAGGGTTAGTGGTGAGGGTTTTACCAGTCTAGTTTTTATAGTGGAGGGTAAGGGTTAGTGGTGAGGGTTTTACCAGTCTAGTTTTATAGTGGAGGGTAAGGGTTAGTGGTGAGGTTTAACCAGTCTAGTTTTTATAGTGGAGGGTAAGGGTTAGTGGTGAGGGTTTAACCAGTCTAGTTTTTATAGTGGAGGGTAAGGGTTAGTGGTGAGGGTTTAACCAGTCTAGTTTTTATAGTGGAGGGTAAGGGTTAGTGGTGAGGGTTTTACCAGTCTAGTTTTTATAGTGGAGGGTAAGGGTTAGTGGTGAGGGTTTAACCAGTCTAGTTTTTATAGTGGAGGGTAGGGTTAGTGGTGAGGGTTTTACCAGTCTAGTTTTTATAGTGGAGGTAAGGGTTAGTGGTGAGGTTTTACCAGTCTAGTTTTTATAGTGGAGGGTAAGGGTTAGTGGTGAGGGTTTTACCAGTCTAGTTTTTATAGTGGAGGTAAGGGTTAGTGGTGAGGGTTTAACCAGTCTAGTTTTTATAGTGGAGGGTAAGGGTTAGTGGTGAGGGTTAGGGTTTAACCAGTCTAGTTTTTATAGTGGAGGGAGGGTTAGTGGTGAGGGTTTAACCAGTCTAGTTTTTATAGTGGAGGGTAAGGGTTAGTGGTGAGGTTTAACCAGTCTAGTTTTTATAGTGGAGGGTAAGGGTTAGTGGTGAGGTTTAACCAGTCTAGTTTTTATAGTGGAGGGTAAGGGTTAGTGGTGAGGTTTTACCAGTCTAGTTTTTATAGTGGAGGGTAAGGGTTAGTGGTGAGGGTTTAACCAGTCTAGTTTTTATAGTGGAGGGTAAGGGTTAGTGGTGAGGGTTTTACCAGTCTAGTTTTTATAGTGGAGGGTAAGGGTTAGTGGTGAGGGTTTTACCAGTCTAGTTTTTATAGTGGAGGGAAAGGTTAGTGGTGAGGGTTTAACCAGTCTAGTTTTTATAGTGGTGGTAAGGGTTAGTGGTGAGGGTTTTACCAGTCTAGTTTTTATAGTGGAGGGTAAGGGTTAGTGGTGAGGGTTTTACCAGTCTAGTTTTTATAGTGGAGGGTAAGGGTTAGTGGTGAGGGTTTAAGTCTAGTTTTTATAGTGGAGGGTAAGGGTTAGTGGTGAGGTTTAACCAGTCTAGTTTTTATAGTGGAGGGTAAGGGTTAGTGGTGAGGGTTTAACCAGTCTAGTTTTATAGTGGTGGATAAGGGTTAGTGGTGAGGGTTTTACCAGTCTAGTTTTTATAGTGGAGGGTAAGGGTTAGTGGTGAGGGTTTTACCAGTCTAGTTTTTATAGTGGAGGGTAAGGGTTAGTGGTGAGGTTTTAACCAGTCTAGTTTTTATAGTGGAGGGATAAGGGTTAGTGGTGAGGGTTTAACCAGTCTAGTTTTTATAGTGGAGGGTAAGGGTTAGTGGTGAGGGTTTTACCAGTCTAGTTTTTATAGTGGAGGGTAAGGGTTAGTGGTGAGGGTTTTACCAGTCTAGTTTTTATAGTGGAGGGTAAGGGTTAGTGGTGAGGGTTTTACCAGTCTAGTTTTTATAGTGGAGGGTAAGGGTTAGTGGTGAGGGTTTTACCAGTCTAGTTTTTATAGTGGAGGGTAAGGGTTAGTGGTGAGGGTTTAACCAGTCTAGTTTTTATAGTGGAGGGAAGGGTTAGTGGTGAGGTTTTACCAGTCTAGTTTTTATAGTGGAGGGTAAGGGTTAGTGGTGAGGTTTAACCAGTCTAGTTTTTATAGTGGAGGGTTAGTGGTGAGGGTTTAACCAGTCTAGTTTTTATAGTGGAGGGTAAGGGTTAGTGGTGAGGTTTTACCAGTCTAGTTTTTATAGTGGAGGGTAAGGGTTAGTGGTGAGGTTTAACCAGTTAGTTTTTATAGTGGAGGGTTAGTGGTGAGGGTTTTACCAGTCTAGTTTTTTATAGTGGAGGGTAAGGGTTAGTGGTGAGGTTTTACCAGTCTAGTTTTTATAGTGGAGGGTAAGGGTTAGTGGTGAGGGTTTTACCAGTCTAGTTTTATAGTGGAGGGTAAGGGTTAGTGGTGAGGGTTTTACCAGTCTAGTTTTTATAGTGGAGGGTAAGGGTTAGTGGTGAGGTTTTACCAGTCTAGTTTTTATAGTGGAGGGTAAGGGTTAGTGGTGAGGGTTTAACCAGTCTAGTTTTTATAGTGGAGGGTAAGGGTTAGTGGTGAGGTTTAACCAGTCTAGTTTTTATAGTGGAGGGTAAGGGTTAGTGGTGAGGGTTTTACCAGTCTAGTTTTTATAGTGGAGGGTAAGGGTTAGTGGTGAGGGTTTTACCAGTCTAGTTTTTATAGTGGAGGGTTAGTGGTGAGGGTTTAACCAGTCTAGTTTTTATAGTGGAGGGAAAGGGTTAGTGGTGAGGGTTTTAACCAGTCTAGTTTTTATAGTGGAGGGTAAGGGTTAGTGGTGAGGGTTTTACCAGTCTAGTTTTTATAGTGGAGGGTAAGGGTTAGTGGTGAGGGTTTTACCAGTCTAGTTTTTATAGTGGAGGGTAAGGGTTAGTGGTGAGGTTTAACCAGTCTAGTTTTTATAGTGGAGGAAAAGGGTTAGTGGTGAGGTTTTACCAGTCTAGTTTTATAGTGGAGGGTAAGGGTTAGTGGTGAGGTTTTACCAGTCTAGTTTTTATAGTGGAGGGTAAGGGTTAGTGGTGAGGTTTAACCAGTCTAGTTTTTATAGTGGTGGTAAGGGTTAGTGGTGAGGGTTTTACCAGTCTAGTTTTTATAGTGGAGGGTAAGGGTTAGTGGTGAGGTTTTACCAGTCTAGTTTTTATAGTGGAGGGAAGGGTTAGTGGTGAGGGTTTTACCAGTCTAGTTTTTATAGTGGAGGGTAAGGGTTAGTGGTGAGGGTTTTACCAGTCTAGTTTTTATAGTGGAGGGTAGGGTTAGTGGTGAGGGTTTTCCCAGTCTAGTTTTTATAGTGGAGGGTTAGTGGTGAGGTTTAACCAGTCTAGTTTTTATAGTGGAGGGTAAGGGTTAGTGGTGAGGGGTGGAGGGTAAGGGTTAGTGGTGAGGGTTTTACCAGTCTAGTTTTTATAGTGGAGGGTAAGGGTTAGTGGTGAGGGTTTAACCAGTCTAGTTTTTATAGTGGAGGGTTAGTGGTGAGGGTTTTACCAGTCTAGTTTTTATAGTGGAGGGTTAGTGGTGAGGGGTTAGTTTTTATAGTGGTTGTGGTGAGGGTTTTACCAGTCTAGTTTTTATAGTGGAGGGTAAGGGTTAGTGGTGAGGGTTTTACCAGTCTAGTTTTTATAGTGGAGGGTAAGGGTTAGTGGTGAGGGTTTAACCAGTCTAGTTTTTATAGTGGAGGGTAAGGGTTAGTGGTGAGGGTTTTACCAGTCTAGTTTTTATAGTGGAGGGTAAGGGTTAGTGGTGAGGTTTTACCAGTCTAGTTTTTATAGTGGAGGGTAAGGGTTAGTGGTGAGGGTTTAACCAGTCTAGTTTTTATAGTGGAGGGTAAGGGTTAGTGGTGAGGGTTTTACCAGTCTAGTTTTTATAGTGGAGGGTAAGGGTTAGTGGTGAGGTTTAACCAGTCTAGTTTTTATAGTGGAGGGTAAGGGTTAGTGGTGAGGGTTTTACCAGTCTAGTTTTTATAGTGGAGGGTTAGTGGTGAGGGTTTAACCAGTCTAGTTTTTATAGTGGAGGGAAAGGGTTAGTGGTGAGGGTTTAACCAGTCTAGTTTTTATAGTGGAGGGTAAGGGTTAGTGGTGAGGGTTTTACCAGTCTAGTTTTTATAGTGGAGGGTAGGGTTAGTGGTGAGGGTTTTACCAGTCTAGTTTTTATAGTGGAGGGTAAGGGTTAGTGTGAGGGTTTTACCAATCTAGTTTTTATAGTGGAGGGAAGGGGTTAGTGGTGAGGGTTTTACCAGTCTAGTTTTCATAGTGGAGGGTTAGTGGTGAGGGTTTAACCAGTCTAGTTTTTATAGTGGAGGGTAAGGGTTAGTGGTGAGGGTTTAACCAGTGGAGGGTAAGGGTTAGTGGTGAGGGTTTAACCAGTCTAGTTTTTATAGTGGAGGGTAAGGGTTAGTGGTGAGGGTTTTACCAGTCTAGTTTTTATAGTGGAGGGTAAGGGTTAGTGGTGAGGGTTTAACCAGTCTAGTTTTTATAGTGGAGGGAAAGTGTTAGTGGTGAGGGTTTAACCAGTCTAGTTTTTATAGTGGTGGATAAGGGTTAGTGGTGAGGGTTTAACCAGTCTAGTTTTTATAGTGGAGGGAAAGTGTTAGTGGTGAGTATTTTACCAGTCTAGTTTTTATAGTGGAGGGTAAGGGTTAGTGGTGAGGGTTTAACCAGTCTAGTTTTTATAGTGGAGGGTAAGGGTTAGTGGTGAGGATTTTACCAGTCTAGTTTTTATAGTGGAGGGTAAGGGTTAGTGGTGAGGGTTTAACCAGTCTAGTTTTTATAGTGGAGGGAAAGTGTTAGTGGTGAGGGTTTAACCAGTCTAGTTTTTATAGTGGTGGATAAGGGTTAGTGGTGAGGGTTTTACCAGTCTAGTTTTTATAGTGGAGGGTAAGGGTTAGTGGTGAGGGTTTTACCAGTCTAGTTTTTATAGTGGAGGGTAAGGGTTAGTGGTGAGGGTTTTACCAGTCTAGTTTTTATAGTGGAGGGAAGGGTTAGTGGTGAGGTTTAACCAGTAGTTTTATAGTGGAGGGTTAGTGGTGAGGGTTTAACCAGTCTAGTTTTTATAGTGGAGGGTAAGGGTTAGTGGTGAGGGTTTTACCAGTCTAGTTTTTATAGTGGAGGGTAAGGGTTAGTGGTGAGGGTTTTACCAGTCTAGTTTTTATAGTGGAGGGTAAGGGTTAGTGGTGAGGTTTTACCAGTCTAGTTTTTATAGTGGAGGGTAAGGGTTAGTGGTGAGGGTTTTACCAGTCTAGTTTTTATAGTGGAGGGTTAGTGGTGAGGGTTTTACCAGTCTAGTTTTTATAGTGGAGGGTAAGGGTTAGTGGTGAGGGTTTAACCAGTCTAGTTTTTATAGTGGAGGGAAAGGGTTAGTGGTGAGGGTTTAACCAGTCTAGTTTTTATAGTGGTGGATAAGGGTTAGTGGTGAGGGTTTTACCAGTCTAGTTTTTATAGTGGAGGGTAAGGGTTAGTGGTGAGGTTTAACCAGTCTAGTTTTATAGTGGTGGGAAAGGGTTAGTGGTGAGGGTTTTACCAGTCTAGTTTTTATAGTGGAGGGTAAGGGTTAGTGGTGAGGGTTTTACCAGTCTAGTTTTTATAGTGGAGGGTAAGGGTTAGTGGTGAGGGTTTTACCAGTCTAGTTTTTATAGTGGAGGGTAAGGGTTAGTGGTGAGGGTTTAACCAGTCTAGTTTTTATAGTGGAGGGTAAGGGTTAGTGGTGAGGGTTTAACCAGTCTAGTTTTATAGTGGAGGTAAGGGTTAGTGGTGAGGGTTTTACCAGTCTAGTTTTTATAGTGGAGGGTAAGGGGTTAGTGGTGAGGTTTTACCAGTCTAGTTTTTATAGTGGAGGGTAAGGGTTAGTGGTGAGGGTTTTACCAGTCTAGTTTTTATAGTGGAGGGTAAGGGTTAGTGGTGAGGGTTTTACCAGTCTAGTTTTTATAGTGGAGGGTAAGGGTTAGTGGTGAGGGTTTAACCAGTGGAGGGTAAGGGTTAGTGGTTTTACCAGTCTAGTTTTTATAGTGGAGGGTAAGGGTTAGTGGTGAGGGTTTTACCAATCTAGTTTTTATAGTGGAGGGTTAGTGGTGAGGTTTTACCAGTCTAGTTTTTATAGTGGAGGGTAAGGGTTAGTGGTGAGGGTTTAACCAGTCTAGTTTTTATAGTGGAGGGTAAGGGTTAGTGGTGAGGGTTTAACCAGTCTAGTTTTTATAGTGGTGGTAAGGGTTAGTGGTGAGGGTTTTACCAGTCTAGTTTTTATAGTGGAGGGTAAGGGTTAGTGGTGAGGGTTTTACCAGTCTAGTTTTATAGTGGAGGGTATAGTGTGAGGGGTGGAGGGTAAGGGTTAGTGGTGAGGGTTTAACCAGTCTAGTTTTTATAGTGGAGGGTTAGTGGTGAGGGTTTTACCAGTCTAGTTTTTATAGTGGAGCGTAAGGGTTAGTGGTGAGGGTTTAACCAGTCTAGTTTTTATAGTGGAGGGTAAGGGTTAGTGGTGAGGGTTTTACCAGTCTAGTTTTTATAGTGGAGGGTAAGGGTTAGTGGTGAGAGTTTAACCAGTCTAGTTTTTATAGTGATGGGTTAGTGGTGAGGGTTTTACCAGTCTAGTTTTTATAGTGGAGGGTAAGGGTTAGTGGTGAGGGTTTTCCCAGTCTAGTTTTTATAGTGGAGGGTAAGGGTTAGTGGTGAGGGTTTTACCAGTCTAGTTTTTATAGTGGAGGGTAAGGGTTAGTGTGAGGGTTTTACCAATCTAGTTTTTATAGTGGAGGGAAGGGCTTAGTGGTGAGGGTTTTACCAGTCTAGTTTTTATAGTGGAGGGTAAGGGTTAGTGGTGAGGGTTTTCCCAGTCTAGTTTTTATAGTGGAGGGTTAGTGGTGAGGGTTTAACCAGTCTAGTTTTTATAGTAAGGGTTTTAGGGTTTAACCAGTGGAGGGTAAGGGTTAGTGGTGAGGTTTTACCAGTCTAGTTTTTATAGTGGAGGGTAAGGGTTAGTGGTGAGGTTTAACCAGTCTAGTTTTTATAGTGGAGGGTAATGGTTAGTGGTGAGGGTTTTACCAGTCTAGTTTTTATAGTGGAGGGTAAGAGTTAGTGGTGAGGGTTTTACCAGTCTAGTTTTTATAGTGGAGGGTAATGGTTAGTGGTGAGGGTTTTACCAGTCTAGTTTTTATAGTGGAGGGTAAGGGTTAGTGGTGAGGGTTTAACCAGTCTAGTTTTTATAGTGGAGGGTAATGGTTAGTGGTGAGGGTTTTACCAGTCTAGTTTTTATAGTGGAGGGTAAGGGTTAGTGGTGAGGGTTTTACCAGTCTAGTTTTTATAGTGGAGGGTAAGGGTTAGTGGTGAGGGTTTAACCAGTGGAGGGTAAGGGTTAGTGGTGAGGGTTTAACCAGTCTAGTTTTTATAGTGGAGGGTTAGTGGTGAGGGTTTTACCAGTCTAGTTTTTATAGTGGAGCGTAAGGGTTAGTGGTGAGGGTTTAACCAGTCTAGTTTTTATAGTGGAGGGTAAGGGTTAGTGGTGAGGGTTTTACCAGTCTAGTTTTTATAGTGGAGGGTAAGGGTTAGTGGTGAGAGTTTAACCAGTCTAGTTTTTATAGTGATGGGTTAGTGGTGAGGGTTTTACCAGTCTAGTTTTTATAGTGGAGGGTAAGGGTTAGTGGTGAGGGTTTTACCAGTCTAGTTTTTATAGTGGAGGGTAAGGGTTAGTGGTGAGGGTTTTACCAGTCTAGTTTTTATAGTGGAGGGTAAGGGTTAGTGGTGAGGGTTTTACCAGTCTAGTTTTTATAGTGGAGGGTTAAGGGTTTAACCAGTGGTAAGGGTTAGTGGTTTAACCAGTCTAGTTTTTATAGTGGAGGGTTAGTGGTGAGGTTTTACCAGTCTAGTTTTTATAGTGGAGCGTAAGGGTTAGTGGTGAGGTTTAACCAGTCTAGTTTTTATAGTGGAGGGTGGGGTTAGTGGTGGGTTTAACCAGTCTAGTTTTATAGTGAGGTTAGTGGTGAGGTTTTACCAGTCTAGTTTTTATAGTGGAGGGTAAGGGTTAGTGGTGAGGTTTAACCAGTCTAGTTTTTATAGTGATGGGTTAGTGGTGAGGGTTTTACCAGTCTAGTTTTTATAGTGGAGGGTAAGGGTTAGTGGTGAGGGTTTAACCAGTCTAGTTTTTATAGTGGAGGGTAAGGGTTAGTGGTGAGGGTTTTACCAGTCTAGTTTTTATAGTGGAGGGAAGGGTTAGTGGTGAGGGTTTTACCAGTCTAGTTTTTATAGTGGAGGGAAGGGTTAGTGGTGAGGGTTTTACCAGTCTAGTTTTTATAGTGGAGGGTTAGTGGTGAGGGTTTAACCAGTCTAGTTTTTATAGTGGAGGGTAAGGGTTAGTGGGTAGGGTTTAACCAGTGGAGGGTAAGGGTTAGTGGTGAGGGTTTTACCAGTCTAGTTTTTATAGTGGAGGGTAGGGGTTAGTGGTGAGGGTTTAACCAGTCTAGTTTTTATAGTGGAGGGTAATGGTTAGTGGTGAGGGTTTTACCAGTCTAGTTTTTATAGTGGAGGGTAAGGGTTAGTGGTGAGGGTTTTACCAGTCTAGTTTTTATAGTGGAGGGTAAGGGTTAGTGGTGAGGGTTTTACCAGTCTAGTTTTTATAGTGGAGGGTAAGGGTTAGTGGTGAGGTTTTACCAGTCTAGTTTTTATAGTGGAGGGTAAGGGTTAGTGGTGAGGGTTTTACCAGTCTAGTTTTTATAGTGGAGGGTAAGGGTTAGTGGTGAGGGTTTAACCAGTCTAGTTTTTATAGTGGAGGGTTAGTGGTGAGGGTTTTGCCAGTCTAGTTTTTATAGTGGAGGGTAAGGGTTAGTGGTGAGGGTAAAACCAGTCTAGTTGTTATAGTGGAGGGTAAGGGTTAGTGGTGAGGGTTTTACCAGTCTAGTTTTTATAGTTGAGGGTTAGTGGTGAGGGTTTAACCAGTCTAGTTTTTATAGTGGTGGATAAGGGTTAGTGGTGAGGGTTTTACCAGTCTAGTTTTTATAGTGATGGGTTAGTGGTGAGGGTTTTACCAGTCTAATTTTTATAGTGGAGGGTAAGGGTTAGTGGTGAGGGTTTTACCAGTCTAGTTTTTATAGTGGAGGGTAAGGGTTAGTGGTGAGGGTTTGACCAGTGGAGGGTAAGGGTTAGTGGTGAGGGTTTTACCAGTCTAGTTTTTATAGTGGAGGGTAAGGGTTAGTGGTGAGGGTTTTACCAGTCTAGTTTTTATAGTGGTAATGGTTAGTGGTGAGGTTTTACCAGTCTAGTTTTTATAGTGGAGGGTAAGGTTAGTGGTGAGGGTTTTACCAGTCTAGTTTTTATAGTGGAGGGTAAGGGTTAGTGGTGAGGGTTTTACCAGTCTAGTTTTATAGTGGAGGGTAAGGGTTAGTGGTGAGGTTTTCAGTCTAGTTTTTATAGTGGAGGGTTAGTGGTGAGGGTTTTACCAGTCTAGTTTTTATAGTGGAGGGTAAGGGTTAGTGGTGAGGTAAAACCAGTATAGTTTTTATAGTGGAGGGTAAGGGTTAGTGGTGAGGGTTTTACCAGTCTAGTTTTTATAGTTGAGGGTTAGTGGTGAGGGTTTAACCAGTCTAGTTTTTATAGTGGTGGATAAGGGTTAGTGTGGTGAGGTTTTACCAGTCTAGTTTTTATAGTGATGGGTTAGTGGTGAGGTTTTACCAGTCTAGTTTTTATAGTGGAGGGTAAGGGTTAGTGGTGAGGTTTTACCAGTCTAGTTTTTTTTAGGGTTAGTGGTGAGGGTTTGACCAGTGGAGGGTAAGGGTTAGTGGTGAGGGTTTTACCAGTCTAGTTTTTATAGTGGAGGGTAAGGGTTAGTGGTGAGGTTTAACCAGTCTAGTTTTATAGTGGAGGGTAATGGTTAGTGGTGAGGTTTTACCAGTCTAGTTTTATAGTGGAGGGGGGTTAGTGGTGAGGGTTTTACCAGTCTAGTTTTTATAGTGGAGGGTAAGGGTTAGTGGTGGGGTTTTACCAGTCTAGTTTTTATAGTGGAGGGTAAGGGTTAGTGGTGAGGTTAAAACCAGTCTAGTTGTTATAGTGGAGGGTAAGGGTTAGTGGTGAGGGTTTGACCAGTGGAGGGTAAGGGTTAGTGGTGAGGGTTTTACCAGTCTAGTTTTTATAGTGGAGGTTAAGGGTTAGTGGTGAGGGTTTAACCAGTCTAGTTTTTATAGTGGAGGGTTAGTGGTGAGGTTTAACCAGTCTAGTTTTTATAGTGGTGGATAAGGGTTAGTGGTGAGGGTTTTACCAGTCTAGTTTTTATAGTGATGGGTTAGTGGTGAGGTTTTACCAGTCTAGTTTTTATAGTGGAGGGTAAGGGTTAGTGGTGAGGTTTTACCAGTCTAGTTTTTATAGTGGAGGGTAAGGTTAGTTGAGGGTTTGGTGGAGGGAGGGTTTTAGGTTTTACCAGTCTAGTTTTTATAGTGGAGGGAGGGTTAGTGGTGAGGTTTAACCAGTCTAGTTTTTATAGTGGAGGGTAATGGTTAGTGGTGAGGGTTTTACCAGTCTAGTTTTTATAGTGGAGGGTAAGGGTTAGTGGTGAGGGTTTTACCAGTCTAGTTTTTATAGTGGAGGGTAAGGGTTAGTGGTGAGGGTTTTACCAGTCTAGTTTTTATAGTGGAGGGTAAGGGTTAGTGGTGAGGGTAAAACCAGTCTAGTTGTTATAGTGGAGGGTAAGGGTTAGTGGTGAGGGTTTTACCAGTCTAGTTTTTATAGTTGAGGGTTAGTGGTGAGGTTTAACCAGTCTAGTTTTTATAGTGGTGGATAAGGGTTAGTTGAGGTTTTACCAGTCTAGTTTTTATAGTGATGGGTTAGTGGTGAGGTTTTACCAGTCTAGTTTTTATAGTGGAGGGTAAGGGTTAGTGGTGAGGTTTTACCAGTCTAGTTTTTATAGTGGAGGTAAGGGTTAGTGGTGAGGTTTGACCAGTGGAGGGTAAGGGTTAGTGGTGAGGTTTTACCAGTCTAGTTTTTATAGTGGAGGGTAAGGGTTAGTGGTGAGGTTTTACCAGTCTAGTTTTTATAGTGGAGGGTAATGGTTAGTGGTGAGGTTTTACCAGTCTAGATTTTATAGTGGAGGGTAAGGTTAGTGGTGAGGTTTTACCAGTCTAGTTTTTATAGTGGAGGGTAAGGGTTAGTGGTGAGGTTTAACCAGTCTAGTTTTTATAGTGGAGGGTTAGTGGTGAGGTTTTGCCAGTCTAGTTTTTATAGTGGAGGGTAAGGGTTAGTGGTGAGGTAAAACCAGTCTAGTTGTTATAGTGGAGGGTAAGGGTTAGTGGTGAGGGTTTTACCAGTCTAGTTTTTATAGTTGAGGGTTAGTGGTGAGGTTTAACCAGTCTAGTTTTATAGTGGTGGATAAGGGTTAGTGGTGAGGGTTTTACCAGTCTAGTTTTATAGTGATGGGTTAGTGGTGAGGTTTTACCAGTCTAGTTTTTATAGTGGAGGGTAAGGGTTAGTGGTGAGGTTTTACCAGTCTAGTTTTTATAGTGGAGGTAGGGTTAGTGGTGAGGTTTGACCAGTGGAGGGTAAGGGTTAGTGGTGAGGTTTTACCAGTCTAGTTTTATAGTGGAGGGTAAGGGTTAGTGGTGAGGTTTTACCAGTCTAGTTTTTATAGTGGAGGGTAATGGTTAGTGGTGAGGGTTTTACCAGTCTAGTTTTTATAGTGGAGGGTAAGGGTTAGTGGTGAGGTTTTACCAGTCTAGTTTTTATAGTGGAGGGTAAGGGTTAGTGGTGAGGGTTTAACCAGTCTAGTTTTTATAGTGGAGGGTTAGTGGTGAGGTTTTGCCAGTCTAGTTTTTATAGTGGAGGGTAAGGGTTAGTGGTGAGGTAAAACCAGTCTAGTTTTATAGTGGAGGGTAAGGGTTAGTGGTGAGGTTTTACCAGTCTAGTTTTTATAGTGAGGGTTAGTGGTGAGGTTTACCAGTCTAGTTTTTATAGTGGTGGATAAGGGTTAGTGGTGAGGTTTTACCAGTCTAGTTTTTATAGTGATGGGTTAGTGGTGAGGTTTTACCAGTCTAATTTTTATAGTGGAGGGTAAGGGTTAGTGGTGAGGTTTTACCAGTCTAGTTTTTTATAGTGGAGGGTAAGGGTTAGTGGTGAGGGTTTGACCAGTGGAGGGTAAGGGTTAGTGGTGAGGGTTTTACCAGTCTAGTTTTTATAGTGGAGGGTAAGGGTTAGTGGTGAGGGTTTTACCAGTCTAGTTTTTATAGTGGAGGGTAAGGGTTAGTGGTGAGGGTTTTACCAGTCTAGTTTTTATAGTGGAGGGTAAGGGTTAGTGGTGAGGGTTTTACCAGTCTAGTTTTTATAGTGGAGGGTAAGGGTTAGTGGTGAGGGTTTTACCAGTCTAGTTTTTATAGTGGAGGGTAAGGGTTAGTGGTGAGGGTTTTACCAGTCTAGTTTTTATAGTGGAGGGTAAGGGTTAGTGGTGAGGGTTTAACCAGTCTAGTTTTAATAGTGGAGGGTTAGTGGTGAGGGTTTTGCCAGTCTAGTTTTTATAGTGGAGGGTAAGGGTTAGTGGTGAGCGTTTAACCAGTCTAGTTTTTATAGTGGAGGGTAAGGGTTAGTGGTGAGGGGTTTACCAGTCTAGTTTTTATAGTGGAGGGTAAGGGTTAGTGGTGAGGGTTTTACCAGTCTAGTTTTTATAGTGGAGGGTAAGGGTTAGTGGTGAGGGTTTTAACAGTCTAGTTTATATAGTGGAGGGTAAGGGTTAGTGGTGAGGGTTTTACCAGTCTAGTTTTTATAGTGGAGGGTAAGGGTTAGTGGTGAGGGTTTTACCAGTGGAGGGTAAGGGTTAGTGGTGAGGATTTAACCAGTCTAGTTTTTATAGTGGAGGGTAAGGGTTAGTGGTGAGAGTTTAACCAGTCTAGTTTTTATAGTGATGGGTTAGTGGTGAGGGTTTTACCAGTCTAGTTTTTATAGTGGAGGGTAAGGGTTAGTGGTGAGGGTTTTCCCAGTCTAGTTTTTATAGTGGAGGGTAAGGGTTAGTGGTGAGGGTTTTACCAGTCTAGTTTTTATAGTGGAGGGTAAGGGTTAGTGGTGAGGTTTAACCAGTGGAGGGTAAGGGTTAGTGGTGAGGGTTTAACCAGTCTAGTTTTATAGTGGAGGGTTAGTGGTGAGGGTTTTACCAGTCTAGTTTTTATAGTGGAGCGTAAGGGTTAGTGGTGAGGGTTTAACCAGTCTAGTTTTTATAGTGGAGGGTAAGGGTTAGTGGTGAGGGTTTTACCAGTCTAGTTTTTATAGTGGAGGGTAAGGGTTAGTGGTGAGAGTTTAACCAGTCTAGTTTTTATAGTGATGGGTTAGTGGTGAGGTTTTACCAGTCTAGTTTTTATAGTGGAGGATAAGGGTTGGTGGTGAGGGTTTTAACCAGTCTAGTTTTTATAGTGGAGGGTAAGGGTTAGTGGTGAGGGTTTTACCAGTCAGTTTTTATAGTGGAGGGTAAGGGTTAGTGTGAGGGTTTTACCAGTCTAGTTTTTATAGTGGAGGGTTAGTGGTGAGGGTTTTGCCAGTCTAGTTTTTATAGTGGAGGGTAAGGGTTAGTGGTGAGGGTAAAACCAGTCTAGTTGTTATAGTGGAGGGTAAGGGTTAGTGGTGAGGGTAAAACCAGTCTAGTTGTTATAGTGGAGGGTAAGGGTTAGTGGTGAGGGTTTTACCAGTCTAGTTTTTATAGTTGAGGGTTAGTGGTGAGGGTTTAACCAGTCTAGATTTTAAAGTGGAGGGAAAGGGTTAGTGGTGAGGGTTTAACCAGTCTAGTTTTTATAGTGGTGGATAAGGGTTAGTGGTGAGGGTTTTACCAGTCTAGTTTTTATAGTGATGGGTTAGTGGTGAGGGTTTTACCAGTCTAATTTTTATAGTGGAGGGTAAGGGTTAGTGGTGAGGGTTTTACCAGTCTAGTTTTTATAGTGGAGGGTAAGGGTTAGTGGTGAGGGTTTAACCAGTGGAGGGTAAGGGTTAGTGGTGAGGGTTTTACCAGTCTAGTTTTTATAGTGGAGGGTAAGGGTTAGTGGTGAGGGTTTAACCAGTCTAGTTTTTATAGTGGAGGGTAATGGTTAGTGGTGAGGGTTTTACCAGTCTAGTTTTTATAGTGGAGGGTAAGGGTTAGTGGTGAGGGTTTTACCAGTCTAGTTTTTATAGTGGAGGGTAAGGGTTAGTGGTGAGGTTTAACCAGTCTAGTTTTTATAGTGGAGGGTTAGTGGTGAGGGTTTAACCAGTCTAGTTTTTATAGTGGAGGGAAAGGGTTGGTGGTGAGGGTTTAACCAGTCTAGATTTTATACTGGAGGGTAAGGGTTAGTGGTGAGGGTTTTACCAGTCTAGTTTTTTAGTGGAGGGTAAGGGTTAGTGGTGAGGGTTTTACCAATCTAGTTTTTATAGTGGAGGGAAGGGTTAGTGGTGAGGGTTTTACCAGTCTAGTTTTTATAGTGGAGGGTAAGGGTTAGTGGTGAGGGTTTTCCCAGTCTAGTTTTATAGTGGAGGGTTAGTGGTGAGGTTTAACCAGTCTAGTTTTTATAGTGGAGGGTAAGGGTTAGTGGTGAGGTTTTACCAGTCTAGTTTTTATAGTTGAGGGTTAGTGGTGAGGGTTTAACCAGTCTAGTTTTTATAGTGGTGGATAAGGGTTAGTGGTGAGGTTTTACCAGTCTAGTTTTTATAGTGATGGGTTAGTGGTGAGGGTTTTACCAGTCTAGTTTTTATAGTGGAGGGTAAGGGTTAGTGGTGAGGTTTTACCAGTCTAGTTTTTATAGTGGAGGGTAAGGGTTTTAGGGTTTAGTGGAGGGTAAGGGTTAGTGGTGAGGGTTTTACCAGTCTAGTTTTTATAGTGGAGGGTAAGGGTTAGTGGTGAGGGTTTTACCAGTCTAGTTTTTATAGTGGAGGGTAAGGGTTAGTGGTGAGGTTTGACCAGTGGAGGGTAAGGGTTAGTGGTGAGGTTTTACCAGTCTAGTTTTTATAGTGGAGGTAAGGGTTAGTGGTGAGGGTTTTACCAGTCTAGTTTTTATAGTGGAGGGTAAGGGTTAGTGGTGAGGGTTTTACCAGTCTAGTTTTTATAGTGGAGGGTAAGGGTTAGTGGTGAGGGTTTAACCAGTCTAGTTTTTATAGTGGAGGGTAAGGGTTAGTGGTGAGGTTTTACCAGTCTAGTTTTTATAGTGGAGGGTAAGGGTTAGTGGTGAGGGTTTTACCAGTCTAGTTTTTATAGTGGAGGGTAAGGGTTAGTGGTGAGGTTTTACCAGTCTAGTTTTTATAGTGGAGGGTAAGGGTTAGTGGTGAGGGTTTAACCAGTCTAGTTTTAATAGTGGAGGTTAGTGGTGAGGTTTTGCCAGTCTAGTTTTTATAGTGGAGGGTAAGGGTTAGTGGTGAGCGTTTAACCAGTCTAGTTTTTATAGTGGAGGGTAAGGGTTAGTGGTGAGGGTTTACCAGTCTAGTTTTTATAGTGGAGGGTAAGGGTTAGTGGTGAGGGTTTTACCAGTCTAGTTTTTATAGTGGAGGGTAAGGGTTAGTGGTGAGGGTTTTAACAGTCTAGTTTATATAGTGGAGGGTAAGGGTTAGTGGTGAGGGTTTTACCAGTCTAGTTTTTATAGTGGAGGGTAAGGGTTAGTGGTGAGGGTTTTACCAGTGGAGGGTAAGGGTTAGTGGTGAGGGTTTAACCAGTCTAGTTTTTATAGTGGAGGGTAAGGGTTAGTGGTGAGAGTTTAACCAGTCTAGTTTTTATAGTGATGGGTTAGTGGTGAGGGTTTTACCAGTCTAGTTTTTATAGTGGAGGGTAAGGGTTAGTGGTGAGGGTTTTCCCAGTCTAGTTTTTATAGTGGAGGGTAAGGGTTAGTGGTGAGGGTTTTACCAGTCTAGTTTTTATAGTGGAGGGTAAGGGTTAGTGGTGAGGGTTTAACCAGTGGAGGGTAAGGGTTAGTGGTGAGGGTTTAACCAGTCTAGTTTTTATAGTGGAGGGTTAGTGGTGAGGGTTTTACCAGTCTAGTTTTTATAGTGGAGCGTAAGGGTTAGTGGTGAGGGTTTAACCAGTCTAGTTTTTATAGTGGAGGGTAAGGGTTAGTGGTGAGGGTTTTACCAGTCTAGTTTTTATAGTGGAGGGTAAGGGTTAGTGGTGAGAGTTTAACCAGTCTAGTTTTTATAGTGATGGGTTAGTGGTGAGGGTTTTACCAGTCTAGTTTTTATAGTGGAGGATAAGGGTTGGTGGTGAGGGTTTTCCCAGTCTAGTTTTTATAGTGGAGGGTAAGGGTTAGTGGTGAGGGTTTTACCAGTCTAGTTTTTATAGTGGAGGGTAAGGGTTAGTGTGAGGGTTTTACCAGTCTAGTTTTTATAGTGGAGGGTTAGTGGTGAGGGTTTTGCCAGTCTAGTTTTTATAGTGGAGGGTAAGGGTTAGTGGTGAGGGTAAAACCAGTCTAGTTGTTATAGTGGAGGGTAAGGGTTAGTGGTGAGGGTAAAACCAGTCTAGTTGTTATAGTGGAGGGTAAGGGTTAGTGGTGAGGGTTTTACCAGTCTAGTTTTTATAGTTGAGGGTTAGTGGTGAGGGTTTAACCAGTCTAGATTTTAAAGTGGAGGGAAAGGGTTAGTGGTGAGGGTTTAACCAGTCTAGTTTTTATAGTGGTGGATAAGGGTTAGTGGTGAGGGTTTTACCAGTCTAGTTTTTATAGTGATGGGTTAGTGGTGAGGGTTTTACCAGTCTAATTTTTATAGTGGAGGGTAAGGGTTAGTGGTGAGGGTTTTACCAGTCTAGTTTTTATAGTGGAGGGTAAGGGTTAGTGGTGAGGGTTTAACCAGTGGAGGGTAAGGGTTAGTGGTGAGGGTTTTACCAGTCTAGTTTTTATAGTGGAGGGTAAGGGTTAGTGGTGAGGGTTTAGCCAGTCTAGTTTTTATAGTGGAGGGTAATGGTTAGTGGTGAGGGTTTTACCAGTCTAGTTTTTATAGTGGAGGGTAAGGGTTAGTGGTAAGGGTTTTACCAGTCTAGTTTTTATAGTGGAGGGTAAGGGTTAGTGGTGAGGGTTTAACCAGTCTAGTTTTTATAGTGGAGGGTTAGTGGTGAGGGTTTAACCAGTCTAGTTTTTATAGTGGAGGGAAAGGGTTGGTGGTGAGGGTTTAACCAGTCTAGATTTTATAGTGGAGGGTAAGGGTTAGTGGTGAGGGTTTTACCAGTCTAGTTTTTTTAGTGGAGGGTAAGGGTTAGTGTGAGGGTTTTACCAATCTAGTTTTTATAGTGGAGGGAAGGGCTTAGTGGTGAGGGTTTTACCAGTCTAGTTTTTATAGTGGAGGGTAAGGGTTAGTGGTGAGGGTTTTCCCAGTCTAGTTTTTATAGTGGAGGGTTAGTGGTGAGGGTTTAACCAGTCTAGTTTTTATAGTGGAGGGTAAGGGTTAGTGGTGAGGGTTTAACCAGTGGTGAGGGTTAGTTTGAGGGTTTTACCAGTCTAGTTTTTATAGTGGAGGGTAAGGGTTAGTGGTGAGGGTTTTACCAGTCTAGTTTTTATAGTGGAGGGTAAGGGTTAGTGGTGAGGGTTTTACCAGTCTAGTTTTTATAGTGGAGGGTAAGGGTTAGTGGTGAGGGTTTAACCAGTCTAGTTTTTATAGTGGAGGGTTAGTGGTGAGGGTTTTGCCAGTCTAGTTTTTATAGTGGAGGGTAAGGGTTAGTGGTGAGGGTAAAACCAGTCTAGTTGTTATAGTGGAGGGTAAGGGTTAGTGGTGAGGGTTTTACCAGTCTAGTTTTTATAGTGGAGGGTTAGTGGTGAGGGTTTAACCAGTCTAGTTTTTATAGTGGTGGATAAGGGTTAGTGGTGAGGGTTTTACCAGTCTAGTTTTTATAGTGATGGGTTAGTGGTGAGGGTTTTACCAGTCTAATTTTTATAGTGGAGGGTAAGGGTTAGTGGTGAGGGTTTTACCAGTCTAGTTTTTATAGTGGAGGGTAAGGGTTAGTGGTGAGGGTTTAACCAGTGGAGGGTAAGGGTTAGTGGTGAGGGTTTTACCAGTCTAGTTTTTATAGTGGAGTGTAAGGGTTAGTGGTGAGGGTTTAACCAGTCTAGTTTTTATAGTGGAGGGTAATGGTTAGTGGTGAGGGTTTTACCAGTCTAGTTTTTATAGTGGAGGGTAAGGGTTAGTGGTGAGGGTTTTACCAGTCTAGTTTTTATAGTGGAGGGTAAGGGTTAGTGGTGAGGGTTTTACCAGTCTAGTTTTTATAGTGGAGGGTAAGGGTTAGTGGTGAGGGTTTAACCAGTCTAGTTTTTATAGTGGAGGGTAAGGGTTAGTGGTGAGGGTTTTACCAGTCTAGTTTTTATAGTGGAGGGTAAGGGTTAGTGGTGAGGGTTTTACCAGTCTAGTTTTTATAGTGGAGGGTAAGGGTTAGTGGTGAGGGTTTTACCAGTCTAGTTTTTATAGTGGAGGGTAAGGGTTAGTGGTGAGGGTTTTACCAGTCTAGGGTTTTTATAGTGGAGGGTAAGGGTTAGTGGTGAGGGGTTATACCAGTCTAGTTTTTATAGTGGAGTGTAAGGGTTAGTGGTGAGGGTTTAACCAGTCTAGTTTTTATAGTGGAGGGTAATGGTTAGTGGTGAGGGTTTTACCAGTCTAGTTTTTATAGTGGAGGGTAAGGGTTAGTGGTGAGGGTTTTACCAGTCTAGTTTTTATAGTGGAGGGTAAGGGTTAGTGGTGGTTTTACCAGTCTAGTTTTTATAGTGGAGGGTTAGTGGTGAGGTTTTGCCAGTCTAGTTTTTATAGTGGAGGGTAAGGGTTAGTGGTGAGGGTAAAACCAGTCTAGTTTTTATAGTGGAGGGTAAGGGTTAGTGGTGAGGTTTTACCAGTCTAGTTTTTATAGTGGAGGGTTAGTGGTGAGGGTTTAACCAGTCTAGTTTTTATAGTGGTGGATAAGGGTTAGTGGTGAGGTTTTACCAGTCTAGTTTTTATAGTGATGGGTTAATGGTGAGGTTTTACCAGTCTAGTTTTTATAGTGGAGGGTAAGGGTTAGTGGTGAGGGTTTTACCAGTCTAGTTTTTATAGTGGAGGGTAAGGGTTAGTGGTGAGGGTTTTACCAGTCTAGTTTTTTATAGTGGAGGGTAAGGGTTAGTGGTGAGGGTTTAACCAGTCTAGTTTTTATAGTGGAGGGTAATGGTTAGTGGTGAGGGTTTTACCAGTCTAGTTTTTATAGTGGAGGGTAAGGGTTAGTGGTGAGGTTTTACCAGTCTAGTTTTTATAGTGGAGGGTAAGGGTTAGTGGTAAGGGTTTTACCAGTCTAGTTTTTATAGTGGAGGGTAAGGGTTAGTGGTGAGGGTTTAACCAGTCTAGTTTTTATAGTGGAGGGTAAGGGTTAGTGGTGAGGGGTTTACCAGTCTAGTTTTTATAGTGGAGGGTAAGGGTTAGTGGTGAGGGTTTTACCAGTCTAGTTTTTATAGTGGAGGGTAAGGGTTAGTGGTAAGGGTTTTACCAGTCTAGTTTTTATAGTGGAGGGTAAGGGTTAGTGGTGAGGGTTTTACCAGTCTAGTTTTTATAGTGGAGGGTAAGGGTTAGTGGTGAGGGTTTAACCAGTGGAGGGTAAGGGTTAGTGGTGAGGGTTATACCAGTCTAGTTTTTATAGTGGAGGTAAGGGTTAGTGGTGAGGGTTTAACCAGTCTAGTTTTTATAGTGGAGGGTAATGGTTAGTGGTGAGGTTTTACCAGTCTAGTTTTTATAGTGGAGGGTAAGGGTTAGTGGTGAGGTTTTACCAGTCTAGTTTTTATAGGGTAAGGGTTATGGTAAGGGTTAGTTTTTATAGTGGGTAAGGGTTAGTGGTGAGGGTTTAACCAGTCTAGTTTTTATAGTGGAGGGTAAGGGTTAGTGGTGAGGTTTACCAGTCTAGTTTTTATAGTGGAGGGTAAGGGTTAGTGGTGAGGTTTAACCAGTCTAGTTTTTATAGTGGAGGGTAATGGTTAGTGGTGAGGGTTTTACCAGTCTAGTTTTTATAGTGGAGGGTAAGGGTTAGTGGTGAGGGTTTTACCAGTCTAGTTTTTATAGTGGAGGGTAAGGGTTAGTGGTAAGGGTTTTACCAGTCTAGTTTTTATAGTGGAGGGTAAGGGTTAGTGGTTAGGGTTTAACCAGTCTAGTTTTTATAGTGGAGGGTTAGTGGTGAGGGTTTTGCCAGTCTAGTTTTTATAGTGGAGGGTAAGGGTTAGTGGTGAGGGTAAAACCAGTCTAGTTGTTATAGTGGAGGGTAAGGGTTAGTGGTGAGGGTTTTACCAGTCTAGTTTTTATAGTGGAGGGTTAGTGGTGAGGTTTAACCAGTCTAGTTTTTATAGTGGTGGATAAGGGTTAGTGGTGAGGGTTTTACCAGTCTAGTTTTTATAGTGAGGGTTAGTGGTGAGGTTTTACCAGTCTAGTTTTTATAGTGGAGGGTAAGGGTTAGTGGTGAGGTTTTACCAGTCTAGTTTTTATAGTGGAGGGTAAGGGTTAGTGGTGAGGTTTAACCAGTGGAGGGTAAGGGTTAGTGGTGAGGTTTTACCAGTCTAGTTTTTATAGTGGAGGTGTAAGGGTTAGTGGTGAGGGTTTAACCAGTCTAGTTTTATAGTGGAGGGTAATGGTTAGTGGTGAGGTTTTACCAGTCTAGTTTTTATAGTGGAGGGTAAGGGTTAGTGGTGAGGTTTTACCAGTCTAGTTTTTATAGTGGTAAGGGTTAGTGGTAAGGGTTTTACCAGGTTTTTATAGTGGAGGTAAGGGTTAGTGGTGAGGGTTTAACCAGTCTAGTTTTTATAGTGGAGGGTAAGGGTTAGTGGTGAGGGGTTTACCAGTCTAGTTTTTATAGTGGAGGGTAAGGGTTAGTGGTGAGGGTTTTACCAGTCTAGTTTTTATAGTGGAGGGTAAGGGTTAGTGGTGAGGGTTTTACCAGTCTAGTTTTTATAGTGGAGGGTAAGGGTTAGTGGTGAGGGTTTTACCAGTCTAGTTTTTATAGTGGAGGGTAAGGGTTAGTGGTGAGGGTTTAACCAGTGGAGGGTAAGGGTTAGTGGTGAGGGTTATACCAGTCTAGTTTTTATAGTGGAGTGTAAGGGTTAGTGGTGAGGGTTTAACCAGTCTAGTTTTTATAGTGGAGGGTAATGGTTAGTGGTGAGGGTTTTACCAGTCTAGTTTTTATAGTGGAGGGTAAGGGTTAGTGGTGAGGGTTTTACCAGTCTAGTTTTTATAGTGGAGGGTAAGGGTTAGTGGTGAGGGTTTTACCAGTCTAGTAGTGGAGGTAAGGGTTTTATAGTGGAGGGTAAGGGTTAGTTAGTACCAGTCTAGTTTTTATAGTGGAGTGAGGGTTTGGTGAGTTTCCAGTCTAGTTTTTATAGTGGAGGGTAAGGGTTAGTGGTGAGGGTTTTACCAGTCTAGTTTTTATAGTGGAGGGTAAGGGTTAGTGGTGAGGGTTTTACCAGTCTAGTTTTTATAGTGGAGGGTAAGGGTTAGTGGTGAGGTTTTACCAGTCTAGTTTTTATAGTGGAGGGTAAGGGTTAGTGGTGAGGGTTTTACCAGTCTAGTTTTTATAGTGGAGGGAGGGTTAGTGGTTAGGGTTTAACCAGTCTAGTTTTTATAGTGGAGGGTTAGTGGTGAGGTTTTGCCAGTCTAGTTTTTATAGTGGAGGGTAAGGGTTAGTGGTGAGGGTAAAACCAGTCTAGTTTTATAGTGGAGGGTAAGGGTTAGTGGTGAGGTTTTACCAGTCTAGTTTTTATAGTGGAGGGTTAGTGGTGAGGGTTTAACCAGTCTAGTTTTTATAGTGGTGGATAAGGGTTAGTGGTGAGGGTTTTACCAGTCTAGTTTTTATAGTGATGGGTTAGTGGTGAGGGTTTTACCAGTCTAATTTTTATAGTGGAGGGTAAGGGTTAGTGGTGAGGTTTTACCAGTCTAGTTTTTATAGTGGAGGGTAAGGGTTAGTGGTGAGGTTTAACCAGTGGAGGGTAAGGGTTAGTGGTGAGGTTTTACCAGTCTAGTTTTTATAGTGGAGGTAAGGGTTAGTGGTGAGGTTTAACCAGTCTAGTTTTTATAGTGGAGGGTAATGGTTAGTGGTGAGGTTTTACCAGTCTAGTTTTTTAGTGGAGGGTAAGGGTTAGTGGTGGTTTTACCAGTCTAGTTTTTATAGTGGAGGGTAAGGGTTAGTGGTAAGGGTTTTACCAGTCTAGTTTTTATAGTGGAGGGTAAGGGTTAGTGGTGAGGTTTAACCAGTCTAGTTTTTATAGTGGAGGGTAAGGGTTAGTGGTGAGGGTTTACCAGTCTAGTTTTATAGTGGAGGGTAAGGGTTAGTGGTGAGGTTTTACCAGTCTAGTTTTTATAGTGGAGGGTAAGGGTTAGTGGTGAGGGTTTTACCAGTTTTTATAGTCTAGTTTTTATAGTGGAGGGGGTCTAGTTTTATAGTGGAGGGTAAGGGTTAGTGGTGAGGTTTAACCAGTGGAGGGTAAGGGTTAGTGGTGAGGTTTACCAGTCTAGTTTTTATAGTTGTAAGGGTTAGTGGTGAGGTTTAACCAGTCTAGTTTTTATAGTGGAGGGTTAGTGGTGAGGGTTTTACCAGTCTAGTTTTTATAGTGGAGGGTAAGGGTTAGTGGTGAGGGTTTTACCAGTCTAGTTTTTATAGTGGAGGGTAAGGGTTAGTGGTGAGGGTTTTACCAGTCTAGTTTTTATAGTGGAGGGTAAGGGTTAGTGGTGAGGTTTTACAGTCTAGTTTTTATAGTGGAGGGTAAGGGTTAGTGGTGAGGGTTTTACCAGTCTAGTTTTTATAGTGGAGGGTAAGGGTTAGTGGTGAGGGTTTTACCAGTCTAGTTTTTATAGTGGAGGGTAAGGGTTAGTGGTGAGGGTTTTACCAGTCTAGTTTTTATAGTGGAGGGTAAGGGTTAGTGGTGAGGGTTTTACCAGTCTAGTTTTTATAGTGGAGGGTAGGGTTAGTGGTGAGGGTTTAACCAGTCTAGTTTTAATAGTGGAGGGTTAGTGGTGAGGGTTTTGCCAGTCTAGTTTTTATAGTGGAGGTAAGGGTTAGTGGTGAGGGTTTAACCAGTCTAGTTTTTATAGTGGAGGGTAATGGTTAGTGGTGAGGGTTTTACCAGTCTAGTTTTTATAGTGGAGGTAAGGGTTAGTGGTGAGGTTTTACCAGTCTAGTTTTTATAGTGGAGGTAAGGGTTAGTGGTGAGGGTTTAACAGTCTAGTTTTATAGTGGAGGGTAAGGGTTAGTGGTGAGGTTTTACCAGTCTAGTTTTTATAGTGGAGGGTAAGGGTTAGTGGTGAGGTTTTACCAGTCTAGTGGTGAGGTTTAGTTTTTATAGTAGTGGAGGTAAGGGTTAGTGGTGAGGGTTTTACCAGTCTAGTTTTTATAGTGGAGGGTAAGGGTTAGTGGTGAGGTTTTACCAGTCTAGTTTTTATAGTGGAGGGTAAGGGTTAGTGGTGAGGTTTTACCAGTCTAGTTTTTATAGTGGAGGGTAAGGGTTAGTGGTGAGGTTTTACCAGTCTAGTTTTTATAGTGGAGGGTAAGGGTTAGTGGTGAGGGTTTTACCAGTCTAGTTTTTATAGTGGAGGGTAGGGTTAGTGGTGAGGTTTTACCAGTCTAGTTTTTATAGTGGAGGGTAAGGGTTAGTGGTGAGGTTTTACCAGTCTAGTTTTTATAGTGGAGGGTAAGGGTTAGTGGTGAGGGTTTTACCAGTCTAGTTTTTATAGTGGAGGGTAAGGGTTAGTGGTGAGGGTTTAACCAGTCTAGTTTTTATAGTGGAGGGTAAGGGTTAGTGGTGAGGTTTTACCAGTCTAGTTTTTATAGTGGAGGGTAAGGGTTAGTGGTGAGGTTTTACCAGTCTAGTTTTTATAGTGGAGGGTAAGGGTTAGTGGTGAGGTTTTACCAGTCTAGTTTTATAGTGGAGGGTAAGGGTTAGTGGTGAGGTTTTACCAGTCTAGTTTTTATAGTGGAGGGTAAGGGTTAGTGGTGAGGTTTTACCAGTCTAGTTTTATAGTGGAGGGTTAGTGGTGAGGTTTTACCAGTCTAGTTTTTATAGTGGAGGGTAAGGGTTAGTGGTGAGGTTTAACCAGTCTAGTTTTTATAGTGGAGGTAAGGGTTAGTGGTGAGGGTTTACCAGTCTAGTTTTTATAGTGGAGGGTAAGGGTTAGTGGTGAGGGTTTTAACAGTCTAGTTTTATAGTGGAGGGTAAGGGTTAGTGGTGAGGGTTTTACCAGTCTAGTTTTTTTTAGGGTTAGTGGTGAGGTTTTACCAGGGTAAGGGTTAGTGGTGAGGGTTTAACCAGTCTAGTTTTTATAGTGGAGGGTAAGGGTTAGTGGTGAGGTTTAACCAGTCTAGTTTTTATAGTGGAGTGGTAAGGGTTAGTGGTGAGGGTTTTGAACCAGTCTAGTTTTTATAGTGGAGGGTAAGGGTTAGTGGTGAGGTTTTACCAGTCTAGTTTTTTAGTGGAGTGGAGGGTAAGGGTTAGTGGTGAGGGTTTAACCAGTCTAGTTTTTATAGTGGAGGGTTAGTGGTGAGGGTTTTACCAGTCTAGTTTTTATAGTGGAGCGTAAGGGTTAGTGGTGAGGGTTTAACCAGTCTAGTTTTTATAGTGGAGGGTAAGGGTTAGTGGTGAGGGTTTTACCAGTCTAGTTTTTATAGTGGAGGGTAAGGGTTAGTGGTGAGAGTTTAACCAGTCTAGTTTTTATAGTGATGGGTTAGTGGTGAGGGTTTTACCAGTCTAGTTTTTATAGTGGAGGGTAAGGGTTAGTGGTGAGGGTTTTCCCAGTCTAGTTTTTATAGTGGAGGGTAAGGGTTAGTGGTGAGGTTTTACCAGTCTAGTTTTTATAGTGGAGGGTAAGGGTTAGTGGTGAGGGTTTTACCAGTCTAGTTTTTATAGTGGAGGGTAAGGGTTAGTGGTGAGGGTTTTACCAGTCTAGTTTTTATAGTTGAGGGTTAGTGGTGGTTTAACCAGTCTAGATTTTATAGTGGGGAAAGGGTTAGTGGTGAGGTTTAACCAGTCTAGTTTTTATAGTGGTGAATAAGGGTTAGTGGTGAGGGTTTTACCAGTCTAGTTTTTATAGTATGGGTTAGTGGTGGGTTTTACCAGTCTAATTTTTATAGTGGAGGGTAAGGGTTAGTGGTGAGGGTTTTACCAGTCTAGTTTTTATAGTGGAGGGTAAGGGTGGTGAGGTTTAACCAGTGGAGGGTAAGGGTTAGTGGTGAGGGTTTTACCAGTCTAGTTTTTATAGTGGAGGGTAAGGGTTAGTGGTGAGGGTTTAGCCAGTCTAGTTTTTATAGTGGAGGGTAAGGGTTAGTGGTGAGGTTTTACCAGTCTAGTTTTTATAGTGGAGGGTAAGGGTTAGTGGTGAGGTTTTACCAGTCTAGTTTTTATAGTGGAGGGTAAGGGTTAGTGGTGAGGGTTTAACCAGTCTAGTTTTTTTATAGTGGTGAGGTTTAACCAGTCTAGTTTTTATAGTGGAGGGAAAGGGTTGGTGGTGAGGGTTTAACCAGTCTAGTTTTTATAGTGGAGGTAAGGGTTAGTGGTGAGGGTTTTACCAGTCTAGTTTTTATAGTGGAGGGTAAGGGTTAGTGGTGAGGTTTTACCAGTCTAGTTTTTATAGTGGAGGGAAGGGTTAGTGGTGAGGTTTTACCAGTCTAGTTTTATAGTGGAGGGTAAGGGTTAGTGGTGAGGGTTTTCCCAGTCTAGGTGGAGGGTTAGTGGTGAGGTTTAACCAGTCTAGTTTTTTTTAGGGTTAGTGGTGAGGGTTTAACCAGTGGAGGGTAAGGGTTAGTGGTGAGGGTTTTACCAGTCTAGTTTTTATAGTGGAGGGTAAGGGTTAGTGGTGAGGGTTTAACCAGTCTAGTTTTTATAGTGGAGGGTAATGGTTAGTGGTGAGGTTTTACCAGTCTAGTTTTTATAGTGGAGGGTAAGGGTTAGTGGTGAGGGTTTTACCAGTCTAGTTTTTATAGTGGTAAGGGTTAGTGGTGGGTTTTAGTGGTAAGGGTTAGTGGTGAGGTTTAACCAGTCTAGTTTTTATAGTGGAGGGTAAGGGTTAGTGGTGAGGTTTAACCAGTCTAGTTTTTATAGTGATGGGTTAGTGGTGAGGTTTTACCAGTCTAGTTTTATAGTGGAGGGTAAGGGTTAGTGGTGAGGTTTTACCAGTCTAGTTTTTATAGTGGAGGGTAAGGGTTAGTGGTGAGGTTTTACCAGTCTAGTTTTATAGTGGAGGGTAAGGGTTAGTGGTGAGGTTTAACCAGTCTAGTTTTTATAGTGGAGGGTTAGTGGTGAGGGTTTTACCAGTCTAGTTTTTATAGTGGAGGTAAGGGTTAGTGGTGAGGTTTACCAGTCTAGTTTTTATAGTGGAGGGTAAGGGTTAGTGGTGAGGTTTTACCAGTCTAGTTTTTATAGTGGAGGGTAAGGGTTAGTGGTGAGGTTTTACCAGTCTAGTTTTTATAGTGGATGGGAGGGTTTTGAGGTTTAACCAGTCTAGTTTTTATAGTGGAGTGGTGAGGGTTAGTGGTGAGTGGGTTTTACCAGTCTAGTTTTTATAGTGGAGGGTAAGGGTTAGTGGTGAGGTTTTACCAGTCTAGTTTTTATAGTGGAGGGTAAGGGTTAGTGGTGAGGTTTTACCAGTCTAGTTTTATAGTGGAGGGTAAGGGTTAGTGGTGAGGTTTAACCAGTCTAGTTTTTATAGTGGAGGGTAAGGGTTAGTGGTGAGGGTTTTACCAGTCTAGTTTTTTTTATAGGGTTTTACCAGTCTAGTTTTTATAGTGGAGGGTAAGGGTTAGTGGTGAGGTTTAACCAGTCTAGTTTTTATAGTGGAGGGTAAGGGTTAGTGGTGAGGGTTTACCAGTCTAGTTTTTATAGTGGAGGGTAAGGGTTAGTGGTGAGGGTTTTACCAGTCTAGTTTTTATAGTGGAGGGTAAGGGTTAGTGGTGAGGGTTTTACCAGTCTAGTTTTTATAGTGGAGGGTAGGGTTAGGGTTAGTGGTAAGGGTTAGTGGTTTTACCAGTCTAGTTTTATAGTGGAGGGTAAGGGTTAGTGGTGAGGTTTAACCAGTCTAGTTTTTATAGTGGATAAGGGTTAGTGGTGAGGTTTTACCAGTCTAGTTTTTATAGTGGAGGGTAAGGGTTAGTGGTGAGGTTTTACCAGTCTAGTTTTTATAGTGGAGGGAGGGTTAGTGGTGAGGTTTTACCAGTCTAGTTTTTATAGTGGAGGGTAGGGTTAGTGGTGAGGTTTAGGGTTAGTGGTGAGGTTTAACCAGTCTAGTTTTATAGTGGTAAGGGTTAGTGGTGAGGTTTTACCAGTCTAGTTTTTATAGTGGAGGGTAAGGGTTAGTGGTGAGGTTTAACCAGTCTAGTTTTTATAGTGGAGGGTAAGGGTTAGTGGTGAGGTTTTACCAGTCTAGTTTTTATAGTGGAGGGTAAGGGTTAGTGGTGAGGGTTTTACCAGTCTAGTTTTTATAGTGGAGGGTAAGGGTTAGTGGTGAGGGTTTTACCAGTCTAGTTTTTATAGTGGAGGGTAAGGGTTAGTGGTGAGGTTTAACCAGTCTAGTTTTTATAGTAGGGTTAGTGGTGAGGTTTTACCAGTCTAGTTTTTATAGTGGAGGGTAAGGGTTAGTGGTGAGGGTTTAACCAGTCTAGTTTTTATAGTGGAGGAGGGTTAGTGGTGAGGGTTTTAACCAGTCTAGTTTTTATAGTGGAGGGTTAGTGGTGAGGTTTACCAGTCTAGTTTTTATAGTGGAGGGTAAGGGTTAGTGGTGAGGTTTTACCAGTCTAGTTTTTATAGTGGAGGGTAAGGGTTAGTGGTGAGGTTTAACCAGTGGAGGGTAAGGGTTAGTGGTGAGGGTTTTACCAGTCTAGTTTTTATAGTGGAGGGTAAGGGTTAGTGGTGAGGGTTTTACCAGTCTAGTTTTTATAGTGGAGGGTAAGGGTTAGTGGTGAGGTTTTACCAGTCTAGTTTTTATAGTGGAGGGTAAGGGTTAGTGGTGAGGTTTTACCAGTCTAGTTTTTATAGTGGAGGGTAAGGGTTAGTGGTGAGGTTTAACCAGTCTAGTTTTTATAGTGGAGGGTTAGTGGTGAGGGTTTTACCAGTCTAGTTTTTATAGTGGAGGGTAAGGGTTAGTGGTGAGGTTTAACCAGTCTAGTTTTTATAGTGGAGGGTTAGTGGTGAGGGTTTTACCAGTCTGTTTTTATAGTGGAGGGGTTTGGTGAGGTTTACCAGTCTAGTTTTTATAGTGGAGGTAAGGGTTAGTGGTGAGGTTTTACCAGTCTAGTTTTTATAGTGGAGGGTTAGTGGTGAGGTTTTAGTGGTGGAGGGTTAGTGGGTTTTACCAGTCTAGTTTTTATAGTGGAGGGTAAGGGTTAGTGGTGAGGGTTTTACCAGTCTAGTTTTTATAGTGGAGGGTAAGGGTTAGTGGTGAGGGTTTAACCAGTCTAGTTTTTATAGTGGAGGGTAAGGGTTAGTGGTGAGGTTTTACCAGTCTAGTTTTTATAGTGGAGGGTAAGGGTTAGTGGTGAGGTTTTACCAGTCTAGTTTTATAGTGGAGGGTAAGGGTTAGTGGTGAGGGTTTTACCAGTCTAGTTTTTATAGTGGAGGGTAAGGGTTAGTGGTGAGGTTTAACCAGTCTAGTTTTTATAGTGGAGGGTTAGTGGTGAGGTTTTGCCAGTCTAGTTTTTATAGTGGAGGGTAAGGGTTAGTGGTGAGGGTTTAACCAGTCTAGTTTTTATAGTGGAGGGTAAGGGTTAGTGGTGAGGTTTTACCAGTCTAGTTTTTATAGTGGAGGAAAGGGTTAGTGGTGAGGTTTAACCAGTCTAGTTTTTATAGTGGAGGGTAAGGGTTAGTGGTGAGGTTTTACCAGTCTAGTTTTTATAGTGGAGGGTAAGGGTTAGTGGTGAGGGTTTACCAGTCCAGTGGAGGGTAAGGGTTAGTGGTGAGGTTTTACCAGTCTAGTTTTTATAGTGGAGGGTAAGGGTTAGTGGTGAGGTTTACCAGTCTAGTTTTTATAGTGGAGGGTAAGGGTTAGTGGTGAGGGTTTTACCAGTCTAGTTTTTATAGTGGAGGGTAAGGGTTAGTGGTGAGGGTTTTACCAGTCTAGTTTTTATAGTGGAGGGTAAGGGTTAGTGGTGAGGTTTTACCAGTCTAGTTTTTATAGTGGAGGGTAAGGGTTAGTGGTGAGGGTTTTACCAGTCTAGTTTTTATAGTGGAGGGTAAGGGTTAGTGGTGAGGTTTTACCAGTCTAGTTTTTATAGTGGAGGGTAAGGGTTAGTGGTGAGGGTTTTACCAGTCTAGTTTTTATAGTGGAGGGTAAGGGTTAGTGGTGAGGTTTTACCAGTCTAGTTTTTATAGTGGAGGGTAAGGGTTAGTGGTGAGGTTTAACCAGTCTAGTTTTTATAGTGGGGTAAGGGTTAGTGGTGAGGTTTTACCAGTCTAGTTTTTATAGTGGAGGGTAAGGGTTAGTGGTGAGGTTTAACCAGTCTAGTTTTTATAGTGGAGGGTAAGGGTTAGTGGTGAGGTTTTACCAGTCTAGTTTTTATAGTGGAGGGTAAGGGTTAGTGGTGAGGGTTTTACCAGTCTAGTTTTTATAGTGGAGGGTAAGGGTTAGTGGTGAGGGTTTTACCAGTCTAGTTTTTATAGTGGAGGGTAAGGGTTAGTGGTGAGGTTTAACCAGTCTAGTTTTTATAGTGGAGGGTAAGGGTTAGTGGTGAGGTTTTACCAGTCTAGTTTTTATAGTGGAGGGTAAGGGTTAGTGGTGAGGGTTTTACCAGTCTAGTTTTTATAGTGGAGGGTAAGGGTTAGTGGTGAGGTTTAACCAGTCTAGTTTTATAGTGGAGGGTAAGGGTTAGTGGTGAGGTTTTAACCAGTCTAGTTTTTATAGTGGAGGGTGGAGTCTAGGTAAGGGTTAGTGGTGAGGGTTTAACCAGTCTAGTTTTTATAGTGGAGGGTAAGGGTTAGTGGTGAGGTTTAACCAGTCTAGTTTTTATAGTGGATGGGTTAGTGGTGAGGGTTTTACCAGTCTAGTTTTTATAGTGGAGGGTAAGGGTTAGTGGTGAGGTTTAACCAGTCTAGTTTTTATAGTGGAGGGTAAGGGTTAGTGGTGAGGTTTTACCAGTCTAGTTTTTATAGTGGAGGGTTAAGGGTTAGTGGTGAGGTTTAACCAGTCTAGTTTTTATAGTGGAGGGTTAGTGGTGAGGGTTTTACCAGTCTAGTTTTTATAGTGGAGGGTAAGGGTTAGTGGTGAGGTTTTAACCAGTCTAGTTTTTATAGTGGAGGGTAAGGGTTAGTGGTGAGGTTTTACCAGTCTAGTTTTTATAGTGGAGGGTAAGGGTTAGTGGTGAGGTTTAACCAGTCTAGTTTTTATAGTGATGGGTTAGTGGTGAGGGTTTTACCAGTCTAGTTTTTATAGTGGAGGGTAAGGGTTAGTGGTGAGGGTTTTACCAGTCTAGTTTTTATAGTGGAGGGTAAGGGTTAGTGGTGAGGGTTTTACCAGTCTAGTTTTTATAGTGGAGGGTAAGGGTTAGTGGTGAGGTTTAACCAGTCTAGTTTTTATAGTGGAGGGTTAGTGGTGAGGTTTTACCAGTCTAGTTTTTATAGTGGAGGTAAGGGTTAGTGGTGAGGTTTTACCAGTCTAGTTTTTATAGTGGAGGGTAAGGGTTAGTGGTGAGGTTTAACCAGTCTAGTGGTTTTTATAGTGGAGGGTAAGGGTTAGTGGTGAGGTTTTACCAGTCTAGTTTTTATAGTGGAGGGTAAGGGTTAGTGGTGAGGTTTAACCAGTCTAGTTTTTATAGTGGAGGGTAAGGGTTAGTGGTGAGGGTTTTACCAGTCTAGTTTTATAGTGGAGGGTAAGGGTTAGTGGTGAGGGTTTTACCAGTCTAGTTTTTATAGTGGAGGTAAGGGTTAGTGGTGAGGGTTAGTGGTGAGTGGTTTAACCAGTCTAGTTTTTATAGTGGAGGAAAGGGTTAGTGGTGAGGTTTTACCAGTCTAGTTTTTATAGTGGAGGGTTAGTGGTGAGGTTAAAACCAGTCTAGTTTTTATAGTGGAGGGTAAGGGTTAGTGGTGAGGTTTAACCAGTCTAGTTTTTATAGTGGAGGGTAAGGGTTAGTGGTGAGGTTTTACCAGTCTAGTTTTTATAGTGGGTGGATAAGGGTTAGTGGTGAGGTTTTACCAGTCTAGTTTTTATAGTGGATGGGTTAGTGGTGAGGGTTTTACCAGTCTAGTTTTTATAGTGGAGGGTAAGGGTTAGTGGTGAGGGTTTTACCAGTCTAGTTTTTATAGTGGAGGGTAAGGGTTAGTGGTGAGGTTTGGTGGAGGGTAAGGGTTAGTGGTGAGGTTTTACCAGTCTAGTTTTTATAGTGGAGGGTAAGGGTTAGTGGTGAGGTTTAACCAGTCTAGTTTTTATAGTGGAGGGTAAGGGTTAGTGGTGAGGTTTTACCAGTCTAGTTTTTATAGTGGAGGGTAAGGGTTAGTGGTGAGGGTTTTACCAGTCTAGTTTTTATAGTGGAGGGAGGGGTTGGAGGGTAAGGGTTAGTGGTGAGGGTTTACCAGTCTAGTTTTTATAGTGGAGGGTTAGTGGTGAGGGTTTAACCAGTCTAGTTTTTATAGTGGAGGGAAAGGGTTAGTGGTGAGGTTTAACCAGTCTAGTTTTTATAGTGGAGGGTAAGGGTTAGTGGTGAGGGTTTTACCAGTCTAGTTTTATAGTGGAGGGTAAGGGTTAGTGGTGAGGGTTTTACCAGTCTAGTTTTTATAGTGGAGGGAAGGGTTAGTGGTGAGGTTTTACCAGTCTAGTTTTTATAGTGGAGGGTTTTAGGTTTTACCAGTCTAGTTTTTATAGTGGAGGGTTAGTGGTGAGGGTTTTACCAGTCTAGTTTTTATAGTGGAGGGTAAGGGTTAGTGGTGAGGGTTTAACCAGTCTAGTTTTATAGTGGAGGTAAGGGTTAGTGGTGAGGTTTTACCAGTCTAGTTTTTATAGTGGAGGGTAAGGGTTAGTGGTGAGGGTTTTACCAGTCTAGTTTTTATAGTGGAGGGTAAGGGTTAGTGGTGAGGTTTTACCAGTCTAGTTTTTATAGTAAGGGTTAGTGGTGAGGGTTTTACCAGTCTAGTTTTTATAGTGGAGGGTAAGGGTTAGTGGTGAGGGTTTTACCAGTCTAGTTTTTATAGTGGAGGGTTAGTGGTGAGGGTTTAACCAGTCTAGTTTTTATAGTGGAGGGTAAGGGTTAGTGGTGAGGGTTTAACCAGTCTAGTTTTATAGTGGAGGGTAAGGGTTAGTGGTGAGGGTTTTACCAGTCTAGTTTTTATAGTGGAGGAAGGGTTAGTGGTGAGGGTTTTACCAGTCTAGTTTTTATAGTGGAGGTAAGGGTTAGTGGTGAGGTTTTACCAGTCTAGTTTTTATAGTGGTAAGGGTTAGTGGTGAGGGTTTTACCAGTCTAGTTTTTATAGTGGAGGGTAAGGGTTAGTGGTGAGGGTTTAACCAGTCTAGTTTTTATAGTGGAGGGTAAGGGTTAGTGGTGAGGTTTTACCAGTCTAGTTTTTATAGTGGAGGGTAAGGGTTAGTGGTGAGGTTTTACCAGTCTAGTTTTTATAGTGGAGGGTAGTGGAGGGTTAGTGGTGAGGGTTTAACCAGTCTAGTTTTTATAGTGGAGGGTAAGGGTTAGTGGTGAGGTTTTACCAGTCTAGTTTTTATAGTGGAGGTTAGTGGTGAGGGTTTAACCAGTCTAGTTTTTAGTGGAGGGTAAGGGTTAGTGGTGAGGGTTTAACCAGTGGAGGGTAAGGGTTAGTGGTGAGGTTTTACCAGTCTAGTTTTATAGTGGAGGGTAAGGGTTAGTGGTGAGGTTTAACCAGTCTAGTTTTTATAGTGGAGGGTAAGGGTTAGTGGTGAGGGTTTTACCAGTCTAGTTTTTATAGTGGAGGGTAAGGGTTAGTGGTGAGGGTTTTACCAGTCTAGTTTTTATAGTGGAGGGTAAGGGTTAGTGGTGAGGGTTTTACCAGTCTAGTTTTTATAGTGGAGGGTAAGGGTTAGTGGTGAGGGTTTAACCAGTCTAGTTTTTATAGTGGAGGGTTAGTGGTGAGGGTTTAACCAGTCTAGTTTTTATAGTGGATGGAAAGGGTTGGTGGTGAGGGTTTAACCAGTCTAGATTTTATAGTGGAGGGAAAGGGTTAGTGGTGAGGGTTTAACCAGTCTAGTTTTTATAGTGATGGGTTAGTGGTGAGGGTTTTACCAGTCTAATTTTTATAGTGGAGGGTAAGGGTTAGTGGTGAGGGTTTTACCAGTCTAGTTTTTATAGTGGAGGGTAAGGGTTAGTGGTGAGGGTTTTACCAGTCTAGTTTTATAGTGATGGGTTAGTGGTGAGGGTTTTACCAGTCTAATTTTTATAGTGGAGGGTAAGGGTTAGTGGTGAGGGTTTTACCAGTCTAGTTTTTATAGTGGAGGGTAGGGGTTAGTGGTGAGGGTTTAACCAGTCTAGTTTTTATAGTGGAGGGAAAGGGTTAGTGGTGAGGGTTTAACCAGTCTAGTTTTTATAGTGGTGGATAAGGGTTAGTGGTGAGGGTTTTACCAGTCTAGTTTTTATAGTGGAGGGTAAGGGTTAGTGGTGAGGGTTTTACCAGTCTAGTTTTTATAGTGGAGGGTTAGTGGTGAGGGTTTTACCAGTCTAGTTTTTATAGTGGAGGGTAAGGGTTAGTGGTGAGGTTTAACCAGTCTAGTTTTTATAGTGGAGGGTAAGGGTTAGTGGTGAGGTTTTACCAGTCTAGTTTTTATACTGGAGGGTAAGGGTTAGTGGTGAGGGTTTAACCAGTCTAGTTTTTATAGTGGAGGGTAAGGGTTAGTGGTGAGGGTTTTACCAGTCTAGTTTTTATAGTGGAGGGTAAGGGTTAGTGGTGAGGGTTTAAACAGTGGAGGGTAAGGGTTAATGGTGAGGGTTTTATCAGTCTAGTTTTTATAGTGGAGGGTAAGGGTTAGTGGTGAGGGTTTAACCAGTCTAGTTTTTATAGTGGTGGATAAGGGTTAGTGGTGAGGTTTTACCAGTCTAGTTTTTATAGTGGAGGGTAAGGGTTAGTGGTGAGGGTTTTACCAGTCTAGTTTTTATAGTGGAGGGTTAGTGGTGAGGGTTTACCAGTCTAGTTTTTATAGTGGAGGGTAAGGGTTAGTGGTGAGGTTTAACCAGTCTAGTTTTATAGTGGAGGGTAAGGGTTAGTGGTGAGGGTTTAACCAGTGGAGGGTAAGGGTTAGTGGTGAGGTTTTACCAGTCTAGTTTTTATAGTGGAGGGTAAGGGTTAGTGGTGAGGTTTAACCAGTCTAGTTTTTATAGTGATGGGTTAGTGGTGAGGTTTTACCAGTCTAGTTTTTATAGTGGAGGGTAAGGGTTAGTGGTGAGGGTTTTACCAGTCTAGTTTTTATAGTGGAGGGTAAGGGTTAGTGGTGAGGGTTTTACCAGTCTAGTTTTTTTTATAGTGGTGGAGGGTAAGGGTTAGTGGTGAGGTTTAACCAGTCTAGTTTTTATAGTGGAGGGAAAGGGTTAGTGGTGAGGGTTTAACCAGTCTAGTTTTTATAGTGGAGGGTAAGGGTTAGTGGTGAGGTTTAACCAGTCTAGTTTTTATAGTGGAGGGTAAGGGTTAGTGGTGAGGGTTTTACCAGTCTAGTTTTTATAGTGGAGGGTAAGGGTTAGTGGTGAGGTTTTACCAGTCTAGTTTTTATAGTGGAGGGTAAGGGTTAGTGGTGAGGGTTTAACCAGTCTAGTTTTTATAGTGGAGGGGGTTAGTGGTGAGGGTTAGTGGTGAGGGTTAGTGGTGAGGGTTTAACCAGTCTAGTTTTTTTATAGTGGAGGGTAAGGGTTAGTGGTGAGGTTTTACCAGTCTAGTTTTTATAGTGGAGGGTAAGGGTTAGTGGTGAGGGTTTTACCAGTCTAGTTTTATAGTGGAGGGTAAGGGTTAGTGGTGAGGTTTTACCAGTCTAGTTTTTATAGTGGAGGGTAAGGGTTAGTGGTGAGGTTTTACCAGTCTAGTTTTTATAGTGGAGGGTAAGGGTTAGTGGTGAGGGTTTTACCAGTCTAGTTTTTATAGTGGAGGGTAAGGGTTAGTGGTGAGGGTTTTACCAGTCTAGTTTTTATAGTGGAGGGTAAGGGTTAGTGGTGAGGTTTAACCAGTCTAGTTTTTAGTGGAGTGGAGAGGTTAGTGGTGAGGGTTTACCAGTCTAGTTTTTATAGTGGAGGGTAAGGGTTAGTGGTGAGGTTTAACCAGTCTAGTTTTTATAGTGGAGGGTAAGGGTTAGTGGTGAGGTTTAACCAGTCTAGTTTTTATAGTGGAGGTAAAGGGTTAGTGGTGAGGGTTTTACCAGTCTAGTTTTTATAGTGGAGGGTAAGGGTTAGTGGTGAGGGTTTAACCAGTCTAGTTTTATAGTGGAGGGTAAGGGTTAGTGGTGAGGTTTTACCAGTCTAGTTTTTATAGTGGTAAGGGTTAGTGGTGAGGGTTTTACCAGTCTAGTTTTTATAGTGGAGGGTAAGGGTTAGTGGTGAGGGTTTTACCAGTCTGGAGAGGGTTTTATAGTGGAGGGAAAGGGTTAGTGGTGAGGGTTTTACCAGTCTAGTTTTTATAGTGGAGGGTAAGGGTTAGTGGTGAGGTTTAACCAGTCTAGTTTTTATAGTGATGGGTTAGTGGTGAGGGTTTTACCAGTCTAGTTTTTATAGTGGAGGGTAAGGGTTAGTGGTGAGGGTTTTACCAGTCTAGTTTTTATAGTGGAGGGTAAGGGTTAGTGGTGAGGGTTTTACCAGTCTAGTTTTTATAGTGGAGGGTAAGGGTTAGTGGTGAGGGTTTAACCAGTCTAGTTTTTATAGTGGAGGGTTAGTGAGGGTTTAACCAGTCTAGTTTTTATAGTGGTGGATAAGGGTTAGTGGTGAGGGTTTTACCAGTCTAGTTTTTATAGTGGAGGGTAAGGGTTAGTGGTGAGGGTTTTACCAGTCTAGTTTTTATAGTGGAGGGTAAGGGTTAGTGGTGAGGGTTTTACCAGTCTAGTTTTTATAGTGGAGGGTAAGGGTTAGTGGTGAGGGTTTTACCAGTCTAGTTTTTATAGTGGTAAGGGTTAGTGGTGAGGTTTAACCAGTCTAGTTTTTATAGTGGAGGGTAAGGGTTAGTGGTGAGGGTTTTACCAGTCTAGTTTTTATAGTGGAGGGTAGGGTTAGTGGTGAGGGTTTAACCAGTCTAGTTTTTATAGTGGAGGGTTAGTGGTGAGGGTTTTAGTCTAGTTTTTATAGTGGAGGGTAAGGGTTAGTGGTGAGGGTTTAACCAGTCTAGTTTTTATAGTGGAGGGTTAGTGGTGAGGGTTTAACCAGTCTAGTTTTTATAGTGGAGGGTAAGGGTTAGTGGTGAGGGTAAAACCAGTCTAGTTTTTATAGTGGAGGGTAAGGGTTAGTGGTGAGGGTTTACCAGTCTAGTTTTTATAGTGGAGGGTTAGTGGTGAGGGTTTTAACCAGTCAGTGGAGGGTAAGGGTTAGTGGTGAGGGTTTAACCAGTCTAGTTTTTATAGTGGAGGGTAAGGGTTAGTGGTGAGGGTTTTACCAGTCTAGTTTTTATAGTGGAGGGTAAGGGTTAGTGGTGAGGGTTTTACCAGTCTAGTTTTTATAGTGGAGGGTAAGGGTTAGTGGTGAGGTTTAACCAGTCTAGTTTTTATAGTGGAGGGTTAGTGGTGAGGTTTTGCCAGTCTAGTTTTTATAGTGGAGGGTAAGGGTTAGTGGTGAGGGTTTTACCAGTCTAGTTTTTATAGTGGAGGGAGGGTTAGTGGTGAGGGTTTTACCAGTCTAGTTTTATAGTGGAGGGTTAGTGGTGAGGGTTTAACCAGTGGAGGGTAAGGGTTTGGTGAGGGTTTTACCAGTCTAGTTTTTATAGTGGAGGGTAAGGGTTAGTGGTGAGGGTTTAACCAGTCTAGTTTTTATAGTGGAGGGGTTAGTGGTGAGGGTTTTACCAGTCTAGTTTTTATAGTGGAGGGTAAGGGTTAGTGGTGAGGGTTTTACCAGTCTAGTTTTTATAGTGGAGGGTAAGGGTTAGTGGTAAGGGTTTTACCAGTCTAGTTTTTATAGTGGAGGGTAAGGGTTAGTGGTGAGGGTTTAACCAGTCTAGTTTTTATAGTGGAGGGTTAGTGGTGAGGGTTTAACCAGTCTAGTTTTTATAGTGGATGGAAAGGGTTGGTGGTGAGAGTTTAACCAGTCTAGATTTTATAGTGGAGGGAAAGGGTTAGTGGTGAGGGTTTAACCAGTCTAGTTTTTATAGTGATGGGTTAGTGGTGAGGGTTTTACCAGTCTAATTTTTATAGTGGAGGGTAAGGGTTAGTGGTGAGGGTTTTACCAGTCTAGTTTTTATAGTGGAGGGTAAGGGTTAGTGGTGAGGGTTTTACCAGTCTAGTTTTATAGTGATGGGTTAGTGGTGAGGGTTTTACCAGTCTAATTTTTATAGTGGAGGGTAAGGGTTAGTGGTGAGGGTTTTACCAGTCTAGTTTTTATAGTGGAGGGTAGGGGTTAGTGGTGAGGGTTTAACCAGTCTAGTTTTTATAGTGGAGGGAAAGGGTTAGTGGTGAGGGTTTAACCAGTCTAGTTTTTATAGTGGTGGATAAGGGTTAGTGGTGAGGGTTTTACCAGTCTAGTTTATATAGTGGAGGGTAAGGGTTAGTGGTGAGGGTTTTACCAGTCTAGTTTGTATAGTGGAGGGTTAGTGGTGAGGGTTTTACCAGTCTAGTTTTTATAGTGGAGGGTAAGGGTTAGTGGTGAGAGTTTAACCAGTCTAGTTTTTATAGTGGAGGGTAAGGGTTAGTGGTGAGGGTTTAACCAGTGGAGGGTAAGGGTTAGTGGTGAGGGTTGTATCAGTCTAGTTTTTATAGTGGAGGGTAAGGGTTAGTGTGAGGGTTTTACCAATCTAGTTTTTATAGTGGAGGGTTAGTGGTGAGGGTTTTACCAGTCTAGTTTATATAGTGGAGGGTAAGGGTTAGTGGTGAGGGTTTTACCAGTCTAGTTTGTATAGTGGAGGGTTAGTGGTGAGGGTTTTACCAGTCTAGTTTTTATAGTGGAGGGTAAGGGTTAGTGGTGAGAGTTTAACCAGTCTAGTTTTTATAGTGGAGGGTAAGGGTTAGTGGTGAGGGTTTAACCAGTGGAGGGTAAGGGTTAGTGGTGAGGGTTTTATCAGTCTAGTTTTTATAGTGGAGGGTAAGGGTTAGTGGTGAGAGTTTAACCAGTCTAGTTTTTATAGTGATGGGTTAGTGGTGAGGGTTTTACCAGTCTAGTTTTTATAGTGGAGGGTAAGGGTTAGTGGTGAGGGTTTTACCAGTCTAGTTTTTATAGTGGAGGGTAAGGGTTAGTGGTAAGGGTTTTACCAGTCTAGTTTTTATAGTGGAGGGTAAGGGTTAGTGGTGAGGGTTTAACCAGTCTAGTTTTTATAGTGGAGGGTTAGTGGTGAGGGTTTAACCAGTCTAGTTTTTATAGTGGATGGAAAGGGTTGGTGGTGAGGGTTTAACCAGTCTAGATTTTATAGTGGAGGGAAAGGGTTAGTGGTGAGGGTTTAACCAGTCTAGTTTTTATAGTGGTGGATAAGGGTTAGTGGTGAGGGTTTTACCAGTCTAGTTTTTATAGTGATGGGTTAGTGGTGAGGGTTTTACCAGTCTAATTTTTATAGTGGAGGGTAAGGGTTAGTGGTGAGGGTTTTACCAGTCTAGTTTTTATAGTGGAGGGTAAGGGTTAGTGGTGAGGGTTTAACCAGTCTAGTTTTTATAGTGGAGGGTAAGGGTTAGTGGTGAGGGTTTTACCAGTCTAGTTTTTATAGTGGAGGGTTAGTGGTGAGGGTTTAACCAGTCTAGTTTTTATAGTGGAGGGTAAGGGTTAGTGGTGAGGGTTTTGGAGGGTAAGGGTTAGTGGTGAGGGTTTTACCAGTCTAGTTTTTATAGTGGAGGGTAAGGGTTAGTGGTGAGGGTTTTACCAGTCTAGTTTTTATAGTGGAGGGTAAGGGTTAGTGGTGAGGGTTTTACCAGTCTAGTTTTTATAGTGGAGGGTAAGGGTTAGTGGTGAGGGTTTAACCAGTCTAGTTTTTATAGTGGAGGGTTAGTGGTGAGGGTTTTATCAGTCTAGTTTTTATAGTGGAGGGTAAGGGTTAGTGGTGAGAGTTTAACCAGTCTAGTTTTTATAGTGGATGGAAAGGGTTGGTGGTGAGGGTTTAACCAGTCTAGATTTTATAGTGGAGGGAAAGGGTTAGTGGTGAGGGTTTAACCAGTCTAGTTTTTATAGTGGTGGATAAGGGTTAGTGGTGAGGGTTTTACCAGTCTAGTTTTTATAGTGATGGGTTAGTGGTGAGGGTTTTACCAGTCTAATTTTTATAGTGGAGGGTAAGGGTTAGTGGTGAGGGTTTAACCAGTCTAGTTTTTATAGTGGAGGGTAAGGGTTAGTGGTGAGGGTTTTACCAGTCTAGTTTTATAGTGATGGGTTAGTGGTGAGGGTTTTACCAGTTTAATTTTTATAGTGGAGGGTAAGGGTTAGTGGTGAGGGTTTTACAAGTCTAGTTTTTATAGTGGAGGGTAGGGGTTAGTGGTGAGGGTTTAACCAGTCTAGTTTTTATAGTGGAGGGTAAGGGTTAGTGGTGAGGGTTTTACCAGTCTAGTTTTTATAGTGGAGGGTAAGGGTTAGTGGTGAGGGTTTTGCCAGTCTAGTTTTTATAGTGGAGGGTAAGGGTTAGTGGTAAGGGTTTTACCAGTCTAGTTTTGATAGTGGAGGGTAAGGGTTAGTGGTGAGGGTTTAACCAGTCTAGTTTTTATAGTGGATGGTTTTGAGGGTTTTGCCAGTCTAGTTTTTATAGTGGAGGAAGGGTTAGTGGTGAGGGTTTAACCAGTCTAGTTTTATAGTGGAGGGTAAGGGTTAGTGGTGAGGGTTTTACCAGTCTAGTTTTTATAGTGGAGGGTTAGGGTTAGTGGTGAGGGTTTTACCAGTCTAGTTTTTATAGTGGAGGGTAGGGTTAGTGGTGAGGGTTTTACCAGTCTAGTTTTTATAGTGGAGGGTAATGGTTAGTGGTGAGGGTTTTACCAGTCTAGTTTTTATAGTGGAGGGTAAGGGTTAGTGGTGAGGGTTTTACCAGTCTAGTTTTTATAGTGGAGGGTAAGGGTTAGTGGTGAGGGTTTAACCAGTCTAGTTTTTATAGTGGAGGGTTAGTGGTGAGGGTTTTACCAGTCTAGTTTTTATAGTGGAGGGTAAGGGTTAGTGGTGAGGGTTTTACCAGTCTAGTTTTTATAGTGGAGGGAGGGTTAGTGGTGAGGGTTTAACCAGTCTAGTTTTTATAGTGGAGGGTAAGGGTTAGTGGTGAGTGGTTTTACCAGTCTAGTTTTTATAGTGGAGGGTAAGGGTTAGTGGTGAGGGTTTTACCAGTCTAGTTTTTATAGTGGAGGGTAAGGGTTAGTGGTGAGGTTTTACCAGTCTAGTTTTTATAGTGGAGGGTAAGGGTTAGTGGTGAGGGTTTTACCAGTCTAGTTTTTATAGTGGAGGGTAAGGGTTAGTGGTGAGGGTTTTACCAGTCTAGTTTTTATAGTGGAGGGTTAGTGGTGAGGGTTTAACCAGTCTAGTTTTTATAGTGGAGGGTTAGTGGTGAGGGTTTTACCAGTCTAGTTTTTATAGTGGAGGGTAAGGGTTAGTGGTGAGAGTTTAACCAGTCTAGTTTTTATAGTGATGGGTTAGTGGTGAGGTTTTACCAGTCTAGTTTTTATAGTGGGGGGTTAGTGGTGAGGGTTTTACCAGTCTAGTTTTTATAGTGGAGGGTAAGGGTTAGTGGTGAGGGTTTAACCAGTCAAGTTTTATAGTGGAGGGTTAGTGGTGAGGTTTTACCAGTCTAGTTTTTATAGTGGAGGGTAAGGGTTAGTGGTGAGGGTTTTACCAGTCTAGTTTTTATAGTGGAGGGTAAGGGTTAGTGGTGAGGGTTTAACCAGTCTAGTTTTTATAGTGGAGGGAAAGGGTTAGTGGTGAGGGTTTAACCAGTCTAGTTTTTATAGTGGTGGATAAGGGTTAGTGGTGAGGGTTTTACCAGTCTAGTTTTTATAGTGGAGGGTAAGGGTTAGTGGTGAGGGTTTTACCAGTCTAGTTTTTATAGTGGAGGGTTAGTGGTGAGGGTTTTACCAGTCTAGTTTTTATAGTGGAGGGTAAGGGTTAGTGGTGAGAGTTTAACCAGTCTAGTTTTTATAGTGGAGGGTAAGGGTTAGTGGTGAGGGTTTTAACCAGTTTGGAGGGAGGGTTAGTGGTGAGGGTTTTATCAGTCTAGTTTTTATAGTGGAGGGTTAGTGTGAGGGTTAGTGGTGGAGGGAGTGGTGAGGGTTTTACCAGTCTAGTTTTTATAGTGGAGGGTAAGGGTTAGTGGTGAGGGTTTTACCAGTCTAGTTTTATAGTGGAGGGTTAGTGGTGAGGGTTTTACCAGTCTAGTTTTTATAGTGGAGGGTAAGGGTTAGTGGTGAGGTTTAACCAGTCTAGTTTTTATAGTGGAGGGTAAGGGTTAGTGGTGAGGGTTTAACCATCAGTCTAGTTTTTATAGTGGAGGGTAAGGGTTAGTGGTGAGAGTTTAACCAGTCTAGTTTTTATAGTGATGGGTTAGTGGTGAGGGTTTTACCAGTCTAGTTTTTATAGTGGAGGGTAAGGGTTAGTGGTGAGGTTTTACCAGTCTAGTTTTTATAGTGGAGGGTAAGGGTTAGTGGTAAGGGTTTTACCAGTCTAGTTTTTATAGTGGAGGGTAAGGGTTAGTGGTGAGGGTTTAACCAGTCTAGTTTTTATAGTGGAGGGTTAGTGGTGAGGGTTTAACCAGTCTAGTTTTTATAGTGGATGGAAAGGGTTGGTGGTGAGGGTTTAACCAGTCTAGATTTTTTGGAGGGAAAGGGTTAGTGGTGAGGGTTTAACCAGTCTAGTTTTTATAGTGGTGGATAAGGGTTAGTGGTGAGGGTTTTACCAGTCTAGTTTTTATAGTGATGGGTTAGTGGTGAGGGTTTTACCAGTCTAATTTTTATAGTGGAGCGTAAGGGTTAGTGGTGAGGGTTTAACCAGTCTAGTTTTTATAGTGGAGGGTAAGGGTTAGTGGTGAGGGTTTTACCAGTCTAGTTTTTATAGTGGAGGGTAAGGGTTAGTGGTGAGGGTTTTACCAGTCTAGTTTTTATAGTGGAGGGTAAGGGTTAGTGGTGAGGGTTTTACCAGTCTAGTTTTTATAGTGGAGGGTTAGTGGTGAGGGTTTAACCAGTCTAGTTTTTATAGTGGAAGGTAAGGGTTAGTGGTGAGGGTTTAACCAGTGGAGGGTAAGGGTTAGTGGTGAGGGTTTTACCAGTCTAGTTTTTATAGTGGAGGGTAATGGTTAGTGGTGAGGGTTTTACCAGTCTAGTTTTTATAGTGGAGGGTAAGGGTTAGTGGTAAGGGTTTTACCAGTCTAGTTTTTATAGTGGAGGGTAAGGGTTAGTGGTGAGGGTTTAACCAGTCTAGTTTTTATAGTGGAGGGTTAGTGGTGAGGGTTTTATCAGTCTAGTTTTTATAGTGGAGGGTAAGGGTTAGTGGTGAGAGTTTAACCAGTCTAGTTTTTATAGTGGATGGAAAGGGTTGGTGGTGAGGGTTTAACCAGTCTAGATTTTATAGTGGAGGGAAAGGGTTAGTGGTGAGGGTTTAACCAGTCTAGTTTTTATAGTGGTGGATAAGGGTTAGTGGTGAGGGTTTTACCAGTCTAGTTTTTATAGTGATGGGTTAGTGGTGAGGGTTTTACCAGTCTAATTTTTATAGTGGAGGGTAAGGGTTAGTGGTGAGGGTTTTACCAGTCTAGTTTTTATAGTGGAGGGTAAGGGTTAGTGGTGAGGGTTTTACCAGTCTAGTTTTATAGTGATGGGTTAGTGGTGAGGGTTTTACCAGTTTAATTTTTATAGTGGAGGGTAAGGGTTAGTGGTGAGGGTTTTACAAGTCTAGTTTTTATAGTGGAGGGTAGGGGTTAGTGGTGAGGGTTTAACCAGTCAAGTTTTTATAGTGGAGGGAAAGGGTTAGTGGTGAGGGTTTAACCAGTCTAGTTTTTATAGTGGTGGATAAGGGTTAGTGGTGAGGGTTTTACCAGTCTAGTTTTTATAGTGGAGGGTAAGGGTTAGTGGTGAGGGTTTTACCAGTCTAATTTTTATAGTGGAGGGTAAGGGTTAGTGGTGAGGGTTTAACCAGTCTAGTTTTTATAGTGGGGGGTTAGTGGTGAGGGTTTTACCAGTCTAGTTTTTATAGTGGAGGGTAAGGGTTAGTGTGAGGGTTTTACCAGTCTAGTTTTTATAGTGGAGGGTTAGTGGTGAGGGTTTTACCAGTCTAGTTTTTATAGTGGAGGGTAAGGGTTAGTGGTGAGGGTTTAACCAGTCTAGTTTTTATAGTGGTGGATAAGGGTTAGTGGTGAGGGTTTTACCAGTCTAGTTTTTATAGTGATGGGTTAGTGGTGAGGGTTTTACCAGTCTAATTTTTATAGTGGAGGGTAAGGGTTAGTGGTGAGGGTTTTACCAGTCTAGTTTTTATAGTGGAGGGTAAGGGTTAGTGGTGAGGGTTTTACCAGTCTAGTTTGTATAGTGGAGGGTAAGGGTTAGTGGTGAGGGTTTAACCAGTCTAGTTTTTATAGTGGGGGGTTAGTGGTGAGGGTTTTACCAGTCTAGTTTTTATAGTGGAGGGTAAGGGTTAGTGGTGAGAGTTTAACCAGTCTAGTTTTTATAGTGGAGGGAGGGTTAGTGGTGAGGGTTTAGTGGTGTTAGTGGTGAGGGTTTTACCAGTCTAGTTTTTATAGTGGAGGGTAAGGGTTAGTGGTGAGAGTTTAACCAGTCTAGTTTTTACAGTGATGGGTTAGTGGTGAGGGTTTTACCAGTCTAGTTTTATAGTGGGGGTAAGGGTTAGTGGTGAGGGTTTAACCAGTCAAGTTTTTATAGTGGAGGGTTAGTGGTGAGGGTTTTACCAGTCTAGTTTTATAGTGGAGGGTAAGGGTTAGTGGTGAGGGTTTTACCAGTCTAGTTTTTATAGTGGAGGGTAAGGGTTAGTGGTGAGGGTTTTACCAGTCTAGTTTTTATAGTGGAGGGTAAGGGTTAGTGGTGAGGGTTTTACCAGTCTAGTTTTTATAGTGGAGGGTTAGTGGTGAGGGTTTAACCAGTCTAGTTTTTATAGTGGAGGGTTAGTGGTGAGGGTTTAACCAGTCTAGTTTTTATAGTGGGATGGAAAGGGTTAGTGGTGAGGGTTTAACCAGTCTAGTTTTTATAGTGGAGGGAAAGGGTTAGTGGTGAGGGTTTAACCAGTCTAGTTTTTATAGTGGTGGATAAGGGTTAGTGGTGAGGGTTTTACCAGTCTAGTTTTTATAGTGATGGGTTAGTGGTGAGGGTTTAACCAGTCTAGTTTTTATAGTGGAGGGTAAGGGTTAGTGGTGAGGGTTTAACCAGTCTAGTTTTTATAGTGGAGGGTAAGGGTTAGTGGTGAGGGTTTTACCAGTCTAGTTTTTATAGTGGAGGGTAAGGGTTAGTGGTGAGGGTTTTACCAGTCTAGTTTTTATAGTGGAGGGTAAGGGTTAGTGGTGAGGGTTTTACCAGTCTAGTTTTTATAGTGGAGGGTAAGGGTTAGTGGTGAGGGTTTAACCAGTCTAGTTTTTATAGTGGAGGGTTAGGGTTAGTGGTGAGGGTTAAAACCAGTCTAGTTTTTATAGTGGAGGGTAAGGGTTAGTGGTGAGGGTTTTACCAGTCTAGTTTTTATAGTGGAGGGTAAGGGTTAGTGGTGAGGGTTTTACCAGTCTAGTTTTTATAGTGGAGGGTAATGGTTAGTGGTGAGGGTTTTACCAGTCTAGTTTTTTATAGTGGAGGGTAAGGGTTAGTGGTGAGGGTTTTACCAGTCTAGTTTTTATAGTGGAGGGTAAGGGTTAGTGGTGAGGGTTTAGCCAGTTAGTTTTTATAGTGGATGGGTTAGTGGTGAGGGTTTAACCAGTCTAGTTTTTATAGTGGATGGAAAGGGTTAGTGGTGAGGGTTTAACCAGTCTAGTTTTTATAGTGGAGGGAAAGGGTTAGTGGTGAGGGTTTAACCAGTCTAGTTTTTATAGTGGTGGATAAGGGTTAGTGGTGAGGGTTTTAACCGGTCTAGTTTTTATAGTGATGGGTTAGTGGTGAGGGTTTTACCAGTCTAATTTTTATAGTGGAGGGTAGGGTTAGTGGTGAGGGTTTTACCAGTCTAGTTTTTATAGTGGAGGGTTAGTGGTGAGGGTTTTACCAGTCTAGTTTTTAGTGATGGGTTAGTGGAGGGTAAGGGTTAGTGGTAAGGGTTAGTGGTGGGTTTTACCAGTCTAGTTTTTATAGTGGAGGGTAGGGGTTAGTGGTGAGGGTTTAACCAGTCTAGTTTTTATAGTGGAGGGAAAGGGTTAGTGGTGAGGGTTTAACCAGTCTAGTTTTTATAGTGGTGGATAAGTGTTAGTGGTGAGGGTTTTACCAGTCTAGTTTATATAGTGGAGGGTAAGGGTTAGTGGTGAGGGTTTTACCAGTCTAGTTTTATAGTGGAGGGTAAGGGTTAGTGGTGAGGGTTTAACCAGTCTAGTTTTTATAGTGGGGGGTTAGTGGTGAGGGTTTTACCAGTCTAGTTTTTATAGTGGAGGGTAAGGGTTAGTGGTGAGGGTTTTACCAGTCTAGTTTTTATAGTGGAGGGTTAGTGGTGAGGGTTTTACCAGTCTAGTTTTTATAGTGGAGGGTAAGGGTTAGTGGTGAGGGTTTAACCAGTCTAGATTTTATAGTGGAGGGAAAGGGTTAGTGGTGAGGGTTTAACCAGTCTAGTTTTATAGTGGTGGATAGGGTTAGTGGTGAGGGTTTTACCAGTCTAGTTTTTATAGTGATGGGTTAGTGGTGAGGGTTTTACCAGTCTAATTTTTATAGTGGAGGGTAAGGGTTAGTGGTGAGGGTTTTACCAGTCTAGTTTTTATAGTGGAGGGTAAGGGTTAGTGGTGAGGGTTTTACTAGTCTAGTTTTTATAGTGGGGGGTTAGTGGTGAAGGTTTTACCAGTCTAGTTTTTATAGTGGGGGGTTAGTGGTGAGGGTTTTACCAGTCTAATTTTTATAGTGGAGGGTAAGGGTTAGTGGTGAGGGTTTTACCAGTCTAGTTTTTATAGTTGAGGGTAAGGGTTAGTGTGAGGGTTTTACCAATCTAGTTTTTATAGTGGAGGGAAGGGGTAAGTGGTGAGGGTTTTACCAGTCTAGTTTTTATATTGGAGGGTTAGTGGTGAGAGTTTAACCAGTCTAGTTTTTATAGTGGAGGGTAAGGGTTAGTGGTGAGGGTTTAACCAGTGGAGGGTAAGGGTTAGTGGTGAGGGTTTTACCAGTCTAGTTTTTATAGTGGAGGGTAAGGGTTAGTGGTGAGGGTTTAACCAGTCTAGTTTTTATAGTGGGGGGTTAGTGGTGAGGGTTTTACCAGTCTAGTTTTTATAGTGGAGGGTAAGGGTTAGTGGTGAGAGTTTTACCAGTCTAGTTTTTATAGTGATTGGTTAGTGGTGAGGGTTTTACCAGTCTAGTTTTTATAGTGGAGGGTAAGGGTTAGTGGTGAGGGTTTAACCAGTCTAGTTTTTATAGTGGAGGGCAAGGGTTAGTGGTGAGGGTTTTACCAGTCTAGTTTTTATAGTGGAGGGTAAGGGTTAGTGGTGAGGGTTTAACCAGTCTAGTTTTTATAGTGGGGGTTAGTGGTGAGGGTTTTACCAGTCTAGTTTTTATAGTGGAGGGTAAGGGTTAGTGGTGAGAGCTTAACCAGTCTAGTTTTTATAGTGATTGGTTAGTGGTGAGGGTTTTACCAGTCTAGTTTTTATAGTGGAGGGTAAGGGTTAGTGGTGAGGGTTTAACCAGTCTAGTTTTTATAGTGGAGGGCAAGGGTTAGTGGTGAGGGTTTTACCAGTCTAGTTTTTATAGTGGAGGGTAAGGGTTAGTGGTGAGGGTTTTACCAGTCTAGTTTTTATAGTGGAGGGTAAGGGTTAGTGGTGAGGGTTTTACCAGTCTAGTTTTTTTATAGTGGAGGGTAAGGGTTAGTGGTAAGGGTTTTACCAGTCTAGTTTTTATAGTGAAGGGTTAGTGGTGAGGGTTTTACCAGTCTAGTTTTTATAGTGGAGGGTAAGGGTTAGTGGTGAGGGTTTTACCAGTCTAGTTTTTATAGTGGAGGGTAAGGGTTAGTGGTGAGGGTTTTACCAGTCTAGTTTTTATAGTGGAGGGTAAGGGTTAGTGGTGAGGGTTTTACCAGTCTAGTTTTTTAGTGGAGGGAAAAGGGTTAGTGGTGAGGTTTTACCAGTCTAGTTTTATAGTGATGGGTTAGTGGTGAGGGTTTTACCAGTCTAATTTTTATAGTGGAGGGTAAGGGTTAGTGGTGAGGGTTTACCAGTCTAGTTTTTATAGTGGAGGGTAGGGGTTAGTGGTGAGGGTTTAACCAGTCTAGTTTTTATAGTGGAGGGAAAGGGTTAGTGGTGAGGGTTTAACCAGTCTAGTTTTTATAGTGGTGGATAAGTGTTAGTGGTGAGGGTTTTACCAGTCTAGTTTATATAGTGGAGGGTAAGGGTTAGTGGTGAGGGTTTTACCAGTCTAGTTTGTATAGTGGAGGGTAAGGGTTAGTGGTGAGGGTTTAACCAGTCTAGTTTTTATAGTGGGGGGTTAGTGGTGAGGGTTTTACCAGTCTAGTTTTTATAGTGGAGGGTAAGGGTTAGTGTGAGGGTTTTACCAATCTAGTTTTTATAGTGGAGGGTTAGTGGTGAGGGTTTTACCAGTCTAGTTTTTATAGTGGAGGGTAAGGGTTAGTGGTGAGGGTTTAACCAGTCTAGTTTTTATAGTGGAGGGAAAGGGTTAGTGGTGAGGGTTTAACCAGTCTAGTTTTTATAGTGGTGGATAAGGGTTAGTGGTGAGGGTTTTACCAGTCTAGTTTTTATAGTGATGGGTTAGTGGTGAGGGTTTTACCAGTCTAATTTTTATAGTGGAGGGTAAGGGTTAGTGGTGAGGGTTTTACCAGTCTAGTTTTTATAGTGGAGGGTAAGGGTTAGTGGTGAGGGTTTTACCAGTCTAGTTTTTATAGTGGAGGGTAAGGGTTAGTGGTGAGGGTTTTACTAGTCTAGTTTTTATAGTGAGGTTAGTGGTGAAGGTTTTACCAGTCTAGTTTTTATAGTGGGGGTTAGTGGTGAGGTTTTACCAGTCTAGTTTTATAGTGGAGGGTAAGGGTTAGTGGTGAGAGCTTAACCAGTCTAGTTTTTATAGTGATTGGTTAGTGGTGAGGGTTTTACCAGTCTAGTTTTTATAGTGGAGGGTAAGGGTTAGTGGTGAGGGTTTAACCAGTCTAGTTTTTATAGTGGAGGGCAAGGGTTAGTGGTGAGGGTTTTACCAGTCTAGTTTTTATAGTGGAAGGGTTAGTGGTGAGGGTTTTACCAGTCTAGTTTTTATAGTGGAGGGTAAGGGTTAGTGGTGAGGGTTTTACCAGTCTAGTTTTTATAGTGGAGGGTAAGGGTTAGTGGTAAGGGTTTTACCAGTCTAGTTTTTATAGTGGAGGGTAAGGGTAGGTGGTGAGGGTTTAACCAGTCTAGTTTTTATAGTGGAGGGTTAGTGGTGAGGGTTTTGCCAGTCTAGTTTTTATAGTGGAGGGTAAGGGTTAGTGGTGAGGGTAAAACCAGTCTAGTTGTTATAGTGGAGGGTAAGGGTTAGTGGTGAGGGTTTTACCAGTCTAGTTTTTATAGTTGAGGGTTAGTGGTGAGGGTTTAACCAGTCTAGTTTTTATAGTGGAGGGAAAGGGTTGGTGGTGAGGGTTTAACCAGTCTAGTTTTTATAGTGGAGGGAAAGGGTTAGTGGTGAGGGTTTAACCAGTCTAGTTTTTATAGTGGAGGGTAGGGGTTAGTGGTGAGGGTTTTACCAGTCTAGTTTTTATAGTGGATGGTAGGGGTTAGTGGTGAGGGTTTAACCAGTCTAGTTTTTATAGTGGAGGGTAAGGGTTAGTGGTGAGGGTTTAACCAGTGGAGGGAGGGTTAGTGGTGAGGGTTTTTCAGTAGTTTGTAGTGGAGGGTAAGGGTTAGTGGTGAGGGTTTTACCAATCTAGTTTGTATAGTGGAGGGTAAGGGTTAGTGTGAGGGTTTTACCAATCTAGTTTTTATAGTGGAGGGTTAGTGGTGAGGGTTTTACCAGTCTAGTTTTTATAGTGGAGGGTAAGGGTTAGTGGTGAGAGTTTAACCAGTCTAGTTTTATAGTTGGAGGGTTAGTGGTGAGGGTTTAACCAGTCTAGTTTTTATAGTGGGGGGTTAGTGGTGACGGTTTTACCAGTCTAGTTTTTATAGTGGAGGGTAAGGGTTAGTGGTGAGGGTTTTACCAGTCTAATTTTTATAGTGGAGGGTAAGGGTTAGTGGTAAGGGTTTTACCAGTCTAGTTTTTATAGTGGAGGGTAAGGGTTAGTGGTGAGGGTTTTACCAGTCTAGTTTTTATAGTGGAGGGTAAGGGTTAGTGGTGAGTGTTTTACTAGTCTAGTTTTTATAGTGAGGGGTTAGTGGTGAAGGTTTTACCAGTCTAGTTTTTATAGTGGGGGGTTAGTGGTGAGGGTTTTACCAGTCTAGTTTTTATAGTGGAGGGTAAGGGTTAGTGGTGAGGGTTTAACCAGTCTAGTTTTTATAGTGATTGGTTAGTGGTGAGGGTTTTACCAGTCTAGTTTTTATAGTGGAGGGTAAGGGTTAGTGGTGAGGGTTTAACCAGTCTAGTTTTTATAGTGGAGGGCAAGGGTTAGTGGTGAGGGTTTTACCAGTCTAGTTTTTATAGTGGAGGGTAAGGGTTAGTGGTGAGGGTTTTACCAGTCTAGTTTTTATAGTGGAGGGTAAGGGTTAGTGGTGAGGGTTTTACCAGTCTAGTTTTTATAGTGGAGGGTAAGGGTTAGTGGTAAGGGTTTTACCAGTCTAGTTTTTATAGTGGAGGGTAAGGGTAGGTGGTGAGGGTTTAACCAGTCTAGTTTTTATAGTGGAGGGTTAGTGGTGAGGGTTTTGCCAGTCTAGTTTTTATAGTGGTAGGGTTAGTGGTGAGGGTAAACCAGTCTAGTTGTTATAGTGGAGGGTAAGGGTTAGTGGTGAGGGTTTTACCAGTCTAGTTTTTATAGTTGAGGGTTAGTGGTGAGGGTTTAACCAGTCTAGTTTTTATAGTGGAGGGAAAGGGTTGGTGGTGAGGGTTTAACCAGTCTAGATTTTATAGTGGAGGGAAAGGGTTAGTGGTGAGGGTTTAACCAGTCTAGTTTTTATAGTGGAGGGTAGGGTTTAGTGGTGAGGGTTTTACCAGTCTAGTTTTTATAGTGGATGGTAGGGGTTAGTGGTGAGGGTTTAACCAGTCTAGTTTTTATAGTGGAGGGTAAGGGTTAGTGGTGAGGGTTTAACCAGTTAAGGGTTAGTGGTGAGGGTTTTATCAGTCTAGTTTTTATAGTGGAGGGTAAGGGTTAGTGTGAGGGTTTTACCAATCTAGTTTGTATAGTGGAGGGTAAGGGTTAGTGTGAGGGTTTTACCAATCTAGTTTTTATAGTGGAGGGTTAGTGGTGAGGGTTTTACCAGTCTAGTTTTTATAGTGGAGGGTAAGGGTTAGTGGTGAGGGTTTTACCAGTCTAGTTTTTATAGTGGAGGGTAAGGGTTAGTGGTGAGGGTTTTACCAGTCTAGTTTTATAGTGATGGGTTAGTGGTGAGGGTTTTACCAGTCTAATTTTTATAGTGGAGGGTAAGGGTTAGTGGTGAGGGTTTTACCAGTCTAGTTTTTATAGTGGAGGGTAGGGGTTAGTGGTGAGGGTTTAACCAGTCTAGTTTTTATAGTGGAGGGAAAGGGTTAGTGGTGAGGGTTTAACCAGTCTAGTTTTTATAGTGGTGGATAAGTGTTAGTGGTGAGGTTTTACCAGTCTAGTTTATATAGTGGAGGGTAAGGGTTAGTGGTGAGGGTTTTACCAGTCTAGTTTGTATAGTGGAGGGTAAGGGTTAGTGGTGAGGTTTAACCAGTCTAGTTTTTATAGTGGGGGGTTAGTGAGGGTTTTACCAGTCTAGTTTTTATAGTGGTAAGGGTTAGTGTGGGTTTTACCAATCTAGTTTTTATAGTGGAGGGTTAGTGGTGAGGGTTTTACCAGTCTAGTTTTTTAGTGGAGGGTAGGGTTAGTGGTGAGGGTTTAACCAGTCTAGATTTTATAGTGGAGGAAAGGGTTAGTGGTGAGGGTTTAACCAGTCTAGTTTTTATAGTGGTGGATAAGGGTTAGTGGTGAGGGTTTTACCAGTCTAGTTTTTATAGTGATGGGTTAGTGGTGAGGGTTTTACCAGTCTAGTTTTTATAGTGGAGGGTAAGGGTTAGTGGTGAGGGTTTTACCAGTCTAGTTTTTATAGTGGAGGGTAAGGGTTAGTGGTGAGGGTTTACTAGTCTAGTTTTTATAGTGGGGGTTAGTGGTGAAGGTTTTACCAGTCTAGTTTTTATAGTGGGGGTTAGTGGTGAGGGTTTTACCAGTCTAGTTTTTATAGTGGAGGGTAAAGGGTTAGTGGTGAGGGTTTTACCAGTCTAGTTTTTATAGTTGAGGGTAAGGGTTAGTGTGAGGGTTTTACCAATCTAGTTTTTATAGTGGAGGAAGGGGTTAGTGGTGAGGGTTTTACCAGTCTAGTTTTTTTATATTGGAGGGTTAGTGGTGAGGGTTTTACCAGTCTAGTTTTTATAGTGGAGGGTAAGGGTTAGTGGTGAGGGTTTAACCAGTGGAGGGTAAGGGTTAGTGGTGAGGGTTTTACCAGTCTAGTTTTTATAGTGGAGGGTAGGGTTAGTGGTGAGGTTTAACCAGTCTAGTTTTTATAGTGGGGCGTTAGTGGTGAGGGTTTTACCAGTCTAGTTTTTATAGTGGAGGGTAAGGGTTAGTGGTGAGAGCTTAACCAGTCTAGTTTTTATAGTGATTGGTTAGTGGTGAGGGTTTTACCAGTCTAGTTTTTATAGTGGAGGGTAAGGGTTAGTGGTGAGGGTTTAACCAGTCTAGTTTTTATAGTGGAGGGCAAGGGTTAGTGGTGAGGGTTTTACCAGTCTAGTTTTTATAGTGGAGGGTAAGGGTTAGTGGTGAGGGTTTAACCAGTCTAGTTTTTATAGTGGGGGGTTAGTGGTGAGGGTTTTACCAGTCTAGTTTTTATAGTGGAGGGTAAGGGTTAGTGGTGAGGGTTTTAACCAGTCTAGTTTTTATAGTGATTGGTTAGTGGTGAGGTTTTACCAGTCTAGTTTTTATAGTGGAGGGTAAGGGTTAGTGGTGAGGGTTTAACCAGTCTAGTTTTTATAGTGGAGGGCAAGGGTTAGTGGTGAGGTTTTACCAGTCTAGTTTTTATAGTGGAGGGTAAGGGTTAGTGGTGAGGGTTTTACCAGTCTAGTTTTTATAGTGGAGGGTAAGGGTTAGTGGTGAGGGTTTTACCAGTCTAGTTTTTATAGTGGAGGGTAAGGGTTAGTGGTAAGGGTTTTACCAGTCTAGTTTTTATAGTGGAGGGAAAGGGTTAGTGGTGAGGGTTTTACCAGTCTAGTTTTATAGTGATGGGTTAGTGGTGAGGGTTTTACCAGTCTAATTTTTATAGTGGAGGGTAAGGGTTAGTGGTGAGGGTTTTACCAGTCTAGTTTTTATAGTGGAGGGTAGGGGTTAGTGGTGAGGGTTTAACCAGTCTAGTTTTTATAGTGGAGGGAAAGGGTTAGTGGTGAGAGTTTAACCAGTCTAGTTTTTATAGTGGTGGATAAGTGTTAGTGGTGAGGGTTTTACCAGTCTAGTTTATATAGTGGAGGGTAAGGGTTAGTGGTGAGGGTTTTACCAGTCTAGTTTGTATAGTGGAGGGTAAGGGTTAGTGGTGAGGGTTTAACCAGTCTAGTTTTCATAGTTGGGGGTTAGTGGTGAGGGTTTTACCAGTCTAGTTTTTATAGTGGAGGGTAAGGGTTAGTGTGAGGGTTTTACCAATCTAGTTTTTATAGTGGAGGGTTAGTGGTGAGGGTTTTACCAGTCTAGTTTTTATAGTGGAGGGTAAGGGTTAGTGGTGAGGGTTTAACCAGTCTAGATTTTATAGTGGAGGGAAAGGGTTAGTGGTGAGGGTTTAACCAGTCTAGTTTTTATAGTGGTGGATAAGGGTTAGTGGTGAGGGTTTTACCAGTCTAGTTTTTATAGTGATGGGTTAGTGGTGAGGGTTTTACCAGTCTAATTTTTATAGTGGAGGGTAAGGGTTAGTGGTGAGGGTTTTACCAGTCTAGTTTTTATAGTGGAGGGTAAGGGTTAGTGGTGAGGGTTTTACCAGTCTAGTTTTTATAGTGGAGGGTAAGGGTTAGTGGTGAGGGTTTTACTAGTCTAGTTTTTATAGTGAGGGGTTAGTGGTGAAGGTTTTACCAGTCTAGTTTTTATAGTGGGGGGTTAGTGGTGAGGGTTTTACCAGTCTAGTTTTTATAGTGGAGGGTAAGGGTTAGTGGTGAGAGCTTAACCAGTCTAGTTTTTATAGTGATTGGTTAGTGGTGAGGGTTTTACCAGTCTAGTTTTTATAGTGGAGGGTAAGGGTTAGTGGTGAGGGTTTAACCAGTCTAGTTTTTATAGTGGAGGGCAAGGGTTAGTGGTGAGGGTTTTACCAGTCTAGTTTTTATAGTGGAGGGTAAGGGTTAGTGGTGAGGGTTTTACCAGTCTAGTTTTTATAGTGGAGGGTAAGGGTTAGTGGTGAGGGTTTTACCAGTCTAGTTTTTATAGTGGAGGGTAAGGGTTAGTGGTAAGGGTTTTACCAGTCTAGTTTTTATAGTGGAGGGTAAGGGTAGGTGGTGAGGGTTTAACCAGTCTAGTTTTTATAGTGGAGGGTTAGTGGTGAGGGTTTTGCCAGTCTAGTTTTTATAGTGGAGGTAGGGTTAGTGGTGAGGGTTTTTTAACCAGTCTAGTTTTTATAGTGGAGGGTAAGGGTTAGTGGTGAGGGTTTTACCAGTCTAGTTTTTATAGTTGAGGGTTAGTGGTGAGGGTTTAACCAGTCTAGTTTTTATAGTGGAGGGAAAGGGTTGGTGGTGAGGGTTTAACCAGTCTAGATTTTATAGTGGAGGGAAAGGGTTAGTGGTGAGGGTTTAACCAGTCTAGTTTTTATAGTGGAGGGTAGGGGTTAGTGGTGAGGGTTTTACCAGTCTAGTTTTTATAGTGGAGGGTAAGGGTTAGTGGTGAGGGTTTAACCAGTCTAGTTTTTATAGTGGAGGGTAAGGGTTAGTGGTGAGGGTTTAACCAGTGGAGGGTAAGGGTTAGTGGTGAGGGTTTTATCAGTCTAGTTTGTATAGTGGAGGGTAAGGGTTAGTGTGAGGGTTTACCAATCTAGTTTGTATAGTGGAGGGTAAGGGTTAGTGGTGTGAGGGTTTTACCAATCTAGTTTTTATAGTGGAGGGTTAGTGGTGAGGGTTTTACCAGTCTAGTTTTTATAGTGGAGGGTAAGGGTTAGTGGTGAGAGTTTAACCAGTCTAGTTTTTATAGTGGAGGGTAAGGGTTAGTGGTGAGGGTTTAACCAGTCTAGTTTTTATAGTGGGGGTTAGTGGTGACGGTTTACCAGTCTAGTTTTTTATAGTGGAGGGTGAGGGGTTAGTGGTGAGGGTTTTACCAGTCTAGTTTTTATAGTGGAGGGTAAGGGTTAGTGGTGAGGTTTTACCAGTCTGTTTTATAGTGGAGGGTAGGGTTAGTGGTGAGGGTTTTACCAGTCTAGTTTTTATAGTGGAGGTATGGGTTAGTGGTGAGGGTTTTACCAGTCTAGTTTTTTGAGGGTTAGTGGTGGGCAGGTTTTTATAGTGGGGGTTAGTGGTGAGGGTTTTACCAGTCTAGTTTTTTTATAGTGGAGGGTAAGGGTTAGTGGTGAGAGCTTAACCAGTCTAGTTTTTATAGTGATTGGTTAGTGGTGAGGGTTTTACCAGTCTAGTTTTTATAGTGGAGGGTAAGGGTTAGTGGTGAGGGTTTAACCAGTCTAGTTTTTATAGTGGAGGGCAAGGGTTAGTGGTGAGGGTTTTACCAGTCTAGTTTTATAGTGGAGGGTAAGGGTTAGTGGTGAGGGTTTTACCAGTCTAGTTTTTATAGTGGAGGGTATGGGTTAGTGGTGAGGGTTTTACCAGTCTAGTTTTTATAGTGGAGGAAAGGGGTTAGTGGTGAGGGTTTTACCAGTCTAGTTTTTATAGTGGAGGGTAAGGGTAGGTGGTGAGGGTTTAACCAGTCTAGTTTTTATAGTGGAGGGTTAGTGGTGAGGGTTTTGCCAGTCTAGTTTTTATAGTGGAGGGTAAGGGTTAGTGGTGAGGGTAAAACCAGTCTAGTTGTTATAGTGGAGGGTAAGGGTTAGTGGTGAGGGTTTTACCAGTCTAGTTTTTATAGTTGAGGGTTAGTGGTGAGGGTTTAACCAGTCTAGTTTTTATAGTGGAGGGAAAGGGTTGGTGGTGAGGGTTTAACCAGTCTAGATTTTATAGTGGAGGGAAAGGGTTAGTGGTGAGGGTTTAACCAGTCTAGTTTTTATAGTGGAGGGTAGGGTTTAGTGGTGAGGGTTTTACCAGTCTAGTTTTTATAGTGGATGGTAGGGGTTAGTGGTGAGGGTTTAACCAGTCTAGTTTTTATAGTGGAGGGTAAGGGTTAGTGGTGAGGGTTTAACCAGTGGAGGGTAAGGGTTAGTGGTGAGGGTTTTATCAGTCTAGTTTGTATAGTGGAGGGTAAGGGTTAGTGTGAGGGTTTTACCAATCTAGTTTGTATAGTGGAGGGTAAGGGTTAGTGTGAGGGTTTTACCAATCTAGTTTTTATAGTGGAGGGTTAGTGGTGAGGGTTTTACCAGTCTAGTTTTTATAGTGGAGGGTAAGGGTTAGTGGTGAGAGTTTAACCAGTCTAGTTTTTATAGTGGAGGGTAAGGGTTAGTGGTGAGGGTTTAACCAGTCTAGTTTTTATAGTGGGGGGTTAGTGGTGACGGTTTTACCAGTCTAGTTTTTATAGTGGAGGGTAAGGGTTAGTGGTGAGGTTTTACCAGTCTAATTTTATATAGTGGAGGGTAAGGGTTAGTGGTAAGGGTTTTACCAGTCTAGTTTTTATAGTGGAGGGTAAGGGTTAGTGGTGAGGGTTTTACTAGTCTAGTTTTATAGTGGGAGTTAGTGGTGAGGGTTTTACCAGTCTAGTTTTATAGTGATTGGTTAGTGGTGAGGTTTTACCAGTCTAGTTTTATAGTGGAGGGTAAGGGTTAGTGGTGAGGTTTAACCAGTCTAGTTTTTATAGTGGAGGGCAAGGGTTAGTGGTGAGGGTTTTACCAGTCTAGTTTTTATAGTGGAGGTAAGGGTTAGTGGTGAGGTTTTACCAGTCTAGTTTTTATAGTGGAGGGTAAGGGTTAGAGGGTTTTACCAGGGTTTTTAGTGGAGGGTAGGGTTAGTGGTAAGGGTTTTACCAGTCTAGTTTTTATAGTGGAGGGTAAGGGTTAGGTGGTGAGGTTTAACCAGTCTAGTTTTTATAGTGGAGGGTTAGTGATGAGGGTTTTGCCAGTCTAGTTTTTATAGTGGAGGGTAAGGGTTAGTGGTGAGGGTTTTACCAGTCTAGTTTTTATAGTTGAGGGTTAGTGGTGAGGGTTTAACCAGTCTAGTTTTTATAGTGGAGGGAAAGGGTTGGTGGTGAGGGTTTAACCAGTCTAGATTTTATAGTGGAGGGAAAGGGTTAGTGGTGAGGGTTTAACCAGTCTAGTTTTTATAGTGGAGGGTAGGGGTTAGTGGTGAGGGTTTTACCAGTCTAGTTTTTATAGTGGATGGTAGGGGTTAGTGGTGAGGGTTTAACCAGTCTAGTTTTTATAGTGGAGGGTAAGGGTTAGTGGTGAGGGTTTAACCAGTGGAGGGTAAGGGTTAGTGGTGAGGGTTTTATCAGTCTAGTTTGTATAGTGGAGGGTAAGGGTTAGTGTGAGGGTTTTACCAATCTAGTTTGTATAGTGGACGGTAAGGGTTAGTGTGAGGGTTTTACCAATCTAGTTTTTATAGTGGAGGGTTAGTGGTGAGGGTTTTACCAGTCTAGTTTTTATAGTGGAGGGTAAGGGTTAGTGGTGAGGGTTTAACCAGTCTAGTTTTTATAGTGGGGGGTTAGTGGTGACGGTTTTACCAGTCTAGTTTTTATAGTGGAGGGTAAGGGTTAGTGGTGAGGGTTTTACCAGTCTAATTTTTATAGTGGACGGTAAGGGTTAGTGTGAGGGTTTTACCAATCTAGTTTTTATAGTGGAGGGTTAGTGGTGAGGGTTTTACCAGTCTAGTTTTTATAGTGGAGGGTAAGGGTTAGTGGTGAGAGTTTAACCAGTCTAGTTTTTATAGTGGAGGGTAAGGGTTAGTGGTGAGGGTTTAACCAGTCTAGTTTTTATAGTGGGGGGTTAGTGGTGACGGTTTTACCAGTCTAGTTTTTATAGTGGAGGGTAAGGGTTAGTGGTGAGGGTTTTACCAGTCTAATTTTTATAGTGGAGGGTAAGGGTTAGTGGTGAGGGTTTTACCAGTCTAGTTTTTATAGTGGAGGGTAAGGGTTAGTGGTGAGGGTTTTACCAGTCTAGTTTTTATAGTGGAGGGTAAGGGTTAGTGGTGAGGGTTTTACCAGTCTAGTTTTTATAGTGGAGGGTTAGTGGTGAGGGTTTTGCCAGTCTAGTTTTTATAGTGGAGGGTAAAGAGTTAGTGGTGAGGGTTTTACCAGTCTAGTTTTTATAGTGGAGGGTAAGGGTTAGTGTGAGGGTTTTACCAATCTAGTTTTTATAGTGGAGGGAAGGGGTAAGTGGTGAGGGTTTTACCAGTCTAGTTTTTATATTGGAGGGTTAGTGGTGAGAGTTTAACCAGTCTAGTTTTTATAGTGGAGAGTAAGGGTTAGTGGTGAGGGTTTAACCAGTGGAGGGTAAGGGTTAGTGGTGAGGGTTTCACCAGTCTAGTTTTTATAGTGGAGGGTAAGGCCTTGTGGTGAGGGTTTAACCAGTCTAGTTTTTATAGTGGGGGGTTAGTGGTGAGGGTTTTACCAGTCTAGTTTTTATAGTGGAGGGTAATGGTTAGTGGTGAGGGTTTTACCAGTCTAGTTTTTATAGTGGAGGGTAAGGGTTAGTGGTGAGGGTTTTACCAGTCTAGTTTTTATAGTGGAGGGTAAGGGTTAGTGGTGAGGGTTTAACCAGTCTAGTTTTTATAGTGGAGGGTAAGGGTTAGTGGTGAGGGTTTTACCAGTCTAGTTTTTATAGTGGAGGGTAAGGGTTAGTGGTGAGGGTAAAACCAGTCTAGTTGTTATAGTGGAGGGTAAGGGTTAGTGGTGAGGGTTTTACCAGTCTAGTTTTTATAGTGGAGGGTTAGTGGTGAGGGTTTAACCAGTCTAGTTTTTATAGTGGAGGGTAAGGGTTAGTGGTGAGGGTTTTACCAGTCTAGTTTTTATAGTGGAGGGTAATGGTTAGTGGTGAGGGTTTTACCAGTCTAGTTTTTATAGTGGAGGGTAAGGGTTAGTGGTAAGGGTTTTACCAGTCTAGTTTTTATAGTGGAGGGTAAGGGTTAGTGGTGAGGGTTTAGCCAGTCTAGTTTTTATAGTGGAGGGTTAGTGGTGAGGGTTTAACCAGTCTAGTTTTTATAGTGGATGGAAAGGGTTGGTGGTGAGGGTTTAACCAGTCTAGATTTTATAGTGGAGGGAAAGGGTTAGTGGTGAGGGTTTAACCAGTCTAGTTTTTATAGTGGTGGATAAGGGTTAGTGGTGAGGGTTTTAACCGGTCTAGTTTTTATAGTGATGGGTTAGTGGTGAGGGTTTTACCAGTCTAATTTTTATAGTGGAGGGTAAGGGTTAGTGGTGAGGGTTTTACCAGTCTAGTTTTTATAGTGGAGGGTAAGGGTTAGTGGTGAGGGTTTTACCAGTCTAGTTTTATAGTGATGGGTTAGTGGTGAGGGTTTTACCAGTCTAATTTTTATAGTGGAGGGTAAGGGTTAGTGGTGAGGGTTTTACCAGTCTAGTTTTTATAGTGGAGGGTAGGGGTTAGTGGTGAGGGTTTAACCAGTCTAGTTTTTATAGTGGAGGGAAAGGGTTAGTGGTGAGGGTTTAACCAGTCTAGTTTTTATAGTGGTGGATAAGTGTTAGTGGTGAGGGTTTTACCAGTCTAGTTTATATAGTGGAGGGTAAGGGTTAGTGGTGAGGGTTTTACCAGTCTAGTTTGTATAGTGGAGGGTAAGGGTTAGTGGTGAGGGTTTAACCAGTCTAGTTTTTATAGTGGGGGGTTAGTGGTGAGGGTTTTACCAGTCTAGTTTTTATAGTGGAGTGGTAAGGGTTAGTGTGAGGTTTTACCAATCTAGTTTTATAGTGGAGGGTTAGTGGTGAGGTTTTACCAGTCTAGTTTTTATAGTGGAGGGTAAGGGTTAGTGGTGAGAGTTTAACCATTCTAGTTTTTATAGTGGAGGGTAAGGGTTAGTGTGAGGGTTTTACCAATCTAGTTTGTATAGTGGAGGGTAAGGGTTAGTGTGAGGGTTTTACCAATCTAGTTTTTATAGTTGAGGGTTAGTGGTGAGGGTTTTACCAGTCTAGTTTTTATAGTGGAGGGTAAGGGTTAGTGGTGAGAGTTTAACCAGTCTAGTTTTTATAGTGGAGGGTAAGGGTTAGTGGTGAGGGTTTAACCAGTCTAGTTTTTATAGTGGGGGTTAGTGGTGAGGGTTTTACCAGTCTAGTTTTTATAGTGGAGGGTAGGGTTAGTGGTGAGGGTTTTACCAGTCTAGTTTTTATAGTGGAGGGTAAGGGTTAGTGGTGAGGGTTTTACCAGTCTAGTTTTTATAGTGGAGGGTAAGGGTTAGTGGTGAGGGTTTAACCAGTCTAGTTTTTATTGTGGAGGGTTAGTGGTGAGGGTTTTGCCAGTCCAGTTTTTATAGTGGAGGGTAAGGGTTAGTGGTGAGGGTAAAACCAGTCTAGTTGTTATAGTGGAGGGTAAGGGTTAGTGGTGAGGGTTTTACCAGTCTAGTTTTTATAGTGGAGGGTAAGGGTTAGTGGTGAGGGTTTTACCAGTCTAGTTTTTATAGTGGAGGGTAAGGGTTAGTGGTGAGGGTTTTACCAGTCTAGTTTTTATAGTGTAGGGGTTAGTGGTGAGGGTTTTACCAGTCTAGTTTTATAGTGGAGGGTAAAGGGTTAGTGGTGAGGTTTTACCAGTCTAGTTTTATAGTGGAGGGTAGGGGGTTAGTGGTGAGGGTTTACCAATCTAGTTTTTATAGTGGAGGGAAGGGGTTAGTGGTGAGGGTTTTACCAGTCTAGTTTTTATATTGGAGGGTTAGTGGTGAGGTTTACCAGTCTAGTTTTTATAGTGTAAGGGTTAGTGGTGAGGGTTTAACCAGTTAAGGGTTAGTGGTGAGGGTTTCACCAGTCTAGTTTTTATAGTGGAGGGTAAGGGTTAGTGGTGAGGGTTTAACCAGTCTAGTTTTTATAGTGGGGGTTGGTGAGGGTTTAACCAGTCTAGTTTTTATAGTGGAGGGTGGTTAGTGGTGAGGGTTTTACCAGTCTAGTTTTTATAGTGGAGGGTAAGGGTTAGTGGTGAGGGTTTTAACCAGTCTAGTTTTTTATAGTGGAGGGAAAGGGTTAGTGGTGAGGGTTTAACCAGTCTAGTTTTTATAGTGGAGGGTAAGGGTTAGTGGTGAGGGTTTAACCAGTCTAGTTTTTATAGTGGAGGGTAAGGGTTAGTGGTGAGGGTAAAACCAGTCTAGTTGTTATAGTGGAGGGTAAGGGTTAGTGGTGAGGGTTTTACCAGTCTAGTTTTTATAGTGGAGGGTTAGTGGTGAGGGTTTAACCAGTCTAGTTTTTATAGTGGAGGGTAAGGGTTAGTGGTGAGGGTTTTACCAGTCTAGTTTTTATAGTGGAGGGTAATGGTTAGTGGTGAGGGTTTTACCAGTCTAGTTTTTATAGTGGAGGGTAAGGGTTAGTGGTAAGGGTTTTACCAGTCTAGTTTTTATAGTGGAGGGTAAGGGTTAGTGGTGAGGGTTTAGCCAGTCTAGTTTTTATAGTGGAGGGTTAGTGGTGAGGGTTTAACCAGTCTAGTTTTTATAGTGGATGGAAAGGGTTGGTGGTGAGGGTTTAACCAGTCTAGATTTTATAGTGGAGGGAAAGGGTTAGTGGTGAGGGTTTAACCAGTCTAGTTTTTATAGTGGTGGATAAGGGTTAGTGGTGAGGGTTTTACCAGTCTAGTTTTTATAGTGATGGGTTAGTGGTGAGGGTTTTACCAGTCTAGTTTTTATAGTGGAGGGTAAGGGTTAGTGGTGAGGGTTTTACCAGTCTAGTTTTTATAGTGGAGGGTAAGGGTTAGTGGTGAGGGTTTTACCAGTCTAGTTTTATAGTGATGGGTTAGTGGTGAGGGTTTTACCAGTCTAATTTTTATAGTGGAGGGTAAGGGTTAGTGGTGAGGGTTTTACCAGTCTAGTTTTTATAGTGGAGGGTAGGGGTTAGTGGTGAGGGTTTAACCAGTCTAGTTTTTATAGTGGAGGGAAAGGGTTAGTGGTGAGGGTTTAACCAGTCTAGTTTTTATAGTGGTGGATAAGGGTTAGTGGTGAGGGTTTTACCAGTCTAGTTTATATAGTGGAGGGTAAGGGTTAGTGGTGAGGGTTTTACCAGTCTAGTTTGTATAGTGGAGGGTAAGGGTTAGTGGTGAGGGTTTAACCAGTCTAGTTTTTATAGTGGGGGGTTAGTGGTGAGGGTTTTACCAGTCTAGTTTTTATAGTGGAGTGGTAAGGGTTAGTGTGAGGGTTTTACCAATCTAGTTTTTATAGTGGAGGGTTAGTGGTGAGGGTTTTACCAGTCTAGTTTTTATAGTGGAGGGTAAGGGTTAGTGGTGAGGGTTTAACCAGTCTAGATTTTATAGTGGAGGGAAAGGCTTAGTGGTGAGGGTTTAACCAGTCTAGTTTTTATAGTGGTGGATAAGGGTTAGTGGTGAGGGTTTTACCAGTCTAATTTTTATAGTGGAGGGTAAGGGTTAGTGGTGAGGGTTTTACCAGTCTAGTTTTTATAGTGGAGGGTAAGGGTTAGTGGTGAGGGTTTTACTAGTCTAGTTTTTATAGTGGGGGGTTAGTGGTGAAGGTTTTACCAGTCTAGTTTTTATAGTGGGGGGTTAGTGGTGAGGGTTTTACCAGTCTAGTTTTTATAGTGGAGGGTAAGGGTTAGTGGTGAGGGTTTTACCAGTCTAGTTTTTATAGTGGAGGGTAAGGGTTAGTGTGAGGGTTTTACCAATCTAGTTTTTATAGTGGAGGGAAGGGGTTAGTGGTGAGGGTTTTACCAGTCTAGTTTTTATAGTGGAGGGTAAGGGTTAGTGGTGAGGGTTTACCAGTCTAGTTTTTATAGTGATGGGTTAGTGGTGAGGGTTTTACCAGTCTAGTTTTTATAGTGGAGGGTAAGGGTTAGTGGTGAGGGTTTAACCAGTCTAGTTTTTATACTGGAGGGTAAGGGTTAGTGGTGAGGGTTTAACCAGTCTAGTTTTTATAGTGGAGGGAAAGGGTTAGTGGTGAGGGTTTAACCAGTCTAGTTTTTATAGTGGTGGATAAGGGTTAGTGGTGAGGGTTTTACCAGTCTAGTTTTTATAGTGGAGGGTAAGGGTTAGTGGTGAGGGTTTTACCAGTCTAGTTTTTATAGTGATGGGTTAGTGGTGAGGGTTTAACCAGTCTAGTTTTATAGTGGGGGTTAGTGGTGAGGGTTTTACCAGTCTAGTTTTTATAGTGGAGTGGTAAGGGTTAGTGTGAGGGTTTACCAATCTAGTTTTATAGTGGAGGGTTAGTGGTGAGGGTTTTACCAGTCTAGTTTTTATAGTGGAGGGTAAGGGTTAGTGGTGAGGGTTTAACCAGTCTAGTTTTTATAGTGGAGGGAAAGGTTAGTGGTGAGGGTTTAACCAGTCTAGTTTTTATAGTGGATAAGGGTTAGTGGTGAGGGTTTTACCAGTCTAGTTTTTATAGTGGAGGGTAAGGGTTAGTGGTGAGGGTTTTACCAGTCTAGTTTTTATAGTGGAGGGTAAGGGTTAGTGGTGAGGGTTTTACCAGTCTAGTTTTTATTTATAGTGGAGGGTTTTTAAGTGGGGGTTAGTGGTGAGGGTTTTACCAGTCTAGTTTTTATAGTGGAGGGTAAGGGTTAGTGGTGAGGGTTTTACCAGTCTAGTTTTTATAGTGGAGGGTAAGGGTTAGTGGTGAGGGTTTTACTAGTCTAGTTTTTATAGTGGAGGGAAGGGGTAAGTGGTGAGGGTTTTACCAGTCTAGTTTTTATATTGGAGGGTTAGTGGTGAGAGTTTAACCAGTCTAGTTTTTATAGTGGAGGGTAAGGGTTAGTGGTGAGGGTTTAACCAGTGGAGGGTAAGGGTTAGTGGTGAGGGTTTTACCAGTCTAGTTTTTATAGTGGAGGGTAAGGGTTAGTGGTGAGGGTTTAACCAGTCTAGTTTTTATAGTGGAGGGCAAGGGTTAGTGGTGAGGGTTTTACCAGTCTAGTTTTTATAGTGGAGGGTAAGGGTTAGTGGTGAGGGTTTAACCAGTCTAGTTTTTATAGTGGAGGGTTAGTGGTGAGGGTTTTGCCAGTCTAGTTTTTATAGTGGAGGGTAAGGGTTAGTGGTGAGGGTAAAACCAGTCTAGTTGTTATAGTGGAGGGTAAGGGTTAGTGGTGAGGGTTTTACCAGTCTAGTTTTTATAGTTGAGGGTTAGTGGTGAGGGTTTAACCAGTCTAGTTTTTATAGTGGAGGGAAAGGGTTAGTGGTGAGGGTTTTACCAGTCTAGTTTTATAGTGATGGGTTAGTGGTGAGGGTTTTACCAGTCTAATTTTTATAGTGGAGGGTAAGGGTTAGTGGTGAGGGTTTTACCAGTCTAGTTTTTATAGTGGAGGGTAGGGGTTAGTGGTGAGGGTTTAACCAGTCTAGTTTTTATAGTGGAGGGAAAGGGTTAGTGGTGAGGGTTTAACCAGTCTAGTTTTTATAGTGGTGGATAAGGGTTAGTGGTGAGGGTTTTACCAGTCTAGTTTATATAGTGGAGGGTAAGGGTTAGTGGTGAGGGTTTTACCAGTCTAGTTTGTATAGTGGAGGGTAAGGGTTAGTGGTGAGGGTTTAACCAGTCTAGTTTTTATAGTGGGGGGTTAGTGGTGAGGGTTTTACCAGTCTAGTTTTTATAGTGGAGGGTAAGGGTTAGTGTGAGGGTTTTACCAATCTAGTTTTTATAGTGGAGGGTTAGTGGTGAGGGTTTTACCAGTCTAGTTTTTATAGTGGAGGGTAAGGGTTAGTGGTGAGGGTTTAACCAGTCTAGTTTTTATAGTGGAGGGAAAGGGTTAGTGGTGAGGGTTTAACCAGTCTAGTTTTTATAGTGGTGGATAAGGGTTAGTGGTGAGGGTTTTACCAGTCTAGTTTTTATAGTGATGGGTTAGTGGTGAGGGTTTTATAGTGGAGTAAGGGTTAGTGGTGAGGGTTTTACCAGTCTATAGTGGAGGGTAAGGGTTAGTGGTGAGGGTTTTACCAGTCTAGTTTTTATAGTGGAGGGTAAGGGTTAGTGGTGAGGGTTTTACTAGTCTAGTTTTTATAGTGGGGGGTTAGTGGTAAGGGTTTTACCAGTCTAGTTTTTTTATAGTGGGGGTTAGTGGGGTTTTGCCAGTCTAGTTTTTATAGTGGAGGGTAAGGGTTAGTGGTGAGGGTAAAACCAGTCTAGTTGTTATAGTGGAGGGTAAGGGTTAGTGGTGAGGGTTTTACCAGTCTAGTTTTTATAGTGGAGGGAAAGGGTTGGTGGTGAGGGTTTAACCAGTCTAGTTTTTATAGTGGAGGGTAAGGGTTAGTGGTGAGGGTTTTACCAGTCTAGTTTTTATAATGGAGGGTAAGGGTTAGTGTGAGGGTTTTACCAGTCTAGTTTTTATAGTGGAGGGTAAGGGTTAGTGGTGAGGGTTTAACCAGTCTAGTTTTTATAGTGGAGGGAAAGAGTTAGTGGTGAGGGTTTAACCAGTCTAGTTTTTATAGTGGTGGATAAGGGTTAGTGGTGAGGGTTTTACCAGTCTAGTTTTATAGTGGAGGGAGGGTTAGTGGTGAGGGTTTTACCAGTCTAGTTTTTATAGTGGAGGGTAAGGGTTAGTGTGAGGTTTTACCAATCTAGTTTTTATAGTGGATGGTTAGTGGTGAGGGTTTTACCAGTCTAGTTTTTATAGTGGAGGGTAAGGGTTAGTGGTGAGAGTTTAACCAGTCTAGTTTTTATAGTGGAGGGTAAGGGTTAGTGGTGAGGGTTTAACCAGTGGAGGGTAAGGGTTAGTGGTGAGGGTTTTACCAGTCTAGTTTTTATAGTGGAGGGAGGGTTAGTGGTGAGAGTTTAACCAAGGGTTTTAGTTTTATAGTGGGGGTTAGTGGTGAGGGTTTTACCAGTCTAGTTTTTATAGTGGAGGGTAAGGGTTAGTGGTGAGGGTTTAACCAGTCTAGTTGCTATAGTGGAGGGCAAGGGTTAGTGGTGAGGGTTTTACCAGTCTAGTTTTTATAGTGGAGGGTAAGGGTTAGTGGTGAGGGTTTTACCAGTCTAGTTTTTATAGTGGAGGGTAAGGTTTAGTGGTGAGGGTTTTACCAGTCTAGTTTTTATAGTGGGGGGTTAGTGCTGAAGGTTTTACCAGTCTAGTTTTTATAGTGGGGGGTTAGTGGTGAGGGTTTAACCAGTCTAGTTTTTATACTGGAGGGTAAGGGTTAGTGGTGAGGGTTTAACCAGTCTAGTTTTTATAGTGGTGGATAAGGGTTAGTGGTGAGTGTTTTACCAGTCTAGTTTGTATAGTGGAGGGTAAGGGTTAGTGTGAGGGTTTTACCAATCTAGTTTTTATAGTGGAGGGTTAGTGGTGAGGGTTTAACCAGTCTAGTTTTTATAGTGGTGGATAAGGATTAGTGGTGAGGGTTTTACCAGTCTAGTTTTTATAGTGATGGGTTAGTGGTGAGGGTTTTACCAGTCTAATTTTTATAGTGGAGGGTAAGGGTTAGTGGTGAGGGTTTTACCAGTCTAGTTTTTATAGTGGAGGGTAAGGGTTAGTGGTGAGGGTTTTACCAGTCTAGTTTTTATATTGATGGGTTAGTGGTGAGGGTTTTACCAGTCTAATTTTTATAGTGGAGGGTAAGGGTTAGTGGTGAGGGTTTTACCAATCTAGTTTTTATAGTGGAGGGAAGGGGTTAGTGGTGAGGGTTTTACCAGTCTAGTTTTTATAGTGGAGGGTAAGGGTTAGTGGTGAGGGTTTAACCAGTCTAGTTTTTATAGTGGAGGGTTAGTGGTGAGGGTTTTGCCAGTCTAGTTTTTATAGTGGGGGGTAAGGGTTAGTGGTGAGGGTTTAACCAGTCTAGTTTTTATACTGGAGGGTAAGGGTTAGTGGTGAGGGTTTTACCAGTCTAGTTTTTATAGTGATGGGTTAGTGGTGAGGGTTTAACCAGTCTAGTTTTTATAGTGGAGGGTAAGGGTTAGTGGTGAGGGTTTAACCATTTTAGTTTTTATAGTGGAGGGTTAGTGGTGAGGGTTTTGCCAGTCTAGTTTTTATAGTGGGGGGTAAGGGTTAGTGGTGAGGGTTTAACCAGTCTAGTTTTTATAGTGGAGGGTAAGGGTTAGTGGTGAGGATTTTACCAGTCTAGTTTTTATACTGGAGGGTAAGGGTTAGTGTTGAGGGTTTAACCAGTCTAGTTTTTATAGTGGAGGGAAAGGGTTAGTGGTGAGGGTTTAACCAGTCGAGTTTTTATAGTGGTGGATAAGGGTTAGTGGTGAGGGTTTTACCAGTCTAGTTTTTATAGTGATGGGTTAGTGGTGAGGGTTTTACAAGTCTAATTTTTATAGTGGAGGGTAAGGGTTAGTAGTGAGGGTTTTACCAGTCTAGTTTGTATAGTGGAGGGTAAGGGTTAGTGGTGAGGGTTTAACCAGTCTAGTTTTTATAGTGGAGGGTTAGTGGTGAGGGTTTTGCCAGTCTAGTTTTTATAGTGGAGGGTAAGGGTTAGTGGTGAGGGTTTAACCAGTCTAGTTTTTATACTGGAGGGTAAGGGTTAGTGGTGAGGGTTTAACCAGTCTAGTTTTTATAGTGGTGGATAAGGGTTAGTGGTGAGTGTTTTACCAGTCTAGTTTATATAGGGAGGGTAAGGGTTAGTGGTGAGGGTTTTACCAGTCTAGTTTGTATAGTGGAGGGTAAGGGTTAGTGTGAGGGTTTTACCAATCTAGTTTTTATAGTGGAGGGTTAGTGGTGAGGGTTTTACCAGTCTAGTTTTTATAGTGGAGGGTAAGGGTTAGTGGTGAGGGTTTAACCAGTCTAGTTTTTATAGTGATGGATAAGGGTTAGTGGTGAGGGTTTTACCAGTCTAGTTTATATAGTGGAGGGTAAGGGTTAGTGGTGAGGGTTTTACCAGTCTAGTTTTATAGTGGAGGGTAAGGGTTAGTGGTGAGGGTTTTACCAGTCTAGTTTTTTATAGTGGAGGGTTAGTGGTGAGGGTTTTACCAGTCTAATTTTTATAGTGGAGGGTAAGGGTTAGTGGTGAGGGTTTTTACCAGTCTAGTTTTTATAGTGGAGTCTAATTTTTATAGGAAAGGGTTAGTGGTGAGGGTTTTACCAGTCTAGTTTTTATAGTGGAGGGTAAGGGTTAGTGGTGAGGGTTTAACCAGTCTAGTTTTTATACTGGAGGGTAAGGGTTAGTGGTGAGGGTTTAACCAGTCTAGTTTTTATAGTGGAGGGAAAGGGTTAGTGGTGAGGGTTTTACCAGTCTAGTTTATATAGTGGAGGGTAAGGGTTAGTGGTGAGGGTTTTACCAGTCTAGTTTTTATAGTGGAGGGTAAGGGTTAGTGGTGAGGGTTTTACCAATCTAGTTTTTATAGTGGAGGGTAAGGGTTAGTGGTGAGGGTTTAACCAGTCTAGTAAGGGTTAGTGGTGAGGGTTTAACCAGTCTAGTTTTATAGTGGAGGGTTAGTGGTGAGGGTTTTACCAGTCTAGTTTTTATAGTGGAGGGTAAGGGATAGTGGTGAGGGTTTAACCAGTCTAGTTTTTATATTGGAGGGTAAGGGTTAGTGGTGAGGGTTTAACCAGTCTAGTTTTTATAGTGGTGGATAAGGGTTAGTGGTGAGGGTTTTACCAGTCTAGTTTATATAGTGGAGGGTAATGGTTAGTGTGAGGGTTTTACCAATCTAGTTTTTATAGTGGAGGGAAGGGGTTAGTGGTGAGGGTTTAACCAGTCTAGTTTTTGTAGTGGAGGGTTAGTGGTGAGGGTTTTGCCAGTCTAGTTTTTATAGTGGGGGGTAAGGGTTAGTGGTGAGGGTTTAACCAGTCTAGTTTTTATACTGGAGGGTAAGGGTTAGTGGTGAGGGTTTAACCAGTCTAGTTTTTATAGTGGAGGGAAAGGGTTAGTGGTGAGGGTTTAACCAGTCTAGTTTTTATAGTGGTGGATAAGGGTTAGTGGTGAGGGTTTTACCAGTCTAGTTTTTATAGTGATGGGTTAGTGGTGAGGGTTTTACCAGTCTAGTTTTTATAGTGGAGGGTAAGGGTTAGTGGTGAGGGTTTAACCATCTAGTTTTTATAGTGGTGGATAAGGGATAGTGGTGAGGGTTTTACCAGTCTAGTTTATATAGTGGAGGGTAAGGGTTAGTGGTGAGGGTTTTACCAGTCTAGTTTTTATAGTGGAGGGTTAGTGGTGAGGGTTTAACCAGTCTAGTTTTTATAGTGGTGGATAAGGGTTAGTGGTGAGGGTTTTACCAGTCTAGTTTTTATAGTGATGGGTTAGTGGTGAGGGTTTTACCAGTCTAATTTTTATAGTGGAGGGTAAGGGTTAGTGGTGAGGGTTTTACCAGTCTAGTTTTTATAGTGGAGGGTAAGGGTTAGTGGTGAGGGTTTAACCAGTCTAGTTTTTATACTGGAGGGTAAGGGTTAGTGGTGAGCGTTTAACCAGTCTAGTTTTTATAGTGGAGGGAAAGGGTTAGTGGTGAGGGTTTTAGCAGTATAGTTTATATAGTGGAGGGTAAGGGTTAGTGTTGAAGGTTTTACCAGTCTAGTTTGTATAGTGGAGGGTAAGGGTTAGTGTGAGGGTTTTACCAATCTAGTTTTTATAGTGGAGGGTAAGGGTTAGTGGTGAGGGTTTAACCAGTGGAGGGTAAGGGTTAGTGGTGAGGGTTTAACCAGTCTAGTTTTTATAGTGGAGGGATAGTGGTGAGGGTTTAACCAGTCTAGTTTTTATATTGGAGGGTAAGGGTTAGTGGTGAGGGTTTAACCAGTCTAGTTTTTATAGTGGTGGATAAGGGTTAGTGGTGAGGATTTTACCAGTCTAGTTTTTATAGTGGAGGGTAAGGGTTAGTGGTGAGGGTTTAACCAGTCTAGTTTTTATAGTGGAGGGTAAGGGTTAGTGGTGAGGGTTTAACCAGTCTAGTTTTTATAGTGGAGGGTTAGTGGTGAGGGTTTTGCCAGTCTAGTTTTTATAGTGGGGGGTAAGGGTTAGTGGTGAGGGTTTAACCAGTCTAGTTTTTATACTGGAGGGTAAGGGTTAGTGGTGAGGGTTTAACCAGTCTAGTTTTTATAGTGGAGGGAAAGGGTTAGTGGTGAGGGTTTAACCAGTCTAGTTTTTATAGTGGAGGGAAAGGGTTTGTGGTGAGGGTTTAACCAGTCTAGTTTTTATAGTGGTGGATAAGGGTTAGTGGTGAGGGTTTTACCAGTCTAGTTTATATAGTGGAGGGTAACGGTTAGTGGTGAGGATTTTACCAGTCTAGTTTTTATACTGGAGGGTAAGGGTTAGTGGTGAGGGTTTAACCAGTCTAGTTTTTATAGTGGAGGGAAAGGGTTAGTGGTGAGGATTTTACCAGTCTAGTTTTTATACTGGAGGGTAAGGGTTAGTGGTGAGGGTTTAACCAGTCTAGTTTTTATAGTGGAGGGAAAGGGTTAGTGGTGAGGATTTTACCAGTCTAGTTTTTATAGTGGAGGGTAAGGGTTAGTGGTGAGGGTTTAACCAGTCCAGTTTTTATAGTGGAGGGAAAGGGTTAGTGGTGAGGGTGTAACCAGTCTAGTTTTTATAGTGGTGGATAAGGGTTAGTGGTGAGGGTTTTACCAGTCTAGTTTATATAGTGGAGGGTAACGGTTAGTGGTGAGGGTTTTACAAGTCTAATTTTTATAGTGGAGGGTAAGGGTTAGTAGTGAGGGTTTTACCAGTCTAGTTTTTATAGTGGAGGGTAAGGGTTAGTGGTGAGGGTTTAACCAGTCTAATTTTTATAGTGGAGGGTTAGTGGTGAGGGTTTTGCCAGTCTAGTTTTTATAGTGGAGGGTAAGGGTTAGTGCTGAGGGTTTAACCAGTCTAGTTTTTATAGTGGTGGATAAGGGTTAGTGGTGAGTGTTTTACCAGTCTAGTTTATATAGTGGAGGGTAAGGGTTAGTGGTGAGGGTTTTACCAGTCTAGTTTGTATAGTGGAGGGTAAGGGTTAGTGTGAGGGTTTTACCAATCTAGTTTTTATAGTGGAGGGTTAGTGGTGAGGGTTTTACCTGTCTAGTTTTTATAGTGGAGTGTAAGGGTTAGTGGTGAGAGTTTAACCAGTCTAGTTTTTATAGTGGAGGGTAAGGGTTAGTGGTGAGGGTTTTACCAGTCTAGTTTTATAGTGGAGGGTAAGGGTTAGTGGTGAGGGTTTAACCAGTCTAGTTTTTATAGTGGAGGGTTAGTGGTGAGGGTTTTACCAGTCTAGTTTTTATAGTGGAGGGTAAGGGTTAGTGGTGAGAGCTTAACCAGTCTAGTTTTTATAGTGATGGGTTAGTGGTGAGGGTTTTACCAGTCTAGTTTTTATTATGGAGGGTAAGGGTTAGTGGTGAGGGTTTTACCAGTCTAGTTTTTATAGTGGAGGGTAAGGGTTAGTGGTGAGGGTACAACCAGTCTAGTTGTTATAGTGGAGGGTAAGGGTTAGTGGTGAGGGTTTTACCAGTCTAGTTTTTATAGTTGAGGGTTAGTGGTGAGGGTTTAACCAGTCTAGTTTTTATAGTGGAGGGAAAGGGTTGGTGGTGAGGGTTTACACTCAACGAAACGACTTGATTAGTGTAGTGTCAACAACGCAGACACTGCCAGCTAGCCTACATAGTCAACAACGCAGCCTCTGCCAGCTAGCCTACTTCAGCAGTACTGTATCATTTTAATCATTTTAGTCAATAAGATTCTTGCTACGTAAGCTTAACTTTCTGAACACTCGAGACGTGTAGTCCACTTGTCATTCCAATCTCCTTTGCATTAGCGTAGCCTCTTGTGTAGCCTGTCAACTATGTGTCTGTCTATCCCTGTTCTCTCCTCTCTGCACAGACCATACAACGCGCTCCACACCGCGTGGCCGCGGCCTCCCCTAATCTGGTGGTCCCAGCGCACGACCCACGTGGAGTTCCAGGTCTCCGGTAGCCTCTGGAACTGCCGATCTGCGGCCAACAAGGCAGAGTTCATCTAAGCCTATGCCTCCCTCCAGTCCCTCAACTTCTTGGCACTGACGGAAACATGGATCACCACAGACAACACTGCTACTCCTACTGCTCTCTCTTCGTCTGCCCACGTGTTCTCGCACACCCCGAGAGCTACTGGTCAGCGGGGTGGTGGCACCGGGATCCTCATCTCTCCCAAGTGGTCATTCTCTCTTTCTCCCCTTACCCATCTGTCTATCGCCTCCTTTGAATTCCATGCTGTCACAGTTACCAGCCCTTTCAAGCTTAACATCCTTATCATTTATCGCCCTCCAGGTTCCCTCAGAGAGTTCATCAATGAGCTTGATGCCTTGATAAGCTCCTTTCCTGAGGACGGCTCACCTCTCACAGTTCTGGGCGACTTTAACCTCCCCACGTCTACCTTTGACTCATTCCTCTCTGCCTCCTTCTTTCCACTCCTCTCCTCTTTTGACCTCACCCTCTCACCTTCCCCCCTACTCACAAGGCAGGAAATACGCTCGACCTCATCTTTACTAGATGCTGTTCTTCCACTAACCTCATTGCAACTCCCCTCCAAGTCTCCGACCACTACCTTGTATCCTTCTCCCTCTCGCTCTCATCCAACACTTCCCACACTGCCCCTACCCGGATGGTATCGCGCCGTCCCAACCTTCGCTCTCTCTCCCCCGCTACTCTCTCCTCTTCCATCCTATCATCTCTTCCCTCTGCTCAAACCTTCTCCAACCTATCTCCTGATTCTGCCTCCTCAACCCTCCTCTCCTCCCTTTCTGCATCCTTTGACTCTCTATGTCCCCTATCCTCCAGGCCGGCTCGGTCCTCCCCTCCCGCTCCGTGGCTCAACGAGTCATTGCGAGCTCACAGAACAGGGCTCCGGGCAGCCGAGCGGAAATGGAGGAAAACTCGCCTCCCTGCGGACCTGACATCCTTTCACTCCCTCCTCTCTACATTTTCCTCTTCTCTCTCTGCTGCTAAAGCCTCCTTCTACCACTCTAAATTCCAAGCATCTGCCTCTAACCCTAGGAAGCTCTTTGCAACCTTCTCCTCCCTCCTGAATCCTCCCCCCTCCCTCTCTGCAGATGACTTCGTCAACCATTTTGAAAAGAAGGTCGACGACATCCGATCCTCGTTTGCTAAGTCAAACGACACCGCTGGTTCTGCTCACACTGCCCTACCCTGTGCTCTGACCTCTTTCTCCCCCCTCTCTCCAGACGAAATCTCGCGTCTTGTGACGGCCGGCCGCCCAACAACCTGCCCGCTTGACCCTATCCCCTCCTCTCTTCTCCAGACCATTTCCGGAGACCTTCTCCCTTACCTCACCTCGCTCATCAACTCATCCCTGACCGCTGGCTACGTCCCTTCCGTAAGGGTTAGTGGTGAGGGTTTTACCAGTCTAGTTTTTATAGTGGAGGGTAAGGGTTAGTGTGAGGGTTTTGCCAGTCTAGTTTTTATAGTGGAGGGTTAGTGGTGAGGGTTTAACCAGTCTAGTTTTTATAGTGGAGGGTAAGGGTTTAACCAGTGGAGGGTAAGGGTTAGTGGTGAGGGTTTTACCAGTCTAGTTTTTATGGTGGAGGGTAAGGGTTAGTGGTGAGGGTTTAACCAGTCATGTTTTTATAATGGAGGGTTAGTGGTGAGGGTTTTACCAGTCTAAAAAAATATATAATGTTTTTTACATTGAATTAAAGTAGACTACAAAATGGTATATCATACACTGCATTTTTGAGGAGCAATGGGAAAGTAATTGTATTTGTGCTTTGAAAGTTGATAAACTTGTACTCACTTTTGAGAAAATGGCCTTTGAATATTTTGGTTTCTAGTGAAGATCTCTTCTTTGTCTACACCCATTCAGCATCATTCACATCCTCTTAAGCTTTAGCCCCACCCATCTCGTTTCGCTCTCGGAGCATTCAGAGCACACACTTGATGCTCTGGCCGACGATTTGTTTACCTCTGGATAACATGAAAACAGCCTAACCAACAATTTCATTATGCTTTGTCTTTCTCTACCCTGCATGAATATGCTGGGAGCTAACCAACCAGGTTCAACATTAGCTAGCTAACATTAGGCTTTAACTAGCAAAGCAAACGGCTCTGGGATACAAATAATAACGTCATACACGTAATGTTAGCTAGGGAGCCAGCCAGATAACGTTAGCTAGCGAGCTAACAGTAAACTTTAGCTTGAAATGAAACCACTTTCTGTCAAAATTAGAAACATCTGAAAATGTAGCTAGCTAACGCTAGACAAGCTTACCTGTATACATCATCATGCATGATGGACGCGTCTCTCTGTCGTGGATGCCATACCATGGTTGCCCTTAGTTTGAAGATGTAATCCGGAGACAGGTGTTTTCTTCATCTCTTTGGCTATCATACTATAATTACACTGTTTTCAAAACTTGATCCTCCAGAAAGTGGAGAATAACACTTATGCAGCTCAAATACACAATACAGTTTTAAAAAAAACACAGACTGACCAGCTCAAATAGACAGACAGAAGCCTTCTATATGGCAGACAAATCCGAACTCCTCTCTCGGCATGTCCAGCCCCCTATTATCTCAGCCAATCATGGCTAGTGGGAAGGTTGCTGGCTTTTTCCAACAGCGAGTTGCAGTAGTCCAGACGGGAGAGGAGAAGTGCCTGGATTAGGACCTGTGCCACTTCCTGTGTGATGTACGGATGTTGTAGAGCATGAACCTGCAGGAGCGAGTCACTGCTTTGATGTTGTCCAGGCTCATGCCAAGGTTCATTGCACTCTGGGAGGGTGACACTGTTGTGTTGTCAACTGGGAAGGAGAGGTCTTTGAGCGGGCAGACCTTCTCCGGGAGGAAGAGCAGCTCGTCTTGTCCAGGTTGAGCTTGAAGTGGTGAGCTGACATCCAAGTTGAGATATCTACCAGGCACGCAGAGATGCATGTCGCCACCTGGCTGTCAGAAGGGGGAAAGGAGAAAAGTACTACAGTGTCATCCGCATAGCAATGATAGGAGAGACCAAGTGAGGATATGACGGAGCCGAATGATTTGGCATATAGAGAGAAGATGAGAGGGCCTAGAATCTAATTGATTAAAATTGATCCTGGAAAGATCATATTCAATTTGTCTGTAGCAAAGTGATGAAATCTGTTGGTATCATCAGAAAGATTAACGGTTTGTTTCATCAAGCTTGCTTCCTAACTCTATACTTTAGCTTCATTTACCCATATCTAATTTACTGTAATATTGTATGGGACAGTACCTACTCATCATACAAAATACATTAGCAAAGACTAGCCACCTCCTCTAATTTCCTGGCTCCATCTGCACCTTTGTTTAAGAAACTCAATATTTTGTCTATTTACAACATTAGTGTACGCCAATTATGCACTTTCATCAATACTCATACCTCCCAGACAGTTTACCTAAACCCTTCAATGGATTCTACCAGGTCCCAGTTTACCTAAACCCATCAATGGATTCTACCAGGTCCCAGTTTACCTAAACCCATCAATGGATTCTACCAGGTCCCAGACAGTTTACCTAAACCCTCCAATGGATTCTACCAGGTCCCAGTTTACCTAAACCCATCAATGGATTCTACCAGGTCCCAGTTTACCTAAACCCTTCAATGGATTCTACCAGGTCCCAGTTTACCTAAACCCTTCAATGGATTCTACCAGGTCCCAGTTTACCTAAACCCTTCAATGGATTCTACCAGGTCCCAGTTCACCTAAACCCTTCAATGGATTCTACCAGGTCCCAGTTTACCTAAACCCTCCAATGGATTCTACCAGGTCCCAGTTTACCTAAACCCTCCAATGGATTCTACCAGGTCCCAGTTTACCTAAACCCTCCAATGGATTCTACCAGGTCCCAGTTTACCTAAACCCTTCAATGGATTCTACCAGGTCCCAGTTTACCTAAACCCTCCAATGGATTCTACCAGGTCCCAGTTTACCTAAACCCTTCAATGGATTCTACCAGGTCCCAGTTTACCTAAACCCCTCAATGGATTCTACCAGGTCCCAGACAGTTTACCTAAACCCTTCAATGGATTCTACCAGGTCCCAGTTTACCTAAACCCCTCAATGGATTCTACCAGGTCCCAGTTTACCTAAACCCTTCAATGGATTCTACCAGGTCCCAGACAGTTTATCTAAACCCCTCAATGGATTCTACCAGGTCCCAGTTTACCTAAACCCATCAATGGATTCTACCAGGTCCCAGTTTACCTAAACCCTTCAATGGATTCTACCAGGTCCCAGTTTACCTAAACCCATCAATGGATTCTACCAGGTCCCAGTTTACTTAAACCCTTCAATGGATTCTACCAGGTCCCAGTTTACCTAAACCCTTCAATGGATTCTACCAGGTCCCAGTTTACCTAAACCTTCAATGGATTCTACCAGGTCCCAGTTTACCTAAACCCTTCAGTGGATTCTACCAGGTCCCAGTTTACCTAAACCCTTCAGTGGATTCTACCAGGTCCCAGTTTACCTAAACCCATCAATGGATTCTACCAGGTCCCAGACAGTTTACCTAAACCCTCCAATGGATTCTACCAGGTCCCAGACAGTTTACCTAAACCCTCCAATGGATTCTACCAGGTCCCAGACAGTTTACCTAAACCCTTCAATGGATTCTACCAGGTCCCAGTTTACCTAAACCCTTCAATGGATTCTACCAGGTCCCAGTTTACCTAAACCCCTCAATGGATTCTACCAGGTCCCAGTTTACCTAAACCCTTCAATGGATTCTACCAGGTCCCAGTTTACCTAAACCCTTCAATGAATTCTACCAGGTCCCAGTTTACCTAAACCCCTCAATGGATTCTACCAGGTCCCAGTTTACCTAAACCCTCCAATGGATTCTACCAGGTCCCAGTTTACCTAAACCCTTCAATGGATTCTACCAGGTCCCAGTTTACCTAAACCCATCAATGGATTCTACCAGGTCCCAGTTTACCTAAACCCATCAATGGATTCTACCAGGTCCCAGTTTACCTAAACCCTTCAATGGATTCTACCAGGTCCCAGTTTACCTAAACCCCTCAATGGATTCTACCAGGTCCCAGTTGACCTAAACCCTTCAATGGATTCTACCAGGTCCCAGTTTACCTAAACCCTTCAATGGATTCTACCAGGTCCCAGTTGACCTAAACCCTTCAATGGATTCTTCCAGGTTAATTCTGAAATCCATCTATATAACACAAGACACTGTGGTAACCTTCACCCTCACATAGTCAATTCCACGTCAGATACAGAGGTACCATACTCTGGAATTATTATCTTCACATTGCCAAAACCTCATAATCCTTCTAAACTTTAAGCAAAGACTCAGAGTCAGCTTGATGAACCAAACTAATCCCCTCCATGTAGCCTAACTCGTGGACTCACACAAACACGTACGCATACACATACATATAATCAAACAAGGTTTTTCTTGTTTACTGAGTATATCATGTACAATTATAATTAACATGCTTTGCTTAACTGGTTGAACTAACTTTGTTTGTACTTATATTAGTGGTGTGGTTTTCATATCAGCCTTTTAGGGATTCTACTTCACCTGCACACCGTTTTAACACTTTTTATCTCTACTCTTTTGTCTTTCACTTATTTTCTTTGGTGGAAATAAATTAATCCTAAAACCTATTTATATTTCCACACTATCAGGTTGAAATGTAATACTGTGAAATTGTGGAAATTATGATAATTCCCTTTTAGTGTAAGAGCTGTTTTGGAAAGTCTGCCTGAAATTTCTGTCAGTTTTTGGTGGGATGGAGTTTTGGTCTGCCTGGGGAATTTGTTAATAGACCAATAAGAAAGATAGGTTTGGAACTATCTGCCAATAAGAGCTAGTTTTCAGTTGTTCCCTCCCCAATCAGACTACCTCCAGAGAGTCCAAGAAACATTTTAGCTTGAGAATTGCTCTTTGCTAAGAAGCTATTTTAGTTTCTTTTTGACAATTTTTCTTAAAAACAATCAGAGTAAGGTATGTTACATTTCGTCATTATTACCCAGAAATGATTTGGTATTGAAATAAAAACAGCTGCATTGGACATTTAAGAAGGGCTCCATGACCAATGGAAGGAGATTTAAGGTCAAGCTGTACAACAATGTTTCTCAGATCTGAGCAAACAGCAATTCAGGAAAAAGGTAACTCTAAACACCCGAAAGACTTTCATTCAAGTCTGACAAAACCATCACTGAATTAAAATGCTGAGAGATGGAGTAGCTAAACTAGTTACATTTAAATGTATGGAATCATTTCCCACAAACTATACCGAACAGTGAAAATATTTGGATTTGTTGAAACAATATTTTCTACACTATCTGTAATCTTCATAATTGAGGTGATTTAACTTGTTTACAGTCCAGGTCATTTTGACTTGAAAATACACAGCACTCAGTCTCCCAGCAGGAATTGCGCAGTAATCACAGAGAACATCTCAGAATCATTAGGAAGGTAATTTTCACTGCAATGCCTCCCTGTTCTCCAAAACCTCTCTGCTGCTATCAGGGAGCACTGTGAGCACTAGCTGAGGCACCACAGACCTTCCCCAATGCCAATGAGTTGGGTGGTGACTAACATACTCACTGACCAGAACCCTATGTCTCTCTATCATCAGTTCCCTTTGTCTCTCTCTATCATCAGTTCCCTGTCTCTCTATCATCAGTTCCCTGTCTCTCTATCATCAGTTCCCTTTGTCACTCTATCATCAGTTCCCTGTCTCTCTATCATCAGTTCCCTTTGTCTCTCTATCATCAGTTCCCTATGTCTCTCTATCATCAGTTCCCTTTGTCTCTCTATCATCAGTTCCCTATGTCTCTCTATCATCAGTTCCCTTTGTCTCTCTATCATCAGTTCCCTTTGTCTCTCTCTATCATCAGTTCCCTGTCTCTCTATCATCAGTTCCCTATGTCTCTCTATCATCAGTTCCCTGTCTCTCTATCATCAGTTCCCTTTGTCTCTCTCTATCATCAGTTCCCTTTGTCTCTCTATCATCAGTTCCCTGTCTCTCTATCATCAGTTCCCTTTGTCTCTCTATCATCAGTTCCCTTTGTCTCTCTATCATCCGTTCCCTATGTCTCTCTATCATCAGTTACCTATGTCTCTCTATCATCAGTTCCCCATGTCTCTCTCTATCAATCACAGGCTCAGCCTGTCATGTGTATAGTCACTACAGGAATGTATTTATGTAATAACATCATGTTTTTATCTCTGTAATTTCATGTTATGTCTTTATGTTTGGTACTGGTGTGTTACATAACTGCCACCCTGAGCTTAACTGGCGATACATTGACAGACATCAGGTCAACAGAATCCAAGTCAGCGAGACACCAAGTCAACAGACATCAAGTCAGGGAGACACCAAGTCAACAGACACAAAGTCAGGGAGACACCAAGTCAACAGACACCAAGTCAGGGAGACACCAAGTCAACAGACATCAAGTCAGGGAGACACCAAGTCAACAGACACAAAGTCAGGGAGACACCAAGTCAACAGACACCAAGTCAGGGAGACACCAAGTCAACATACACCAAGTCAGGGAGACACCAAGTCAACAGACCACCATGCTTCACTTTGTGACGGTGTCAGGTTTCCCCAAGACGTGACACTTGGCATTCAGGCCAAAGAGTTCAATCAGACCAGAGAATCTTGTTTCTCATGGTCTGAGTGTCTTTAGGTGCCTCTTGACAATATCCAAGCGGGCTGACATGTGCCTTTTACTGAAGAGTGGCTTCCATCTTACCACTCTACCATAAAGGCCTGATTGGTGGAGTGCTGCAGAGATGGTTGTTCTTCTGGAAGGTTCTCCCATCTCCAAAGATGAACCTTGGAGCTCTGTCAGAGTGACCAACGGGTTCTTGGTCACCTCCCTGACCAAGGCCCTTCTCCCCCGATTGTTCAGTTTGGCCGGGCGGCCAGCTCTAAGAAGAGTCTTGGTTGTTCCAAACGTCTTCCATTTAAGAATGATGGAGGCCACTGTGTTCTTGGGGACCTTCAATGCTGCAGACATCTTTTGGTACCCTTCCCCAGATCTGTGCCTCGACACAATCCTTTATTTTTTATACATTTGAAAAAGTTCCTAAAAACCAGTTTTTGCTTCGTCAGTATAGCATATTGTGTGTAAATTGATGAGGAACATTTTTCATTTTATTTAATCCATTTTAGGATAAGGCTGTAAAGTAACGAAATGTGGAAGAAGTCAAGGGGTCTGAATACTTTCCGAATGCACTGTATGTGAGGTAGAGCTAGCTAGTTAACTATGTCAGCAAGGTAGATAATGTTACAACAAGCAGCTGATCAAGTTAGCTCACTGGTGACTGACGTGCTTTTGTAGCATTTCGCTACACTCGCATTAACATCTGCTAACCATGTGTATGTGACAAATAAAATTTGATTTGATTTTGCTTGCCCATTTTCTTTGCAGGAGGTAAGCCACCATTTTGTTTTAATTTACTCATAATCACTTATTATTAAATTAGTGAAATATTATTCTCCCTAAGTCATAGTGATTTCATGAGAGCGCAGTCAAATCTATTATAAGGAACTGTGTCTTCATTTTTTAATGGTTAATGCTCTGGAATGTTCAAATGTAAATATGAAGTCCATCTGAGTGACGCCATCTGACGTAAGACAATGACAGTAGAGGGGTTCAGTAATATGTACTACTCTCAGATGCTCAACTAGCAACACAATGGTTTCCACTTTCACCCCGTCTCTGACATCGAGGGTCCTTTATTATTTTATTTATTTAACCTTTTTTTAACTAGGCAAGTCAGTTAAAATAAGAACAAATTGTTATTTACAATGATGGCCTACCAAAATGCAATAGGTCTCATGCGGTGACAGGGGCTGAGATTAAAAATAAATCAAATATAAACAAAACACACATCACGACAAGAGAGACAACACTACGTAAAGAAAGACCTAAGACAACATGGCAAGGCAGCAACACATGACAACACAGCATGGTAGCAGTACAAAACATAGTACAAACATTATTGCGCACAGACAACAGCAAAAAGGGCAAGAAGTTAGAGACAACAATACATCACACAAAGCAGCCACAACTGTCAGTAAGAGTGTCCATGATTGAGTCTTTGAATGAAGAGATTGAGATAAAACTGTCCAATTTGAGTGTTTGTTGCAGCTCGTTCCAGTCGCTAGCTGCAGTGAACTGAAAAGAGGAGCGACCCAGGGATGTGTGTGCTTTGGGGACCTTTAACAGAATGTGACTGGCAGAACGGGTGTTGTATGTGGAGGATGAGGGCTGCAGTAGATATCTCAGATAGGGGGAGATATCAGATAGTGAGGCTTAAGAGGGTTTTATAAATAAGCATCAATTAGTGGGTCTTGTAAAGGGTATACAGAGATGACCAGTTTATAGAGGAGTATAGAGTGCAGTGATGTGTCCTATAAGGAGCTTGGTGGCAAATCTGATGGCCGAATGGTAAAGAACATCTAGCCAATCGAGAGCACCCTTACCTGCCGATCTATAAATTACTTCTCCGTAATCTAGCATGGGTAGGATGGCCATCTGAATCAGGCTTAGTTTGGCAGCTGGAGTGAAAGAGGGGCGATCACGATAGTCTAGATGTAACTTTAGCCTGCAGCTTTGATATGTGCTGAGAGAAGGACAGTGTATCATATAGCCATACTCCCAAGTACTTGTATGAGGTGACTTCCTTAAGCTTTAAACCCTCAGAGGTAGTAATCACACCTGTGGGGAGAGGGGCATCCTTCTTATCAAACCACATGATCTTTGTTTAGGAGGTGGACAGAACAAGGTTAAGGGTAGAGAAAGCTTGTTGGACACTAAGAAAGCTTTGTTGTAGAGCATATAACACAAAATCTGGGGAGGGGCCAGCTGAGTATAAGACTGTATCATCTGCATACAGTACATGGATGAGAGAGCTTCCTACTGCCTGAGCTATGTTGTTGATGTAAATTGAGAAGAGCGTGGGGCCTAGGATCGAGCCTTGGGGTACTCCCTTGGTGACAGGGAGTGGCTGAGACAGAAGATTTTCTGACTTTAAACACTACACTATTTGAGAGAGGTAGTTACCCTACCAGCCCAGAGACACCAATATTCGTTTGCCGGCCCACAAGAATGGAATGGTCTACCATTGGCAAAGTCAATAAAAATAGCAGCACAATATTGCTTAGAATCAAGGGCAATGGGGACATCATTGAGGACCTTTAATGTTGCAGTGGCACATCCATAACCTGAGCGGAAACCAGATTGCATACCCAAGAGAATACTACAGACATCCAGAAAGCCAGTCAGTTGATTGGTAAGTTTTTCCAACACTTTTGGTTAACAGGGCAAAATAGAAATAGGCCTATAACAGTTAGGATCAGCTTGATCTCTACAGGTCCTTTCCTGTAGTAACACTCCACTCTCCACTCTGTCAGACAGGAACCAGCAGAGTCAATAATAGCTCACTCACTACATTTCTTTCCAACCCTCTTTGCTAGCCTGGTACCAGTTGTTTGTGCCAAACATGTTTGGCATGAGAATAAGTGATAGGGAATTACCTCTTCACTTGTTCACTACCTCTTCACTTGTTCTCAACTGATATTGACTTTTGGTTGACTATCAGAGGTGAAGACGGCAGTAACATAATGTTAACCAATACTGTAGTGACAGTACACACATGCTTATTTATGAATATACTATAGATACAGGAGAATTATGGATTAAGAACAAAAAGACAACCAAACGACTGGATATCTACATCTTAATATGTCTATGCTACAGTACAGCTCATTATAACCATAATCATGCAGACAGACACCCTAAACTAACCCTAACCTAACACTAACCTAACCCTAACCTAACCTAACCTAACCCTAATCCTAAAACCTAACCCTAACCCTAAACTAACCTATCCCCAACCAAGCCTTCTCAGGAGTGTTGTGCTCAAGTAATAATCTCCACATGTGGATGATTATCATATGTTACAATCATAGCATTGTGTAGTAGACTAAAGTATCATAGCATTGTGTAGGGTAGACTACAGTATCATAGCATTGTAGCATTGTGTAGGGTAGACTACAGTGTCATAGCATTGTGTAGGGTAGACTACAGTATCATAGCATTGTAGCATTGTGTAGGGTAGACTACAGTGTCATAGCATTGTGTAGGGTAGACTACAGTATCATAGCATTGTAGCATTGTGTAGGGTAGACTAGAGTGTCATAGCATTGTGTAGGGTAGACTACAGTATCATAGCATTGTGTAGGGTAGACTACAGTATCATAGCATTGTAGCATTGTGTAGGGTAGACTACAGTGTCATAGCATTGTGTAGGGTAGACTACAGTATCATAGCATTGTGTAGGGTAGACTACAGTATCATAGCATTGTAGCATTGTGTAGGGTAGACTACAGTGTCATAGCATTGTGTAGGGTAGACTACAGTATCATAGCATTGTAGCATTGTGTAGGGTAGACTACAGTGTCATAGCATTGTGTAGGGTAGACTACAGTATCATAGCATTGAGTAGGGTAGACTACAGTGTCATAGCATTGTGTAGGGTAGACTACAGTGTCATAGCATTGTGTAGGGTAGACTACAGTATCATAGCATTGTAGCATTGTGTAGGGTAGACTACAGTATCATAGCATTGTGTAGGGTAGACTACAGTATCATAGCATTGTGTAGGGTAGACTACAGTATCGTAGCATTGTGTAGGGTCGACTACAGTATCGTAGCATTGTAGCATTGTGTAGGGTAGACTACAGTATCATAGCATTGTAGCATTGTGTAGGGTAGACTAGAGTGTCATAGCATTGTGTAGGGTAGACTACAGTATCATAGCATTGTGTAGGGTAGACTACAGTATCATAGCATTGTAGCATTGTGTAGGGTAGACTACAGTGTCATAGCATTGTGTAGGGTAGACTACAGTATCATAGCATTGTAGCATTGTGTAGGGTAGACTACAGTGTCATAGCATTGTGTAGGGTAGACTACAGTATCATAGCATTGAGTAGGGTAGACTACAGTGTCATAGCATTGTGTAGGGTAGACTACAGTGTCATAGCATTGTGTAGGGTAGACTACAGTATCATAGCATTGTAGCATTGTGTAGGGTAGACTACAGTATCATAGCATTGTGTAGGGTAGACTACAGTATCATAGCATTGTGTAGGGTAGACTACAGTATCGTAGCATTGTGTAGGGTCGACTACAGTATCGTAGCATTGTAGCATTGTGTAGGGTAGACTACAGTATCATAGCATTGTGTAGGGTCGACTACAGTATCATAGCATTGTAGCATTGTGTAGGGTAGACTACAGTATCATAGCATTGTGTAGGGTAGATTACAGTATCATAGCATTGTGTAGGGTCGACTACAGTGTCATAGCATTGTGTAGGGTAGACTACAGTGTCATAGCATTGTGTAGGGTCGACTACAGTATCATAGCATTGTGTAGGGTAGACTACAGTGTCATAGCATTGTGTAGGGTAGACTACAGTGTCATAGCATTGTGTAGGGTCGACTACAGTATCATAGCATTGTAGCATTGTGTAGGGTAGACTACAGTGTCATAGCATTGTGTAGGGTAGACTACAGTATCATAGCATTGTGTAGGGTAGACTACAGTATCATAGCATTGTAGCATTGTGTAGGGTAGATTACAGTATCATAGCATTGTGTAGGGTAGACTACAGTGTCATAGCATTGTGTAGGGTAGACTACAGTGTCATAGCATTGTGTAGGGTAGACTACAGTATCATAGCATTGTGTAGGGTAGACTACAGTGTCATAGCATTGTAGCATTGTGTAGGGTAGACTACAGTATCATAGCATTGTGTAGGGTAGATTACAGTATCATAGCATTGAGTAGGGTAGACTACAGTATCATAGCATTGTGTAGGGTAGACTACAGTGTCATAGCATTGTGTAGGGTAGACTACAGTATCGTAGCATTGTGTAGGGTCGACTACAGTATCATAGCATTGTGTAGGGTAGACTACAGTATCATAGCATTGTGTAGGGTAGACTACAGTGTCATAGCATTGTGTAGGGTCGACTACAGTATCATAGCATTGTAGCATTGTGTAGGGTAGACTACAGTGTCATAGCATTGTGTAGGGTCGACTACAGTATCATAGCATTGTAGCATTGTGTAGGGTAGATTACAGTGTCATAGCATTGTGTAGGGTCGACTACAGTATCATAGCATTGTAGCATTGTGTAGGGTAGACTACAGTGTCATAGCATTGTGTAGGGTAGACTACAGTATCATAGCATTGTAGCATTGTGTAGGGTAGACTACAGTATCATAGCATTGTAGCATTGTGTAGGGTAGACTACAGTATCATAGCATTGTAGCATTGTGTAGGGTAGACTACAGTATCATAGCATTGTAGCATTGTGTAGGGTAGACTACAGTATCATAGCATTGTGTAGGGTAGACTACAGTATCATAGCATTGAGTAGGGTAGACTACAGTATCACAGCATTGTGTAGGGTAGACTACAGTGTCATAGCATTGTGTAGGGTCGACTACAGTATCATAGCATTGTAGCATTGTGTAGGGTAGACTACAGTGTCATAGCATTGTGTAGGGTAGACTACAGTATCATAGCATTGTAGCATTGTGTAGGGTAGACTACAGTATCATAGCATTGTGTAGGGTAGACTACAGTATCGTAGCATTGTAGCATTGTGTAGGGTAGACTACAGTATCATAGCATTGTGTAGGGTAGATTACAGTATCATAGCATTGTGTAGGGTAGACTACAGTATCATAGCATTGTGTAGGGTCGACTACAGTATCGTAGCATTGTAGCATTGTGTAGGGTAGACTACAGTATCATAGCATTGTGTAGGGTAGATTACAGTATCATAGCATTGTGTAGGGTAGATTACAGTATCGTAGCATTGTGTAGGGTCGACTACAGTATCATAGCATTGTAGCATTGTGTAGGGTAGACTACAGTGTCATAGCATTGTGTAGGGTAGATTACAGTATCATAGCATTGTAGCATTGTGTAGGGTAGACTACAGTGTCATAGCATTGTGTAGGGTCGACTACAGTATCATAGCATTGTAGCATTGTGTAGGGTAGACTACAGTATCATAGCATTGTGTAGGGTCGACTACAGTGTCATAGCATTGTGTAGGGTAGACTACAGTGTCACAGCATTGTGTAGGGTCGACTACAGTATCATAGCATTGTGTAGGGTAGACTACAGTGTCATAGCATTGTGTAGGGTAGACTACAGTGTCATAGCATTGTGTAGGGTCGACTACAGTATCATAGCATTGTAGCATTGTGTAGGGTAGACTACAGTGTCATAGCATTGTGTAGGGTAGACTACAGTATCATAGCATTGTGTAGGGTAGACTACAGTATCATAGCATTGTAGCATTGTGTAGGGTAGATTACAGTATCATAGCATTGTGTAGGGTAGACTACAGTGTCATAGCATTGTGTAGGGTAGACTACAGTGTCATAGCATTGTGTAGGGTAGACTACAGTATCATAGCATTGTGTAGGGTAGACTACAGTGTCATAGCATTGTAGCATTGTGTAGGGTAGACTACAGTATCATAGCATTGTGTAGGGTAGACTACAGTATCATAGCATTGTAGCATTGTGTAGGGTAGACTACAGTATCATAGCATTGTGTAGGGTAGACTACAGTATCATAGCATTGTGTAGGGTAGACTACAGTATCATAGCATTGAGTAGGGTAGACTACAGTATCATAGCATTGTGTATGGTAGACTACAGTGTCATAGCATTGTGTAGGGTCGACTACAGTATCATAGCATTGTAGCATTGTGTAGGGTAGACTACAGTGTCATAGCATTGTGTAGGGTAGACTACAGTATCGTAGCATTGTGTAGGGTAGACTACAGTGTCATAGCATTGTGTAGGGTCGACTACAGTATCATAGCATTGAGTAGGGTAGACTACAGTATCATAGCATTGTGTAAGTTAGACTACAGTGTCATAGCATTGTGTAGGGTAGACTACAGTATCGTAGCATTGTGTAGGGTAGACTACAGTATCATAGCATTGTGTAGGGTAGACTACAGTGTCATAGCATTGTGTAGGGTAGACTACAGTGTCATAGCATTGAGTAGGGTAGACTACAGTATCGTAGCATTGTGTAGGGTAGACTACAGTGTCATAGCATTGTGTAGGGTCGACTACAGTATCATAGCATTGTAGCATTGTGTAGGGTAGACTACAGTGTCATTGCATTGTGTAGGGTCGACTACAGTATCATAGCATTGTAGCATTGTGTAGGGTAGACTACAGTGTCATAGCATTGTGTAGGGTCGACTACAGTATCATAGCATTGTAGCATTGTGTAGGGTAGACTACAGTGTCATAGCATTGTGTAGGGTAGACTACAGTATCATAGCATTGTGTAGGCTAGATTACAGTATCATAGCATTGTGTAGGGTAGACTACAGTATCATAGCATTGTGTAGGCTAGACTACAGTATCATAGCATTGTGTAGGGTAGATTACAGTATCATAGCATTGAGTAGGGTAGACTACAGTATCATAGCATTGTGTAGGCTAGACTACAGTGTCATAGCATTGTGTAGGGTCGACTACAGTATCATAGCATTGTAGCATTGTGTAGGGTAGACTACAGTGTCATAGCATTGTGTAGGGTCGACTACAGTGTCATAGCATTGTGTAGGGTAGACTACAGTGTCATAGCATTGTGTAGGGTCGACTACAGTATCATAGCATTGTGTAGGGTAGACTACAGTGTCATAGCATTGTGTAGGGTAGACTACAGTGTCATAGCATTGTGTAGGGTCGACTACAGTATCATAGCATTGTAGCATTGTGTAGGGTAGACTACAGTGTCATAGCATTGTGTAGGGTAGACTACAGTATCATAGCATTGTGTAGGGTAGACTACAGTATCATAGCATTGTAGCATTGTGTAGGGTAGATTACAGTATCATAGCATTGTGTAGGGTAGACTACAGTGTCATAGCATTGTGTAGGGTAGACTACAGTGTCATAGCATTGTGTAGGGTAGACTACAGTATCATAGCATTGTGTAGGGTAGACTACAGTGTCATAGCATTGTAGCATTGTGTAGGGTAGACTACAGTATCATAGCATTGTGTAGGCTAGATTACAGTATCATAGCATTGTGTAGGGTAGACTACAGTATCATAGCATTGTGTAGGCTAGACTACAGTATCATAGCATTGTGTAGGGTAGATTACAGTATCATAGCATTGAGTAGGGTAGACTACAGTATCATAGCATTGTGTAGGCTAGACTACAGTGTCATAGCATTGTGTAGGGTCGACTACAGTATCATAGCATTGTAGCATTGTGTAGGGTAGACTACAGTGTCATAGCATTGTGTAGGGTAGATTACAGTATCATAGCATTGTGTAGGGTCGACTACAGTGTCATAGCATTGTGTAGGGTAGACTACAGTGTCATAGCATTGTGTAGGGTCGACTACAGTATCATAGCATTGTGTAGGGTAGACTACAGTGTCATAGCATTGTGTAGGGTAGACTACAGTGTCATAGCATTGTGTAGGGTCGACTACAGTATCATAGCATTGTAGCATTGTGTAGGGTAGACTACAGTGTCATAGCATTGTGTAGGGTAGACTACAGTATCATAGCATTGTGTAGGGTAGACTACAGTATCATAGCATTGTAGCATTGTGTAGGGTAGATTACAGTATCATAGCATTGTGTAGGGTAGACTACAGTGTCATAGCATTGTGTAGGGTAGACTACAGTGTCATAGCATTGTGTAGGGTAGACTACAGTATCATAGCATTGTGTAGGGTAGACTACAGTGTCATAGCATTGTAGCATTGTGTAGGGTAGACTACAGTATCATAGCATTGTGTAGGGTAGATTACAGTATCATAGCATTGAGTAGGGTAGACTACAGTATCATAGCATTGTGTAGGGTAGACTACAGTGTCATAGCATTGTGTAGGGTAGACTACAGTATCGTAGCATTGTGTAGGGTCGACTACAGTATCATAGCATTGTGTAGGGTAGACTACAGTATCATAGCATTGTGTAGGGTAGACTACAGTGTCATAGCATTGTGTAGGGTCGACTACAGTATCATAGCATTGTAGCATTGTGTAGGGTAGACTACAGTGTCATAGCATTGTGTAGGGTCGACTACAGTATCATAGCATTGTAGCATTGTGTAGGGTAGATTACAGTGTCATAGCATTGTGTAGGGTCGACTACAGTATCATAGCATTGTAGCATTGTGTAGGGTAGACTACAGTGTCATAGCATTGTGTAGGGTAGACTACAGTATCATAGCATTGTAGCATTGTGTAGGGTAGACTACAGTATCATAGCATTGTAGCATTGTGTAGGGTAGACTACAGTATCATAGCATTGTGTAGGGTAGACTACAGTATCATAGCATTGAGTAGGGTAGACTACAGTATCACAGCATTGTGTAGGGTAGACTACAGTGTCATAGCATTGTGTAGGGTAGACTACAGTATCATAGCATTGTAGCATTGTGTAGGGTAGACTACAGTGTCATAGCATTGTGTAGGGTAGACTACAGTATCATAGCATTGTAGCATTGTGTAGGGTAGACTACAGTATCATAGCATTGTGTAGGGTAGACTACAGTATCATAGCATTGTAGCATTGTGTAGGGTAGACTACAGTATCATAGCATTGTGTAGGGTAGATTACAGTATCATAGCATTGTGTAGGGTAGACTACAGTATCATAGCATTGTGTAGGGTAGATTACAGTATCATAGCATTTGTAGACTACAGTATCATAGCATTGTGTAGGGTAGACTACAGTATCATTAGCATTGTGTAGGGTAGATTACAGTATCATAGCATTGTGTAGGGTAGATTACAGCATCATAGCATTGTGTAGGGTAGATTACAGTGTCATAGCATTGTGTAGGGTAGACTACAGTATCATAGCATTGTGTAGGGTAGACTACAGTGCATAGATTACAGTATCATAGTGTAGGGTAGACTACAGTGTCATAGCATTGTGTAGGGTCGACTACAGTATCATAGCATTGTAGCATTGTGTAGGGTAGACTACAGTATCATAGCATTGTGTAGGGTCGACTACAGTGTCATAGCATTGTGTAGGGTAGACTACAGTGTCACAGCATTGTGTAGGGTCGACTACAGTATCATAGCATTGTGTAGGGTAGACTACAGTGTCATAGCATTGTGTAGGGTAGACTACAGTGTCATAGCATTGTGTAGGGTCGACTACAGTATCATAGCATTGTAGCATTGTGTAGGGTAGACTACAGTGTCATAGCATTGTGTAGGGTAGACTACAGTATCATAGCATTGTGTAGGGTAGACTACAGTATCATAGCATTGTAGCATTGTGTAGGGTAGATTACAGTATCATAGCATTGTGTAGGGTAGACTACAGTGTCATAGCATTGTGTAGGGTAGACTACAGTGTCATAGCATTGTGTAGGGTAGACTACAGTATCATAGCATTGTGTAGGGTAGACTACAGTGTCATAGCATTGTAGCATTGTGTAGGGTAGACTACAGTATCATAGCATTGTGTAGGGTAGACTACAGTATCATAGCATTGTAGCATTGTGTAGGGTAGACTACAGTATCATAGCATTGTGTAGGGTAGACTACAGTATCATAGCATTGTGTAGGGTAGACTACAGTATCATAGCATTGAGTAGGGTAGACTACAGTATCATAGCATTGTGTATGGTAGACTACAGTGTCATAGCATTGTGTAGGGTCGACTACAGTATCATAGCATTGTAGCATTGTGTAGGGTAGACTACAGTGTCATAGCATTGTGTAGGTAGACTACAGTAGAGCTACAGTACAGTGTCATAGCATTGTGTAGGGTCGACTACAGTATCATAGCATTGAGTAGGGTAGACTACAGTATCATAGCATTGTGTAAGTTAGACTACAGTGTCATAGCATTGTGTAGGGTAGACTACAGTATCGTAGCATTGTGTAGGGTAGACTACAGTATCATAGCATTGTGTAGGGTAGACTACAGTGTCATAGCATTGTGTAGGGTAGACTACAGTGTCATAGCATTGAGTAGGGTAGACTACAGTATCGTAGCATTGTGTAGGGTAGACTACAGTGTCATAGCATTGTGTAGGGTCGACTACAGTATCATAGCATTGTAGCATTGTGTAGGGTAGACTACAGTGTCATTGCATTGTGTAGGGTCGACTACAGTATCATAGCATTGTAGCATTGTGTAGGGTAGACTACAGTGTCATAGCATTGTGTAGGGTCGACTACAGTATCATAGCATTGTAGCATTGTGTAGGGTAGACTACAGTGTCATAGCATTGTGTAGGGTAGTATCATAGCATTGTGTACAGATTACAGCATCATAGCATTGTGTAGGGTAGACTACAGTATCATAGCATTGTGTAGGCTAGACTACAGTATCATAGCATTGTGTAGGGTAGATTACAGTATCATAGCATTGAGTAGGGTAGACTACAGTATCATAGCATTGTGTAGGCTAGACTACAGTGTCATAGCATTGTGTAGGGTCGACTACAGTATCATAGCATTGTAGCATTGTGTAGGGTAGACTACAGTGTCATAGCATTGTGTAGGGTAGATTACAGTATCATAGCATTGTGTAGGGTAGACTACAGTGTCATAGCATTGTGTAGGGTCGACTACAGTATCATAGCATTGTGTAGGGTAGACTACAGTGTCATAGCATTGTGTAGGGTAGACTACAGTGTCATAGCATTGTGTAGGGTCGACTACAGTATCATAGCATTGTAGCATTGTGTAGGGTAGACTACAGTGTCATAGCATTGTGTAGGGTAGACTACAGTATCATAGCATTGTGTAGGGTAGACTACAGTATCATAGCATTGTAGCATTGTGTAGGGTAGATTACAGTATCATAGCATTGTGTAGGGTAGACTACAGTGTCATAGCATTGTGTAGGGTAGACTACAGTGTCATAGCATTGTGTAGGGTAGACTACAGTATCATAGCATTGTGTAGGGTAGACTACAGTGTCATAGCATTGTAGCATTGTGTAGGGTAGACTACAGTATCATAGCATTGTGTAGGCTAGATTACAGTATCATAGCATTGTGTAGGGTAGACTACAGTATCATAGCATTGTGTAGGCTAGACTACAGTATCATAGCATTGTGTAGGGTAGATTACAGTATCATAGCATTGAGTAGGGTAGACTACAGTATCATAGCATTGTGTAGGCTAGACTACAGTGTCATAGCATTGTGTAGGGTCGACTACAGTATCATAGCATTGTAGCATTGTGTAGGGTAGACTACAGTGTCATAGCATTGTGTAGGGTAGATTACAGTATCATAGCATTGTGTAGGGTCGACTACAGTGTCATAGCATTGTGTAGGGTAGACTACAGTGTCATAGCATTGTGTAGGGTCGACTACAGTATCATAGCATTGTGTAGGGTAGACTACAGTGTCATAGCATTGTGTAGGGTAGACTACAGTGTCATAGCATTGTGTAGGGTCGACTACAGTATCATAGCATTGTAGCATTGTGTAGGGTAGACTACAGTGTCATAGCATTGTGTAGGGTAGACTACAGTATCATAGCATTGTGTAGGGTAGACTACAGTATCATAGCATTGTAGCATTGTGTAGGGTAGATTACAGTATCATAGCATTGTGTAGGGTAGACTACAGTGTCATAGCATTGTGTAGGGTAGACTACAGTGTCATAGCATTGTGTAGGGTAGACTACAGTATCATAGCATTGTGTAGGGTAGACTACAGTGTCATAGCATTGTAGCATTGTGTAGGGTAGACTACAGTATCATAGCATTGTGTAGGGTAGATTACAGTATCATAGCATTGAGTAGGGTAGACTACAGTATCATAGCATTGTGTAGGGTAGACTACAGTGTCATAGCATTGTGTAGGGTAGACTACAGTATCGTAGCATTGTGTAGGGTCGACTACAGTATCATAGCATTGTGTAGGGTAGACTACAGTATCATAGCATTGTGTAGGCAGGGTAGACTACAGTGTCATAGCATTGTGTAGGGTCGACTACAGTATCATAGCATTGTAGCATTGTGTAGGGTAGACTACAGTGTCATAGCATTGTGTAGGGTCGACTACAGTATCATAGCATTGTAGCATTGTGTAGGGTAGACTACAGTGTCATAGCATTGTGTAGGGTCGACTACAGTATCATAGCATTGTAGCATTGTGTAGGGTAGACTACAGTGTCATAGCATTGTGTAGGGTAGACTACAGTATCATAGCATTGTAGCATTGTGTAGGGTAGACTACAGTATCATAGCATTGTAGCATTGTGTAGGGTAGACTACAGTATCATAGCATTGTAGCATTGTGTAGGGTAGACTACAGTATCATAGCATTGTAGCATTGTGTAGGGTAGACTACAGTATCATAGCATTGTGTAGGGTAGACTACAGTATCATAGCATTGAGTAGGGTAGACTACAGTATCACAGCATTGTGTAGGGTAGACTACTGTGTCATAGCATTGTGTAGGGTCGACTACAGTATCATAGCATTGTAGCATTGTGTAGGGTAGACTACAGTGTCATAGCATTGTGTAGGGTAGACTACAGTATCATAGCATTGTAGCATTGTGTAGGGTAGACTACAGTATCATAGCATTGTGTAGGGTAGACTACAGTATCGTAGCATTGTAGCATTGTGTAGGGTAGACTACAGTATCATAGCATTGTGTAGGGTAGATTACAGTATCATAGCATTGTGTAGGGTAGATTACAGTATCGTAGCATTGTGTAGGGTCGACTACAGTATCATAGCATTGTAGCATTGTGTAGGGTAGACTACAGTGTCATAGCATTGTGTAGGGTAGATTACAGTATCATAGCATTGTAGCATTGTGTAGGGTAGACTACAGTGTCATAGCATTGTGTAGGGTCGACTACAGTATCATAGCATTGTAGCATTGTGTAGGGTCGACTACAGTGTCATAGCATTGTGTAGGGTCGACTACAGTGTCATAGCATTGTGTAGGGTAGACTACAGTGTCACAGCATTGTGTAGGGTCGACTACAGTATCATAGCATTGTGTAGGGTAGACTACAGTGTCATAGCATTGTGTAGGGTAGACTACAGTGTCATAGCATTGTGTAGGGTCGACTACAGTATCATAGCATTGTAGCATTGTGTAGGGTAGATTACAGTATCATAGCATTGTGTAGGGTAGACTACAGTGTCATAGCATTGTGTAGGGTAGACTACAGTGTCATAGCATTGTGTAGGGTAGACTACAGTATCATAGCATTGTGTAGGGTAGACTACAGTGTCATAGCATTGTAGCATTGTGTAGGGTAGACTACAGTATCATAGCATTGTGTAGGGTAGACTACAGTATCATAGCATTGTAGCATTGTGTAGGGTAGACTACAGTATCATAGCATTGTGTAGGGTAGACTACAGTATCATAGCATTGTGTAGGGTAGACTACAGTATCATAGCATTGAGTAGGGTAGACTACAGTATCATAGCATTGTGTAGGGTAGACTACAGTGTCATAGCATTGTGTAGGGTCGACTACAGTATCATAGCATTGTAGCATTGTGTAGGGTAGACTACAGTGTCATAGCATTGTGTAGGGTAGACTACAGTATCGTAGCATTGTGTAGGGTAGACTACAGTGTCATAGCATTGTGTAGGGTCGACTACAGTATCATAGCATTGTGTAGGGTAGACTACAGTATCATAGCATTGAGTGTAGCATTGTGTAGACTACAGTCATCATAGCATTGTGTAGGGTAGACTACAGTGTCATAGCATTGTGTAGGGTAGACTACAGTATCGTAGCATTGTGTAGGGTAGACTACAGTATCATAGCATTGTGTAGGGTAGACTACAGTGTCATAGCATTGTGTAGGGTAGACTACAGTATCGTAGCATTGTGTAGGGTAGACTACAGTGTCATAGCATTGTGTAGGGTAGACTACAGTGTCATAGCATTGAGTAGGGTAGACTACAGTATCGTAGCATTGTGTAGGGTAGACTACAGTGTCATAGCATTGTGTAGGGTCGACTACAGTATCATAGCATTGTAGCATTGTGTAGGGTAGACTACAGTGTCATAGCATTGTGTAGGGTCGACTACAGTATCATAGCATTGTAGCATTGTGTAGGGTAGACTACAGTGTCATAGCATTGTGTAGGGTAGACTACAGTGTCATAGCATTGTGTAGGGTCGACTACAGTATCATAGCATTGTAGCATTGTGTAGGGTAGACTACAGTGTCATAGCATTGTGTAGGGTAGACTACAGTATCATAGCATTGTGTAGGCTAGATTACAGTATCATAGCAATGTGTAGGGTAGACTACAGTATCATAGCATTGTGTAGGCTAGACTACAGTATCATAGCATTGTGTAGGGTAGATTACAGTATCATAGCATTGAGTAGGGTAGACTACAGTATCATAGCATTGTGTAGGCAAGACTACAGTGTCATAGCATTGTGTAGGGTCGACTACAGTATCATAGCATTGTAGCATTTTGTAGGGTAGACTACAGTGTCATAGCATTGTGTAGGGTAGACTACAGTATCATAGCATTGTGTAGGGTAGATTACAGTATCATAGCATTGTGTAGGGTAGACTACAGTATCATAGCATTGAGTAGGGTAGACTACAGTATCATAGCATTGTGTAGGCTAGACTACAGTATCATACTCCAACCCCGGCCAACAGCTCCACAACCTCATACTACTCTTCCTCTGTTCTGCGGGGGATGTGGAGGTAAACCCAGGCCCTGCATGTCCCCAGGCACCCTCATTTGTTGACTTCTGTGATCGAAAAAGCCTTGGTTTCATGCATGTCAACATCAGAAGCCTCCTCCCTAAGTTTGTTTTACTCACTGCTTTAGCATACTCTGCCAACCCAAAAATTCTGAGATTTCTATACCCAAATATAATATTTTCCATCAAGATAGAACTGCCAAAGGGGGAGGAGATAGCCTGCAAAGTAATGTCATACTTTCCAGGTCCATACCCAAACAGTTCGAACTACTAATTTTAAAAATTACTCTCTCCAGAAATAAGTCTCTCACTGTTGCCGCCTGCTACCGACCACCCTCAGCTTCCAGCTGTGCCCTGGACACCATTTGTGAATTGATCGCCCCCCATCTAGCTTCAGAGTTTGTTCTGTTAGGTGACCTAAACCGGGATATGCTTAACACCCCGTCAGTCCTACAATCTAAGCTAGATGCCCTCAATCTCACACAAATCATCAAGGAACCCACCAGGTACAACCCTAAATCTGTAAACAAGGGCACCCTCATAGATGTTATCCTGACCAACTGGCCCTCCAAATACACCTCTGCTGTCTTCAACCAGGTTCTCAGCGATCACTGCCTCATTGCCTGTATCCGCTATGGGTCCGCAGTCAAACGACCACCCCTCATCACTGTCAAACGCTCCCTAAAACACTTCTGCGAGCAGGCCTTTCTAATTGACCCGGCCCGGGTATCCTGGAAGGATATTGACCTCATCCCGTCAGTTGAGGATGCCTGGTCATTCTTTAAAATGAACTTCCTCACCTTATCTTAGATAAGCATGCTCCGTTCAAAAAATGCAGAACTAAGAACAGATATAGCCCTTGGTTCACTCCAGACCTGACTGCCATCGACCAGCACAAAAACATCCTGTGGCGGACTGCAATAGCATTGAATAGTCCCCGCGATATGCAACTGTTCAGGGAAGTCAGGAACCAATACACGCAGTCAGTCAGGAAAGCAAAGGCCAGCTTCTTCAAGCAGAAATTTGCATCCTGTAGCTCTAACTCCAAAAAGTTCTGGGACACTGTAAAGTCCATGGAGAACAAGAGCACCTCCTCCCAGCTGCCCACTGCACTGAGGCTAGGTAACACGGTCACCACACCACCGATAAATCCATGATAATCGAAAACTTCAACAAGCATTTCTCAACTGCTGGCCATGCCTTCCTCCTGGCTACTCCAACCTCGGACAACAGCTCCGCCCCCCCCCCCCGCAGCTACTCGCCCACGCCTCCCCAGCTTCTCCTTTACCCAAATCCAGATAGCAGATGTTCTGAAAGAGCTGCAAAACCTGGGCTTGACAATCTGGACCCTCTATTTCTGAAACTATCCGCCGCCATTGTCGCAACCCCTATTACCAGCCTGTTCAACCTCTCTTTCATATCATCTGAGATCCCCAAGGATTGGAAAGCTGCCGCAGTCATCTCCTCTTCAAAGGGGGAGACACCCTGGACCCAAACTGTTACAGACCTATTTCCATCCTGCCCTGCCTATCTAAGGTCTTCGAATGCCAAGTCAACAAACAGATCACTGACCATCTCGAATTCCACCGTACCTTCTCCGCTGTGCAATCTTTTTTCCGATCCGGTCACGGGTGCACTTCAGCCACGCTCAAGGTACTAAACGATATCATAACCCCCATCGATAAAAGACAGTACTGTGCAGCCGTCTTCATCGACCTGGCCAAGGCTTTCGACTCTGTCAATCACCATATTCTGAGTTAGTTTTTCTAATGACTGCCTTGCCTGGTTCACCAACTACTTTGCAGACAGAGTTCAGTGTGTCAAATCGGAGGGCATGTTGTCCGGTCCTCTGGCAGTCTCTATGGGGGTGCCACAGGGTTCAATTCTCGGGCCGACTCTTTTCTCTGTATATATCAATGATGTTGCTCTTGCTGCGGGCGATTCCCTGATCCACCTCTACGCAGACGACACCATTCTGTATACTTCTGGCCCTTCCTTGGACTCTGTGCTATCTAACCTCCAAACGAGCTTCAATGCCATACACAACACTCCTGCCGTGGCCTCCAACTGCTCTTAAACGCTAGTAAAACCAAATGCATGCTTTTCAACCGTTCGCTGCCTGCACCCGCACGCCCGACTAGCATCACCACCCTGGATGGTTCCGACCTAGAATATGTGGACATCGATAAGTACCTAGGTGTCTGGCTAGACTGTAAACTCTCCTTCCAGACTCATATCAAACATCTCCAATCTAAAATCAAATCTAGAGTCGGCTTTCTATTCCGCAACAAAGCCTCCTTCACTCACGCCGCCAAGCTTACCCTCGTAAAACTGACTATCCTACCGATCCTCGACTTCGGCGATGTCATCTACAAAATAGCTTCCAATACTCTACTCAGCAAACTGGATGCAGTTTATCACAGTGCCATCCGGTTTGTTACTAAAGCACCTTATACCGCCCACCACTACAATCTGTATGCTCTAGTCGGCTGGCCCTCACTACATATTCGTCGCCAGACCCACTGGCTCCAGGTCATCTACAAGTCCACGCTAGGCCTCATGGCCACACAGTATAAGAGACAGAGTGCATTTTCATAGAGAACAAAGGAATTTCTTCCACCTCACAGAACATGAGGTCCGAACAAATGTCATGTTCCGGAGAAGGTATAAAAGATCGGTGAAGAATCCAGCTACGAACTGGTCCATTTGTTACATTTTGGGGAAGCTCCTGTGTTACGGATACAGTTATCCTGTGTGTGTGTGTGTATCCTGTGTGTGTGTTTCTTTTCTCTCCTTCTCCCCTCACAGGTGAAAATCATCACTCCCCAATCAGTCAACAATCAATCATCAATCAGAAGACACACCTCCTCCTACTTCCTATCCTATCACAGTTCCTTCCCCATGGTTTAAAAACCCCATCATTTGTTTGTTCTATAGCTCAATCTCTAGCTCAATCTCTAGCTCAATCTCTAGCTCAATCTCTAGCTCAATCTCTAGCTCAATCTCTCTGTTAATGCCATGTCTGTAGGTCTCCGCGTTTCACTCTCGCTTTGTGTCTTAACCTCTCTTTTGTTTAAAGCACCTCCATAGCACTTTGTCATCACCTGTGAGTATTGTTTTTGGTTATGGTGTTTGTTTGTTGCTGGTGGGAAAAGGGGGAAACCAAGACAAGTCGCCCATGGGCATACACTACCCGTAGGTGAACTTTGTTAAATACACTAGTTAGAACTGGGCGGACCACCCACTGTATTTTTGGTTAGTTAGTTAGCTGTTGTTAAAGTAGGCTAGTCTAGCTTAGGGGTGTGTTTTTGTATATTTATTGTTTCTTTCCTTGGGTCCAGCTCAGCCCCTTTTCCCGCTCCCCCCATTACCGTGTGTTTATAAATAAACCTAGAGTTTGACGGTAGATTTCTGTTGTCGTGGTTATTTCGTGCACACTTTTACTTTGTCACAATAATAATTTGCATGAGTTATGTTACGGGTCTCATTACCAACCCTCCTAGACTGTCGGGCCAAAAGGGATTCGTAACATCCTGGGAGACGGTGTGGCCACATTACCATGTGGCCACACCGTCAATGAGGTTTACATCTAATGAGGTTTACATCTAATTGTTGTATAATATGAATGAGTGAGTATGATACTGTTTGTAAAATTGTGTAATGTGATTTTGGACTGTTTAATGAGGGAAACTCCAATTCCCTTTTGAGTTGAACTAAATCAGAGGACCGCCTATGAGCCCAGTTAGGGTCAGGCATCCTGGGATAGCCCCTTTTCTGCAATTCTGAATAAAACCCCAATTTTGAGAAATTATCACTAGACCATGTTTCTCTCAATCACAGGAGGACGAAGGTTGCAGATCATTGCTGAATCTTTTTAACCATACCACATGGTTAAACTCTTAGACTATCGATACTGACAGAATAAGGACAAGTCTTTGATATTACAGCAGATTCTCCTATCATTTCTTGTAACCATATTTACTTTGTTGTTTTGTTTATGCATTTCTGTGAATTACAAAGTTAGTAATAAATAAATGATTGAAGACAATTGATGTAGGGATGACTCATAGTGAAGACTGGATTCGTGCAATTTACGAGGTTTGGAATGAGACTAACGTGAGGTAAAATAAATAATTCATTAATTCGAAGACTAATTGATCAGATATAAAATATCTGAAAAGTTATTTTAGGAAATGATAACTTTGTAATCTGAATATTTTCCTTGGTGCCCCGACTTTAGTTTTCAGTTTAATCGCATAATACTAATTACAGAGAATCTTTGATAAAAATGGTACTAGTTGGTACATGGCAGGTTGGTACTAACCCTATCCCATCTACATGGCAGGTTGGTACTAACCCTAACCCATCTACATGGCAGGTTGGTACTAACCCTAACCCATCTACATGGCAGGTTGGTACTAACCCTATCCCATCTACATGGCTGGTTGGTACTAACCCTAACCCATCTACATGGCAGGTTGCTACTAACCCTAACCCATCTATATGGCAGGTTGGTACTAACCCTATCCCATCTAACCAACACTGCTAGCTAGCCAGCTAGCTCCCGATAAGCAGCATTGTAGAAACTTCACACTCAACGGTACGACTTGATTAGGGTAGTGTCAACAACGCAGCTAGCCTACCCCAGCAGTACTCTATCATTTTAATCATTTTAGTCAATTAGATTCTTGCTACGTAAGCTTAACTTTCTGAACATTCGAGACGTGTAGTCCACTTGTCATTCCAATCTCCTCTGCATTAGCGTAGCCTCTTCTCTAGCCTGTCAACTATGTGTCTGTCTATCCCTGTTCTCTCCTCTCTGCACAGACCATACAAACGCTCCACACCGCATGGCCGCAGCCACCCTAATCTGGTGGTCCCAGCGCGCACGACCCACGTGGAGTTCCAGGTCTCCGGTAGCCTCTGGAACTGCCGATCTGCGGCCAACAAGGCAGAGTTCATCTCAGCCTATGTCTCCCTCCAGTCCCTCGACTTCTTGGCTCTGACGGAAACATGGATCACCACAGACAACACCGCTACTCCTACTGCTCTCTCTTCGTCCGCCCACGTGCTCTCGCACACCCCGAGAGCTTCTGGTCAGCGGGGTGGTGGCACCGGGATCCTCATCTCTCCCAAGTGGTCATTCTCTCTTTCTCCCCTTACCCATCTGTCTATCGCCTCCTTTGAATTCCATGCTGTCACAGTTACCAGCCCTTTCAAGCTTAACATCCTTATCATTTATCGCCCTCCAGGTTCCCTCGGAGAGTTCATCAATGAGCTTGATGCCTTGATAAGCTCCTTTCCTGAGGACGGCTCACCTCTCACAGTTCTGGGCGACTTTAACCTCCCCACGTCTACCTTTGACTCATTCCTCTCTGCCTCCTTCTTTCCACTCCTCTCCTCTTTTGACCTCACCCTCTCACCTTCCCCCCTACTCACAAGGCAGGCAATACGCTCGACCTCATCTTTACTAGATGCTGTTCCTCCACTAACCTCATTGCAACTCCCTCCAAGTCTCCGACCACTACCTTGTATCCTTTTCCCTCTCGCTCTCATCCAACACTTCCCACACTGCCCCTACTCGGATGGTATCGCGCCGTCCCAACCTTCGCTCTCTCTCCCCCGCTACTCTCTCCTCTTCCATCCTATCATCTCTTCCCTCTGCTCAAACCTTCTCCAACCTATCTCCTGATTCTGCCTCCTCAACCCTCCTCTCCTCCCTTTCTGCATCCTTTGACTCTCTATGTCCCTATCCTCCAGGCCGGCTCGGTCCTCCCCTCCCGCTCCGTGGCTCGACGACTCATTGCGAGCTCACAGAACAGGGCTCCGGGCAGCCGAGCGGAAATGGAGGAAAACTCGCCTCCCTGCAGACCTGGCATCCTTTCACTCCCTCCTCTCTACATTTTCCTCCTCTGTCTCTGCTGCTAAAGCCACTTTCTACCACTCTAAATTCCAAGCATCTGCCTCTAACCCTAGGAAGCTCTTTGCCACCTTCTCCTCCCTCTTGAATCCTCCTCCCCCTCCCCCCCTCCTCCCTCTCTGCAGATGACTTCGTCAACCATTTTGAAAAGAAGGTCGACGACATCCGATCCTCGTTTGCTAAGTCAAACGACACCGCTGGTTCTGCTCACACTGCCCTACCCTGTGCTCTGACCTCTTTCTCCCCTCTCTCTCCAGATGACATCTCGCGTCTTGTGACGGCCGGCCGCCCAACAACCTGCCCGCTTGACCCTATCCCCTCCTCTCTTCTCCAGACCATCTCCGGTGACCTTCTCCCTTACCTCACCTCGCTCATCAACTCATCCCTGACCGCTGGCCACGTCCCTCCCGTCTTCAAGAGAGCGAGAGTTGCACCCCTTCTGAAAAAACCTACACTCGATCCCTCCGATGTCAACAACTACAGACCAGTATCCCTTCTTTCTTTTCTCTCCAAAACTCTTGAACGTGCCGTCCTTGGCCAGCTCTCCCGCTATCTCTCTCAGAATGACCTTCTTGATCCAAATCAGTCAGGTTTCAAGACTAGTCATTCAACTGAGACTGCTCTTCTCTGTATCACGGAGGCGCTCCGCACTGCTAAAGCTAACTCTCTCTCCTCTGCTCTCATCCTTCTAGACCTATCGGCTGCCTTCGATACTGTGAACCATCAGATCCTCCTCTCCACCCTCTCCGAGTTGGGCATCTCCGGCGCGGCCCACGCTTGGATTGCGTCCTACCTGACAGGTCGCTCCTACCAGGTGGCGTGGCGAGAATCCGTCTCCTCACCACGTGCTCTCACCACTGGTGTCCCCCAGGGCTCTGTTCTAGGCCCTCTCCTATTCTCGCTATACACCAAGTCACTTGGCTCTGTCATAACCTCACATGGTCTCTCCTATCATTGCTATGCAGACGACACACAATTAATCTTCTCCTTTCCCCCTTCTGACGACCAGGTGGCGAATCGCATCTCTGCATGTCTGGCAGACATATCAGTGTGGATGACGGATCATCACCTCAAGCTGAACCTCGGCAAGACGGAGCTGCTCTTCCTCCCGGGGAAGGACTGCCCGTTCCATGATCTCGCCATCACGGTTGACAACTCCATCGTGTCCTCGTCCCAGAGCGCTAAGAACCTTGGCGTGATCCTGGACAACACCCTGTCGTTCTCAAATAACATCAAGGCGGTGGCCCGTTCCTGTAGGTTCATGCTCTACAACATCCGCAGAGTACGACCCTGCCTCACACAGGAAGCGGCGCAGGTCCTAATCCAGGCACTTGTCATCTCCCGTCTGGATTACTGCAACTCGCTGTTGGCTGGGCTCCCTGCCTGTGCCATTAAACCCTACAACTCATCCAGAACGCCGCAGCCCGTCTGGTGTTCAACCTTCCCAAGTTCTCTCACGTCACCCCGCTCCTCCGCTCTCTCCACTGGCTTCCAGTTGAAGCTCGCATCCGCTACAAGACCATGGTGCTTGCCTACGGAGCTGTGAGGGGAACGGCACCTCACTACCTCCAGGCTCTGATCAGGCCCTACACCCAAACAAGGGCACTGCGTTCATCCACCTCTGGCCTGCTCGCCTCCCTACCACTGAGGAAGTACAGTTCCCGCTCAGCCCAGTCAAAACTGTTCGCTGCTCTGGACCCCCAATGGTGGAACAAACTCCCTCACGACGCCAGGACAGCGGAGTCAATCACCACCTTCCGGAGACACCTGAAACCCCACCTCTTTAAGGAATACCTAGGATAGGATAAAGTAATCCTTCTCCCCTCCCCCCCTTAAAAGACCTAGATGCACTATTGTAAAGTGGCTGTTCCACTGGATGTCATTAGGTGAAAGCACCAATTTGTAAGTCGCTCTGGATAAGAGCGTCTGCTAAATGACTTAAATGTTAAATGTAAATGTAAATCTACATGGCTGGTTGGTACTAACCCTAACCCATCTACATGGCTGGTTGGTACTAACCATAACCCATCTACATGGCTGGTTGGTACTAACCATAACCCATCTACATGGCTGGTTGGTACTAACCCTAACCCATCTACATGGCTGGTTGGTACTAACCCTAATCTACATGGCTGGTTGGTAACCCTAACCCATCCTAACCCATCTACATGGCTGGTTGGTACTAACCCTAACCCATCTACATGGCTGGTTGGTACTAACCTAACCCTAACCCATCTACATGGCTGGTTGGTACCCTAACCCTAACCCATCTACATGGCTGGTTGGTACTAACTAATCTACATGGCCTAAACCCATCTACATGGCTGGTTGGTACTAACCCTAACCCAGGTACTAACCCAAACTCCATCATCTACATGGCTGGTTGGTACTAACCCTAACCCATCTACATGGCAGGTTGGTACTAACCCTAACCCATCTACATGGCTGGTTGGTAACCCTAACCCATCTACAACTAACCCTAACCCATCTACATGGCAGGTTGGTACTAACCCTAACCCATCTACATGGCTGGTTGGTATCCCTAACCCAACATGGCCGGTTGGTACTAACCCATCTACATGGCTGGTTGGTACTAACCCTAACCCATCTACATGCTGGTTGGAACTAACCCTAACCCATCTACATGGCTGGTTGGTACTAACCCTAACCCATCTACATGGCTGGTTGGTACTAACCCTAACCCATCTACATGGCAGGTTGGTACTAACCCTAACCCATCTACATGGCAGGTTGGTACTAACCCTAACCCATCTACATGGATGGTTGGTACTAACCCTAACCCATCTATATGGAAGGTTGGTACTAACCCTAACCCATCTACATGGCTGGTTGGTACTAACCCTAACCCATCTATATGGAAGGTTGGTACTAACCCTAACCCTAACCCATCTATATGCTGGTTGGTACTAACCCTAACCCTAACCAATCTATATGGCAGGTTGGTACTAACCCTAACCGATCTATATGGCAGGTTGGTACTAATCCTAACCCATCTATATGGCTGGTTGGTACTAACCCTAACCCATCTACATGGATGGTTGGTACTAACCCTATCCCTAACCCATCTACATGGCTGGTTGGTACTAACCCTAACCCATCTACATGGCTGGTTGGTACTAACCCTAACCCATGGGATGGTTGGTACTAACCCTAACCCTAACCTATCTACATGGATGGTTGGTACTAACCCTAACCCATCTACATGCTGGTTGGTACTAACCCTAACCCTAACCCATCTACATGGCAGGTTGGTACTAACCCTATCCCATCTACATGGCTGGTTGGTACTAACCCTAACCCATCTACATGGCTGGTTGGTACTAACCCTAAACAATCTACATGGCAGGTTGGTACTAACCCTAACCCATCTACATGGATGGTTGGTACTAACCCTAACCCATCTACATGGCTGGTTGGTACTAACCCTATCCCATCTACATGGCCGGTTGGTACTAACCCTAACCCGTCTACATGGCTGGTTGGTACTAACCCTATCCCTAACCCATCTACATGGCTGGTTGGTACTAACCCTAACCCATCTACATGGCTGGTTGGTACTAACCCTAACCCATCTACATGGCAGGTTGGTACTAACCCTAACCCATCTACATGGCTAGTTGGTACTAACCCTATCCCTAACCCATCTACATGGCCGGTTGGTATTAACCCTAACCCTAATCCATCTACATGGCTGGTTGGTACTAACCAAATCAAATCAAATTGATTTATTATAGCCCTTCGTACTTCAGCTGATATCTCAAAGTGCTGTACAGAAACCCAGCCTAAAACCCCAAACAGCAAGCAATGCAGGTGTAGAAGCACGGTGGCTAGGAAAAACTCCCTAGAAAGGCCAAAACCTAGGAAGAAACCTAGAGAGGAACCAGGCTATGTGGGGTGGCCAGTCCTCTTCTGGCTGTGCCGGGTGGAGATTATAACAGAACATGGCCAAGATGTTCAAATGTTCATAAATGACCAGCATGGTCCAATAATAATAAGGCAGAACACTTGAAACTGGAGCAGCAGCACGGCCAAGTGGACTGGGGACAGCAAGGAGTCATCATGTCAGGTAGTCCTGAGGCATGGTCCTAGGGCTCAGGTCTTCCGAGAGAAAGAAAGAGAGAAAGAGAGAATTAGAGAGAGCACACTTAAATTCACAAAGGACACCGAATAGGATAGGAGAAGTACTCCAGATATAACAAACTGACCCTAGCCCCCCGACACATAAACTACTGCAGCATAAATACTGGAGGCTGAGACAGGAGGGGTCAGGAGACACTGTGGCCCCACCCGAGGACACCCCCGGACAGGGCCAAACAGGAAGGATATAACCCCACCCACTTTGCCAAAGCACAGCCCCCACACCACTAGAGGGATATCTTCAACCACCAACTTACCATCCTGAGACAAGGCCGAGTATAGCCCACAAAGATCTCCGCCACGGCACAACCCAAGGGGGGGGCGCCAACCCAGACAGGAAGACCACATCAGTGACTCAACCCACTCAAGTGACGCACCCCTCCTAGGGACGGTATGAAAGAGCCCCAGTAAGCCAGTGACTCAGCCCCTGTAAAAGGGTTAGAGGCAGAGAATCCCAGTGGAAAGAGAGGAACCGGCCAGGCAGAGACAGCAAGGGCGGTTCGTTGCTCCAGAGCCTTTCCATTCACCTTCCCACTCCTGGGCCAGACTACACTCAATCATATGACCCACTGAAGAGATGAGTCTTCAGTAAAGACTTAAAGGTTGAGACCGAGTTTGCGTCTCTTACATGGGTAGGCAGACCATTCCATAAAAATGGAGCTCTATAGGAGAAAGCCCTGCCTCCAGCTGTTTGCTTAGAAATTCTAGGGACAATTAGGAGGCCTGCATCTTGTGGCCGTAGCGTACGTGTAGGTATGTACGGCAGGACCAAATCAGAGAGATAGGTAGGAGCAAGCCCATGTAATGCTTTGTAGGTTAGCAGTGAAACCTTGAAATCAGCCCTTGCCTTGACAGGAAGCCAGTGTAGGGAGGCTAGCACTGGAGTAATATGATCAATTTTTTTGGTTCTAGTCAGGATTCTAGCAGCCGTATTTAGCACTAACTGAAGTTTATTTAGTGCTTTATCCGGGTAGCCGGAAAGTAGAGCATTGCAGTAGTCTAACGTAGAAGTGACAAAAGCATGGATTAATTTTTCTGCATCATTATTGGACACAAAGTTTCTGATTTTTGCAATGTTACGTAGATCGAAAAAAGCTGTCCTTGAAATGGTCTTGATAGGTTCTTCAAAAGAGAGATCGGGGTCCAGAGTAACGCCGAGGTCCTTCACAGTTTTATTTGAGACGACTATACAACCATTAAGATTAATTGTCAGATTCAACAGAAGATCTCTTTGTTTCTTGGGACCTAGAACAAGCATCTCTGTTTTGTCCGAGTTTAAAAGTAGAAAGTTTGCAGCCATCCACTTCCTTATGTCTGAAACACATGCTTCTAGCGAGGGCAATTTTGGGGCTTCACCATGTTTCATTGAAATGTACAGCTGTGTGTCATCCGCATAGCAGTGAAAGTTAACATTATATTTTCGAATGACATCCCCAAGAGGTAAAATATATAGTGAAAACAATAGTGGTCCTAAAACGGAACCTTGAGGAACACCGAAATTTACAGTTGATTTGTCAGAGGACAAACCATTCACAGAGACAAACTGATATCTTTCCGACAGATAAGATCTAAACCAGGCCAGAACTTGTCCGTGTAGACCAATTTGGGTTTCCAATCTCTCCAAAAGAATGTGGTGATCGATGGTATCAAAAGCAGCACTAAGGTCTAGGAGCACGAGGACAGATGCAGAGCCTCGGTCTGATGCCATTAATAAAAGGTCATTTACCACCTTCACAAGTGCAGTCTCAGTGCTATGATGGGGTCTAAAACCAGACTGAAGCATTTCGTATACATTGTAAGTCTTCAGGAAGGCAGTGAGTTGCTGCGCAACAGCCTTTTCTAAGATTTTTGAGAGGAATGGAAGATTCGATATAGGCCGATAATTTTTATATTTTCTGGGTCAAGGTTTGGCTTTTTCAAGAGAGGCTTTATTACTTCCACTTTTAGTGAGTTTGGTACACATCCAGTGGATAGAGAGCCGTTTATTATGTTCAACATAGGAGGGCCAAGCACAGGAAGCAGCTCTTTCAGTAGTTTAGTTGGAATAGGGTCCAGTATGCAGCTTGAAGGTTTAGAGGCCATAATTATTTTCATCATTGTGTCAGAAATATAGTACTAAAACACTTCAGCATCTCTCTTGATCCTAGGTCCTGGCAGAGTTGTGCAGACTCAGGACAACTGAGCTTTGAAGGAATACGCAGATTTAAAGAGGAGTACGTAATTTGCTTTCTAATAATCACGATCTTTTCCTCAAAGAAGTTCATGAATTTATCACTGCTGAAGTGAAAACCATCCTCTCTTGGGGAATGCTGCTTTTTAGTTAGCTTTGCGACATTATCAAAAAGGAATTTCCGATTCTTCTTATTTTCCTCAATTAAGTTAGAAAAATAGGATGATCGAGCAGCAGTAAGGGCTCTTCGGTACTGCACGGTACTGTCTTTCCAAGCTAGTCGGAAGACTTCCAGTTTGGTGTGGCGCCATTTCCGTTCCAATTTTCTGGAAGCTTGCTTCAGAGCTCGGGTATTTTCTGTGTACCAGGGAGCTAGTTTCTTATGAGAACTGTTTTTAGTTTTTAGGGGTGCAACTGCATCTGGGGTATTGCGCAAGGTTAACCTCTAGCGACGAGCAATCCCGTATCCGGGAGCGTAATCATAGCCTCAAGCGCATTACCATAACGCAACTTTTCCTATTCATGAAAATCGCAAATGAAATGAAATAAATATATTCAAACACAAGCTTAGCCTTTTGTTAACAACACTGTCATCTCAGATTTTCAAAATATGCGTTACAGCCAACGCTAGACAAGCATTTGTGTAAGTTTATCATGGCATAATGCTATGCTAGCTCTGCTGGCAGCAGGCAACATTTTCACGAAAATAAGAAAAGCAACCAAATTAAATAATTTACCTTTGAAGAACTTCGGATGCTTTCACTCAGGAGACTCCCAGTTAGATAGCAAATGTTCCTTTTTTCCAAAAATATTATTTTTGTAGGCGAAATAGGTCCCGTTTGGTCATCATGCTTGGCTGAGAAATCGACCGGAAAATGCTACCATTACAACGCCAAACTTTTTTCAAAATTATCTCCATAATATCGACAGAAACACGGCAAACGTTGTTTAGGATCCATCCTCAAGGTGTTTTTAACATATGTATTCGATAATATATCCGTCGAGGCAATTGGTTTCTCATAAGAAACGATTGGAAAAATGGCTACCTCAGTATTTTACGCAAGGTTTTCTCTGGGAGACAACATGCGACCACTCGCCCTATATGGTCTCTTACAGCCATTCTCCGATGGAAATGCCTAAAAAGACGTCACAATGCTGTAGACACCTTGGGGAAAACGTGGAAAACGTAAGCTGACTCCTAGCTCCTTCGCAGCCATATAAGGAGTCATTGGCATGAGGCGGTTTCAAAAAATGCGGCACTTCCTGATTGGATTTTTATCTGGGTTTCGCCTGTAACATCAGTTCTGTGGCACTCACAGACAATATCTTTGAAGTTTTGGAAACGTCAGAGTGTTTTCTTTCCAGAGCTGTCAATTATATGCATAGTCGAGCATCTTTTCGTGGCAAAATATCTTGTTTAAAACGGGAACGTTTTTCATCCAAAAATTAAAAGAGCGCCCCCTATATCCAACTGGTTAAATTGAGTACCTCAGTTAGGTGGTTAACTGATTTTTGTCCTCTGGCGTCCTTGGGTAGACTGGCTGGTTGGTACTAACCCTAACCCATCTACATGGCTGGTTGGTACTAACCCTAACCCATCTACATGGCTGGTTGGTACTAACCCTAACCCATCTACATGGCTGGTTGGTACTAAACCTAACCCATCTACATGGCTGGTTGGTACTAACCCTATCCCTAACCCTAACCCATCTACATGGCTGGTTGGTACTAACCCTAACCCATCTACATGGCTGGTTGGTACTAACCCTAACCCATCTACATGGCTGGTTGGTACTAACCCTAACCCATCTACATGGCAGGTTGGTACTAACCCTAACCCATCTACATGGCTGGTTGGTACTAAACCTAACCCATCTACATGGCAGGTTGGTACTAACCCTAACCCATCTACATGGCTGGTTGGTACTAACCCTAACCCATCTACATGCTGGTTGGAACTAAGCCTAACCAATCTACATGGATGGTTGGTACTAACCCTAACCCTAACCCATCTACATGGCAGGTTGGTATTAACCCTAACCCATCTACATGCTGGTTGGTACTAACCCTAACCCATCTACATGCTGGTTGGTACTAACCCTAACCCATCTACATGGCTGGTTGGTACTAACCCTAACCCATCTACATGGCAGGTTGGTACTAACCTTAACCCATCTATATGGAAGGTTGGTACTAACCCTAACCCATCTACATGGCTGGTTGGTACTAACCTTAACCCATCTATATGGAAGGTTGGTACTAACCCTAACCCTAACCCATCTATATGCTGGTTGGTACTAACCCTAACCCTAACCAATCTATATGGCAGGTTGGTACTAACCCTAACCCATCTATATGGCAGGTTGGTACTAACCCTAACCCATCTATATGGCTGGTTGTTACTAACCCTAACCCATCTACATGGATGGTTGGTACTAACCCTATCCATAACCCATCTACATGGCTGGTTGGTACTAACCCTAACCCATCTACATGGCAGGTTGGTACTAACCCTAACCCATCTACATGGCTGGTTGGTACTAACCCTAACCCATGGGATGGTTGGTACTAACCCTAACCTATCTACATGGATGGTTGGTACTAACCCTAACCCTAACCCATCTACATGGCAGGTTGGTACTAACCCTATCCCATCTACATGGCTGGTTGGTACTAACCCTAACCCATCTACATGGCTGGTTGGTACTAACCCTAACCCATCTACATGGCTGGTTGGTACTAACCCTAACCCATCTACATGGCAGGTTGGTACTAACCCTAACCCTAACCCATCTACATGGCTGGTTGGTACTAACCCTAACCCATCTATATGGAAGGTTGGTACTAACCCTAACCCTAACCCATCTATATGCTGGTTGGTACTTTACATTACATTTAAGTCATTTAGCAGACGCTCTTATCCAGAGCAACTTACAAATTGGTGCATTCACCTTATGACCTCCAGTGGAACAGTAGTGCATCTAAATCTTTTCAGGGGGAGGGGGGGTGAGAGGGATTACTTTATCCTATCCTAGGTATTCCTTAAAGAGGTGGGGTTTCAGGTGTCTCCGGAAGGTGGTGATTGACTCCGCTGTCCTGGCGTCGTGAGGGAGTTTGTTCCACCATTGGGGGGCCAGAGCAGCGAACAGTTTTGACTGGGCTGAGCGGGAACTGTACTTCCTCAGTGGTAGGGAGGCGAGTAGGCCAGAGGTGGATGAACGCAGTGCCCTTGTTTGGGTGTAGGGCCTGATCAGAGCCTGGAGGTACTGAGGTGCCGTTCCCCTCACAGCTCCGTAGGCAAGCACCATGGTCTTGTAGCGGATGCGAGCTTCAACTGGAAGCCAGTGGAGGGAGCGGAGGAGCGGGGTGACGTGAGAGAACTTGGGAAGGTTGAACACCAGACGGGCTGCGGCGTTCTGGATGAGTTGTAGGGGTTTAATGGCACAGGCAGGGAGCCCAGCCAACAGCGAGTTGCAGTAATCCAGACGGGAGATGACAAGTGCCTGGATTAGGACCTGCGCCGCTTCCTGTGTGAGGCAGGGTCGTACTCTGCGGATGTTGTAGAGCATGAACCTACAGGAACGGGCCACCGCCTTGATGTTAGTTGAGAACGACAGGGTGTTGTCCAGGATCACGCCAAGGTTCTTAGCGCTCTGGGAGGAGGACACAATGGAGTTGTCAACCGTGATGGCGAGATCATGGAACGGGCAGTCCTTCCCGGGAGGAAGAGCAGCTCCGTCTTGCCGAGGTTCAGCTTGAGGTGGTGATCCGTCATCCACACGGATATGTCTGCCAGACATGCAGAGATGCGATTCGCCACCTGGTCATCAGAAGGGGGAAAGGAGAAGATTAATTGTGTGTCGTCTGCATAGCAATGATAGGAGAGACCATGTGAGGTTATGACAGAGCCAAGTGACTTGGTGTATAGCGAGAATAGGAGAGGGCCTAGAACAGAGCCCTGGGGGACACCAGTGGTGAGAGCACGTGGTGTGGAGACGGATTCTCGCCACGCCACCTGGTAGGAGCGACCTGTCAGGTAGGACGCAATCAGCGTGGGCCGCGCCGGAGATGCCCAACTCGGAGAGGGTGGAGAGGAGGATCTGATGGTTCACAGTATCGAAGGCAGCCGATAGGTCTAGAAGGATGAGAGCAGAGGAGAGAGAGTTAGCTTTAGCAGTGCGGAGCGCTCCGTGATACAGAGAAGAGCAGTCTCAGTTGAATGACTAGTCTTGAAACCTGACTGATTTGGATCAAGAAGGTCATTCTGAGAGAGATAGCGGGAGAGCTGGCCAAGGACGGCACGTTCAAGAGTTTTGGAGAGAAAAGAAAGAAGGGATACTGGTCTGTAGTTGTTGACATCGGAGGGATCGAGTGTAGGTTTTTCAGAAGGGGTGCAACTCTCGCTCTCTTGAAGACGGAAGGGACGTAGCCAGCGGTCAGGGATGAGTTGATGAGCGAGGTGAGGTAAGGGAGAAGGTCTCCGGAAATGGTCTGGAGAAGAGAGGAGGGGATAGGGTCAAGCGGGCAGGTTGTTGGGCGGCCGGCCGTCACAAGACGCGAGATTTCATCTGGAGAGAGAGGGGAGAAAGAGGTCAGAGCACAGGGTAGGGCAGTGTGAGCAGAACCAGCGGTGTCGTTTGACTTAGCAAACGAGGATCGGATGTCGTCGACCTTCTTTTCAAAATGGTTGACGAAGTCATCTGCAGAGAGGGAGGAGGGAGGGGGAGGGGGAGGAGGATTCAGGAGGGAGGAGAAGGTTGCAAAGAGCTTCCTAGGGTTAGAGGCAGATGCTTGGAATTTAGAGTGGTAGAAAGTGGCTTTAGCAGCAGAGAGAGAGGAGGAAAATGTAGAGAGGAGGGAGTGAAAGGATGTCAGGTCCGCAGGGAGGCGAGTTTTCCTCCATTTCCGCTCGGCTGCCCGGAGCCCTGGTACTAACCCTAACCCTAACCAATCTATATGGCAGGTTGGTACTAACCCTAACCCATCTATATGGCTGGTTGGTACTAACCCTAACCCATCTACATGGATGGTTGGTACTAACCCTATCCCTAACCCATCTACATGGCTGGTTGGTACTAACCCTAACCCATCTACATGGCAGGTTGGTACTAACCCTAACCCATCTACATGGCTGGTTGGTACTAACCCTAACCCATGGGATGGTTGGTACTAACCCTAACCTATCTACATGGCTGGTTGGTACTAACCCTAACCCTAACCTATCTACATGGATGGTTGGTACTAACCCTGACCCTAACCCATCTACATGGCAGGTTGGTACTAACCCTATCCCATCTACATGGCTGGTTGGTACTAACCCTAACCCATCTACATGGCTGGTTGGTACTAACCCTAACCCATCTACATGGCTGGTTGGTACTAAACCTAACCCATCTACATGGCTGGTTGGTACTAACCCTAACCCATCTACATGGCAGGTTGGTACTAACCCTAACCCATCTACATGGCTGGTTGGTACTAACCCTAACCCATCTACATGCTGGTTGGAACTAAGCCTAACCAATCTACATGGATGGTTGGTACTAACCATAACCCTAACCCATCTACATGGCTGGTTGGTACTAACCATAACCCATCTACATGACTGGTTGGAACTAACCCTAACCCATCTACATGGCTGGTTGGTACTAACCCTAACCCATCTACATGGCTGGTTGGTACTAACCCTAACCCATCTACATGGCAGGTTGGTACTAACCCTGACCCATCTACATGGCAGGTTGGTACTAACCCTAACCCATCTACATGGATGGTTGGTACTAACCCTAACCCATATATATGGAAGGTTGGTACTAACCCTAACCCATCTACATGGCTGGTTGGTACTAACCCTAACCCATCTATATGGAAGGTTGGTACTAACCCTAACCCTAACCCATCTATATGCTGGTTGGTACTAACCCTAACCCTAACCAATCTATATGGCAGGTTGGTACTAACCCTAACCCATCTATATGCTGGTTGGTACTAACCCTAACCCTAACCAATCTATATGGCTGGTTGGTACTAACCCTAACCCATCTACATGGATGGTTGGTACTAACCCTATCCCTAACCCATCTACATGGCTGGTTGGTACTAACCCTAACCCATCTACATGGCAGGTTGGTACTAACCCTAACCCATCTACATGGCTGGTTGGTACTAACCCTAACCCATGGGATGGTTGGTACTAACCCTAACCTATCTACATGGCTGGTTGGTACTAACCCTAACCCTAACCTATCTACATGGATGGTTGGTACTAACCCTAACCCATCTACATGGCTGGTTGGTACTAACCCTAAACCATCTACATGGCAGGTTGGTACTAACCCTAACCCATCTACATGGATGGTTGGTACTAACCCTAACCCATCTACATGGCAGGTTGGTACTAACCCTAACCCTAACCCATCTACATGGCAGGTTGGTACTAACCCTAACCCTAACCTATCTACATGGCAGGTTGGTACTAACCCTAACCCATCTACATGGCTGGTTGGTACTAACCCTAACCCATCTACATGGCTGGTTGGTACTAACCCTATCCCATCTACATGGCAGGTTGGTACTAACCCTAACCCATCTACATGGCTGGTTGGTACTAACCCTAACCCATCTACATGGATGGTTGGTACTAACCCTATCCCATCTACATGGCAGGTTGGTACTAACCCTAACCCATCTACATGGCTGGTTGGTACTAACCCTATCCCTAACCCATCTACATGGCCGGTTGGTACTAACCCTAACCCATCTACATGGCTGGTTGGTACTAACCCTATCCCTAACCCTAACCCATCTACATGGCTGGTTGGTACTAACCCTATCCCATCTACATGGCAGGTTGGTACTAACCCTAACCCATCTACATGGCTGGTTGGTACTAACCCTATCCCTAACCCATCTACATGGCTGGTTGGTACTAACCCTATCCCTAACCCATCTACATGGCCGGTTGGTACTAACCCTAACCCATCTACATGGCTGGTTGGTACTAACCCTAACCCATCTACATGGCTGGTTGGTACTAACCCTATCCCATCTACATGGCAGGTTGGTACTAACCCTAACCCATCTACATGGCTGGTTGGTACTAACCCTATCCCATCTACATGGCAGGTTGGTACTAACCCTAACCCATCTACATGGCTGGTTGGTACTAACCCTAAGCCATCTACATGGCAGGTTGGTACTAACCCTAACCCATCTACATGGCAGGTTGGTACTAACCCTAACCCATCTACATGGCTGGTTGGTACTAACCCTAACCCATCTACATGGCAGGTTGGTATTAACCCTAACCTATCTACATGGCTGGTTGGTACTAACCCTATCCCTAACCCATCTACATGGCCGGTTGGTACTAACCCTAACCCATCTACATGGCTGGTTGGTACTAACCCTAACCCATCTACATGCTGGTTGGAACTAACCCTAACCCATCTACATGGCTGGTTGGTACTAACCCTAACCCATCTACATGGCTGGTTGGTACTAACCCTAACCCATCTACATGGCAGGTTGGTACTAACCCTAACCCATCTACATGGCAGGTTGGTACTAACCCTAACCCATCTACATGGATGGTTGGTACTAACCCTAACCCATCTATATGGAAGGTTGGTACTAACCCTAACCCATCTATATGGAAGGTTGGTACTAACCCTAACCCTAACCCATCTATATGCTGGTTGGTACTAACCCTAACCCTAACCAATCTATATGGCAGGTTGGTACTAACCCTAACCCATCTATATGGCAGGTTGGTACTAACCCTAACCCATCTATATGGCTGGTTGGTACTAACCCTAACCCATCTACATGGATGGTTGGTACTAACCCTATCCCTAACCAATGTACATGGCTGGTTGGTACTAACCCTAACCCATCTACATGGCTGGTTGGTACTAACCCTAACCCATGGGATGGTTGGTACTAACCCTAACCTATCTACATGGCTGGTTGGTACTAACCCTAACCCTAACCTATCTACATGGATGGTTGGTACTAACCCTAACCCATCTACATGCTTGTTGGTACTAACCCTAACCCTAACCCATCTACATGGCAGGTTGGTACTAACCCTATCCCATCTACATGGCTGGTTGGTACTAACCCTAACCCATCTACATGGCTGGTTGGTACTAACCCTAAACAATCTACATGGCAGGTTGGTACTAACCCTAACCCATCTACATGGATGGTTGGTACTAACCCTAACCCATCTACATGGCAGGTTGGTACTAACCCTAACCCATCTACATGGCAGGTTGGTACTAACCCTAACCCTAACCTATCTACATGGCAGGTTGGTACTAACCCTAACCCATCTACATGGCTGGTTGGTACTAACCCATCTACATGGCAGGTTGGTACTAACCCTAACCCATCTACATGGCTGGTTGGTACTAACCCTAACCCATCTACATGGATGGTTGGTACTAACCCTATCCCATCTACATGGCAGGTTGGTACTAACCCTAACCCATCTACATGGCTGGTTGGTACTAACCCTATCCCTAACCCATCTACATGGCCGGTTGGTACTAACCCTAACCCATCTACATGGCTGGTTGGTACTAACCCTATCCCTAACCCTAACCCATCTACATGGCTGGTTGGTACTAACCCTATCCCATCTACATGGCAGGTTGGTACTAACCCTAACCCATCTACATGGCTGGTTGGTACTAACCCTATCCCTAACCCATCTACATGGCTGGTTGGTCCTAACCCTATCCCTAACCCATCTACATGGCCGGTTGGTACTAACCCTAACCCATCTACATGGCTGGTTGGTACTAACCTTAACCCATCTACATGGCTGGTTGGTACTAACCCTATCCCATCTACATGGCAGGTTGGTACTAACCCTAACCCATCTACATGGCTGGTTGGTACTAACCCTATCCCATCTACATGGCAGGTTGGTACTAACCCTAACCCATCTACATGGCTGGTTGGTACTAACCCTAACCCATCTACATGGCTGGTTGGTACTAACCCTAACCCATCTACATGGCAGGTTGGTACTAACCCTAACCCATCTACATGGCTGGTTGGTACTAACCCTATCCCTAACCCATCTACATGGCCGGTTGGTACTAACCCTAACCCATCTACATGGCTGGTTGGTACTAACCCTAACCCATCTACATGGATGGTTGGTACTAACCCTAACCTATCTACATGGATGGTTGGTACTAACACTAACCCATCTACATGGCAGGTTGGTACTAACCCTAACCCATCTACATGGCTGGTTTGTACTAACCCTAACCCATCTACATGGATGGTTGGTACTAACCCTAACCTATCTACATGGCTGGTTGGTACTAACCCTAACCCATCTACATGGATGGTTGGTACTAACCCTAACCTATCTACATGGCTGGTTGGTACTAACCCTAACCTATCTACATGGCTGGTTGGTACTAACCCTACCCCATCTACATGGCTGGTTGGTACTAACCCTATCCCTAACCCATCTACATGGATGGTTGGTACTAACCCTAACCCTAACCCATCTACATGGCAAGTTGGTACTAACCCTAACCCATCTACATGGCTGGTTGGTACTAACCCTAACCCATCTACATGGCTGGTTGGTACTAACCCTAAACCATCTACATGGCAGGTTGGTACTAACCCTAACCCATCTACATGGCTGGTTGGTACTAACCCTATCCCAACCCATCTACATGGCTGGTTGGTACTAACCTAACCCATCTACATGGCTGGTTGGTACTAACCCTAACCCATCTACATGGCTGGTTAGTACTAACCCTAACCCTAACCCATCTATATGGCAGGTTGGTACTAACCCTAACCCATCTACATGGCAGGTTGGTACTAACCCTAACCCATCTATATGGCAGGTTGGTACTAACCCTAACCCATCTACATGGCTGGTTGGTACTAACCCTAACCCATCTACATGGATGGTTGGTACTAACCCTATCCCTAACCCATCTACATGGCTGGTTGTTACTAACCCTAACCCATCTACATGGCAGGTTGGTACTAACCCTAACCTATCTACATGGATGGTTGGTACTAACCCTAACCTATCTACATGGATGGTTGGTACTAACCCTAACCTATCTACATGGATGGTTGGTACTAACCCTAACCCTAACCTATCTACATGGATGGTTGGTACTAACCCTAACCTATCTACATGGCTGGTTGGTACTAACCCTAACCTATCTACATGGCTGGTTGGTACTAACCCTACCCCATCTACATGGCTGGTTGGTACTAACCCTATCCCTAACCCATCTACATGGATGGTTGGTACTAACCCTAACCCTAACCCATCTACATGGCAAGTTGGTACTAACCCTAACCCATCTACATGGCTGGTTGGTACTAACCCTAACCCATCTACATGGCTGGTTGGTACTAACCCTAAACCATCTACATGGCAGGTTGGTACTAACCCTAACCCATCTACATGGCTGGTTGGTACTAACCCTATCCCTAACCCATCTACATGGCCGGTTGGTACTAACCCTAACCCATCTACATGGCTGGTTGGTACTAACCCTAACCCATCTACATGGCTGGTTAGTACTAACCCTAACCCTAACCCATCTATATGGCAGGTTGGTACTAACCCTAACCCATCTACATGGCAGGTTGGTACTAACCCTAACCCATCTATATGGCAGGTTGGTACTAACCCTAACCCATCTACATGGCTGGTTGGTACTAACCCTAACCCATCTACATGGATGGTTGGTACTAACCCTATCCCTAACCCATCTACATGGCTGGTTGTTACTAACCCTAACCCATCTACATGGCAGGTTGGTACTAACCCTAACCTATCTACATGGATGGTTGGTACTAACCCTAACCTATCTACATGGATGGTTGGTACTAACCCTAACCTATCTACATGGATGGTTGGTACTAACCCTAACCCTAACCTATCTACATGGATGGTTGGTACTAACCCTAACCCTAACCCATCTACATGGCAGGTTGGTAATAACCCTAACCCATCTACATGGCTGGTTGGTACTAACCCTAACCCATCTACATGGCTGGTTGGTACTAACCCTAAACCATCTACATGGCAGGTTGGTACTAACCCTAACCCATCTACATGGCAGGTTGGTACTAACCCTAACCCATCTACATGGCTGGTTAGTACTAACCCTAACCCATCTACATGGCTGGTTAGTACTAACCCTAACCCTAACCCATCTACATGGCATGGTTGGTACTAACCCTAACCCATCTACATGGCAGGTTGGTACTAACCCTAACCCATCCATGGCAGGTTGGTACTAACCCCTAACCCATCTACATGGCTGGTTGGTACTAACCCTAACCCATCTACATGGATGGTTGGTACTAACCCTATCCCTAACCCATCTACATGGCTGGTTGGTACTAACCCTAACCCATCTACATGGCAGGTTGGTACTAACCCTAACCTATCTACATGGATGGTTGGTACTAACCCTAACCTATCTACATGGCTGGTTGGTACTAATCCTAACCCTAACCTATCTACATGGATGGTTGGTACTAACCCTAACCCTAACCCATCTACATGGCAGGTTGGTACTAACTCTAACCCATCTACATGGCTGGTTGGTACTAACCCTAACCCTAACCCATCTACATGGCAGGTTGGTACTAACCCTAACCCATCTACATGGCTGGTTGGTACTAACCCTAACCCATCTACATGGCTGGTTGGTACTAACCCTAAACCATCTACATGGCAGGTTGGTACTAACCCTAACCCATCTACATGGATGGTTGGTACTAACCCTAACCCATCTACATGGCAGGTTGGTACTAACCCTAACCCATCTACATGGCTGGATGGTACTAACCCTAACCCATCTACATGGCTGGTTGGTACTAACCCTATCCCATCTACATGGATGGTTGGTACTAACCCTAACCCTAACCCATCTACATGGCAGGTTGGTACTAACCCTAACCCATCTACATGGCTGGTTAGTACTAACCCTAACCCATCTACATGGCTGGTTAGTACTAACCCTAACCCTAACCCATCTATATGGCAGGTTGCTACTAACCCTAACACATCTACATGGCAGGTTGGTACTAAACCTAACCCATCTATATGGCAGGTTGGTACTAACCCTATCCCTAACCCATCTACATGGCTGGTTGGTACTAACCCTAACCCATCTACATGGCAGGTTGGTACTAACCCTAACCCATCTACATGGATGGTTGGTACTAACCCTAACCTATCTACATGGCTGGTTGGTACTAACCCTAACCCTAACCTATCTACATGGCTGGTTGGTACTAACCCTAACCCATCTACATGGCTGGTTGGTACTAACCCTAAACCATCTACATGGCAGGTTGGTACTAACCCTAACCCATCTACATGGATGGTTGGTACTAACCCTAACCCATCTACATGGCAGGTTGGTACTAACCCTAACCCATCTACATGGCTGGTTGGTACTAACCCTAACCCATCTACATGGCTGGTTGGTACTAACCCTATCCCTAACCCATCTACATGGCAGGTTGGTACTAACCCTAACCCATCTACATGGCAGGTTGGTACTAACCCTAACCCATCTACATGGATGGTTGGTACTAACCCTATCCCTAACCCATCTACATGGCTGGTTGGTACTAACCCTAACCCATCTACATGGCAGGTTGGTACTAACCCTAACCCATCTACATGGCTGGTTGGTACTAACCCTAACATATCTACATGGCTGGTTGGTACTAACCCTAACCCTAACCTATCTACATGGATGGTTGGTACTAACCCTAACCCATCTACATGGCAGGTTGGTACTAACCCTAACCCATCTACATGGCTGGTTGGTACTAACCCTAACCCATCTACATGGCAGGTTGGTACTAACCCTAACCCATCTACATGGCTGGTTGGTACTAACCCTATCCCATCTACATGGCAGGTTGGTACTAACCCTAACCCATCTACATGGCTGGTTGGTACTAACCCTAACCCATCTACATGGATGGTTGGTACTAACCCTATCCCATCTACATGGCTGGTTGGTACTAACCCTAACCCATCTACATGGCTGGTTGGTACTAACCCTAACCCATCTACATGGCTGGTTGGTACTAACCCTAACCCATCTACATGGCTGGTTGGTACTAACCCTAACCCTAACCCATCTACATGGCTGGTTGGTACTAACCCTATCCCATCTACATGGCAGGTTGGTACTAACCCTAACCCATCTACATGGCTGGTTGGTACTAACCCTATCCCTAACCCATCTACATGGCCGGTTGGTACTAACCCTAACCCATCTACATGGCTGGTTGGTACTAACCCTAACCCATCTACATGGCTGGTTGGTACTAACCCTAACCCATCTACATGGCAGGTTGGTACTAACCCTAACCCATCTACATGGCTGGTTGGTACTAACCCTATCCCATCTACATGGCAGGTTGGTACTAACCCTAACCCATCTACATGGCTGGTTGGTACTAACCCTAACCCATCTACATGGCTGGTTGGTACTAACCCTAACCCATCTACATGGCAGGTTGGTACTAACCCTAACCTATCTACATGGCTGGTTGGTACTAACCCTATCCCTAACCCATCTACATGGCCGGTTGGTACTAACCCTAACCCATCTACATGGCTGGTTGGTACTAACCCTAACCCATCTACATGGATGGTTGGTACTAACCCTAACCTATCTACATGGATGGTTGGTACTAACACTAACCCATCTACATGGCAGGTTGGTACTAACCCTAACCCATCTACATGGCTGGTTTGTACTAACCCTAACCCATCTACATGGATGGTTGGTACTAACCCTAACCTATCTACATGGCTGGTTGGTACTAACCCTAACCTATCTACATGGCTGGTTGGTACTAACCCTACCCCATCTACATGGCTGGTTGGTACTAACCCTATCCCTAACCCATCTACATGGATGGTTGGTACTAACCCTAACCCTAACCCATCTACATGGCAAGTTGGTACTAACCCTAACCCATCTACATGGCTGGTTGGTACTAACCCTAAACCATCTACATGGCAGGTTGGTACTAACCCTAACCCATCTACATGGCTGGTTGGTACTAGCCCTATCCCTAACCCATCTTCATGGCAGGTTGGTACTAACCCTAACCCATCTACATGGCTGGTTGGTACTAACCCTAACCCATCTACATGGCTGGTTGGTACTAACCCTAACCCATCTACATGGCTGGTTAGTACTAACCCTAACCCTAACCCATCTATATGGCAGGTTGGTACTAACCCTAACCCATCTACATGGCAGGTTGGTACTAACCCTAACCCATCTATATGGCAGGTTGGTACTAACCCTAACCCATCTACATGGCTGGTTGGTACTAACCCTAACCCATCTACATGGATGGTTGGTACTAACCCTATCCCTAACCCATCTACATGGCTGGTTGTTACTAACCCTAACCCATCTACATGGCAGGTTGGTACTAACCCTAACCTATCTACATGGATGGTTGGTACTAACCCTAACCTATCTACATGGATGGTTGGTACTAACCCTAACCTATCTACATGGCTGGTTGGTACTAACCCTAACCCTAACCTATCTACATGGATGGTTGGTACTAACCCTAACCCTAACCCATCTACATGGCAGGTTGGTACTAACCCTAACCCATCTACATGGCTGGTTGGTACTAAGCCTAACCCATCTACATGGCTGGTTGGTACTAACCCTAAACCATCTACATGGCAGGTTGGTACTAACCCTAACCCATCTACATGGATGGTTGGTACTAACCCTAACCCATCTACATGGCAGGTTGGTACTAACCCTAACCCATCTACATGGCTGGTTGGTACTAACCCTATCCTATCTACATGGATGGTTGGTACTAACCCTAACCCTAACCCATCTACATGGCAGGTTGGTACTAACCCTAACCCATCTACATGGCTGGTTAGTACTAACCCTAACCCATCTACATGGCTGGTTAGTACTAACCCTAACCCTAACCCATCTACATGGCAGGTTGCTACTAACCCTAACCCATCTACATGGCAGGTTGGTACTAACCCTAACCCATCTACATGGCTGGTTGGTACTAACCCTAACCCATCTACATGGCTGGTTGGTACTAACCCTATCCCTAACCCATCTACATGGCTGGTTGGTACTAACCCTATCCCTAACCCATCTACATGGCTGGTTTGGTAACCCTAACCCATCTACATGGCTGGTTGGTACTAACCTTAACCCATCTACATGGCTGGTTGGTACTAACCCTATCCCATCTACATGGCAGGTTGGTACTAACCCTAACCCATCTACATGGCTGGTTGGTACTAACCCTATCCCATCTACATGGCAGGTTGGTACTAACCCTAACCCATCTACATGGCTGGTTGGTACTAACCCTAACCCATCTACATGGCAGGTTGGTACTAACCCTAACCTATCTACATGGATGGTTGGTACTAACCCTAACCTATCTACATGGATGGTTGGTACTAACCCTAACCTATCTACATGGCTGGTTGGTACTAACCCTAACCCTAACCTATCTACATGGATGGTTGGTACTAACCCTAACCCTAAACCCATCTACATGGCAGGTTGGTACTAACCCTAACCCATCTACATGGCTGGTTGGTACTAAGCCTAACCCATCTACATGGCTGGTTGGTACTAACCCTAAACCATCTACATGGCAGGTTGGTACTAACCCTAACCCATCTACATGGATGGTTGGTACTAACCCTAACCCATCTACATGGCAGGTTGGTACTAACCCTAACCCATCTACATGGCTGGTTGGTACTAACCCTAATCCCTATCTACATGGATGGTTGGTACTAACCCTAACCCTAACCCATCTACATGGCAGGTTGGTACTAACCCTAACCCATCTACATGGCTGGTTAGTACTAACCCTAACCCATCTACATGGCTGGTTAGTACTAACCCTAACCCTAACCCATCTACATGGCAGGTTGCTACTAACCCTAACCCATCTACATGGCAGGTTGGTACTAACCCTAACCCATCTACATGGCTGGTTGGTACTAACCCTAACCCATCTACATGGCTGGTTGGTACTAAATCCCTAACCCATCTACATGGCTGGTTGGTATCCCTAACCCATCTACATGGCCGGTTGGTACTAACCCTAACCCATCTACATGGCTGGTTGGTACTAACCTTAACCCATCTACATGGCTGGTTGGTACTAACCCTATCCCATCTACATGGCAGGTTGGTACTAACCCTAACCCATCTACATGGCTGGTTGGTACTAACCCTATCCCATCTACATGGCAGGTTGGTACTAACCCTAACCCATCTACATGGCTGGTTGGTACTAACCCTAACCCATCTACATGGCTGGTTGGTACTAACCCTAACCCATCTACATGGCAGGTTGGTACTAACCCTAACCTATCTACATGGCTGGTTGGTACTAACCCTATCCCTAACCCATCTACATGGCCGGTTGGTACTAACCCTAACCCATCTACATGGCTGGTTGGTACTAACCCTAACCCATCTACATGGATGGTTGGTACTAACCCTAACCTATCTACATGGATGGTTGGTACTAACACTAACCCATCTACATGGCAGGTTGGTACTAACCCTAACCCATCTACATGGCTGGTTTGTACTAACCCTAACCCATCTACATGGATGGTTGGTACTAACCCTAACCTATCTACATGGCTGGTTGGTACTAACCCTAACCCATCTACATGGATGGTTGGTACTAACCCTAACCTATCTACATGGCTGGTTGGTACTAACCCTAACCTATCTACATGGCTGGTTGGTACTAACCCTACCCCATCTACATGGCTGGTTGGTACTAACCCTATCCCTAACCCATCTACATGGATGGTTGGTACTAACCCTAACCCTAACCCATCTACATGGCAAGTTGGTACTAACCCTAACCCATCTACATGGCTGGTTGGTACTAACCCTAACCCATCTACATGGCTGGTTGGTACTAACCCTAAACCATCTACATGGCAGGTTGGTACTAACCCTAACCCATCTACATGGCTGGTTGGTACTAACCCTAACCCATCTACATGGCTGGTTGGTACTAACCCTATCCCTAACCCATCTTCATGGCAGGTTGGTACTAACCCTAACCCATCTACATGGCTGGTTGGTACTAACCCTAACCCATCTACATGGCTGGTTAGTACTAACCCTAACCCTAACCCATCTATATGGCAGGTTGGTACTAACCCTAACCCATCTACATGGCAGGTTGGTACTAACCCTAACCCATCTATATGGCAGGTTGGTACTAACCCTAACCCATCTACATGGCTGGTTGGTACTAACCCTAACCCATCTACATGGATGGTTGGTACTAACCCTATCCCTAACCCATCTACATGGCTGGTTGTTACTAACCCTAACCCATCTACATGGCAGGTTGGTACTAACCCTAACCTATCTACATGGATGGTTGGTACTAACCCTAACCTATCTACATGGATGGTTGGTACTAACCCTAACCTATCTACATGGCTGGTTGGTACTAACCCTAACCCTAACCTATCTACATGGATGGTTGGTACTAACCCTAACCCTAACCCATCTACATGGCAGGTTGGTACTAACCCTAACCCATCTACATGGCTGGTTGGTACTAACCCTAACCCATCTACATGGCTGGTTGGTACTAACCCTAAACCATCTACATGGCAGGTTGGTACTAACCCTAACCCATCTACATGGATGGTTGGTACTAACCCTAACCCATCTACATGGCAGGTTGGTACTAACCCTAACCCATCTACATGGCTGGTTGGTACTAACCCCATCTACATGGATGGTTGGTACTAACCCTAACCCTAACCCATCTACATGGCAGGTTGGTACTAACCCTAACCCATCTACATGGCTGGTTAGTAACTAACCCATCTACATGGCTGGTTAGTACTAACCCTAACCCATCTACATGGCAGGTTGCTACTAACCCTAACCCATCTACATGGCAGGTTGGTACTAACCCTAACCCATCTACATGGCTGGTTGGTACTAACCCTATCCCTAACCCATCTACATGGCTGGTTGGTACTAACCCTAACCCATCTACATGGCTGGTTGGTACTAACCCTAACCCATCTACATGGATGGTTGGTACTAACCCTATCCCTAACCCATCTACATGGCTGGTTGGTACTAACCCTAACCCATCTACATGGCAGGTTGGTACTAACCCTAACCCATCTACATGGATGGTTGGTACTAACCCTAACCTATCTACATGGCTGGTTGGTACTAATCCTAACCCTAACCTATCTACATGGATGGTTGGTACTAACCCTAACCCTAACCCATCTACATGGCAGGTTGGTACTAACCCTAACCCATCTACATGGCTGGTTGGTACTAACCCTAACCCTAACCCATCTACATGGCAGGTTGGTACTAACCCTAACCCATCTACATGGCTGGTTGGTACTAACCCTAACCCATCTACATGGCTGGTTGGTACTAACCCTAAACCATCTACATGACAGGTTGGTACTAACCCTAACCCATCTACATGGATGGTTGGTACTAACCCTAACCCATCTACATGGCAGGTTGGTACTAACCCTAACCCATCTACATGGCTGGTTGGTACTAACCCTAACCCATCTACATGGCTGGTTGGTACTAACCCTATCCCATCTACATGGATGGTTGGTACTAACCCTAACCCTAACCCATCTACATGGCAGGTTGGTACTAACCCTAACCCATCTACATGGCTGGTTAGTACTAACCCTAACCCTAACCAATCTATATGGCAGGTTGCTACTAACCCTAACACATCTACATGGCAGGTTGGTACTAAACCTAACCCATCTATATGGCAGGTTGGTACTAACCCTATCCCTAACCCATCTACATGGCTGGTTGGTACTAACCCTAACCCATCTACATGGCAGGTTGGTACTAACCCTAACCCATCTACATGGATGGTTGGTACTAACCCTAACCTATCTACATGGCAGGTTGCTACTAACCCTAACACATCTACATGGCAGGTTGGTACTAACCCTAACCCATCTACATGGCTGGTTGGTACTAACCCTAACCCATCTACATGGCTGGTTGGTACTAACCCTAAACCATCTACATGGCAGGTTGGTACTAACCCTAACCCATCTACATGGATGGTTGGTACTAACCCTAACCCATCTACATGGCAGGTTGGTACTAACCCTAACCCATCTACATGGCTGGTTGGTACTAACCCTAATCCCATCTACATGGATGGTTGGTACTAACCCTAACCCTAACCCATCTACATGGCAGGTTGGTACTAACCCTAACCCATCTACATGACAGGTTGGTACTAACCCTAACCCATCTACATGGCTGGTTGGTACTAACCCTAACCCATCTACATGGATGGTTGGTACTAACCCTATCCCTAACCCATCTACATGGCTGGTTGTTACTAACCCTAACCCATCTACATGGCAGGTTGGTACTAACCCTAACCCATCTACATGGATGGTTGGTACTAACCCTAACCTATCCTGGAACCCTAACCTATCTACATGGCTGGTTGGTACTAACCCTAACCCTAACCTATCTACATGGATGGTTGGTACTAACCCTAACCCTAACCCATCTACATGGCAGGTTGGTACTAACCCTAACCCATCTACATGGCTGGTTGGTACTAACCCTAACCCATCTACATGGCTGGTTGGTACTAACCCTAAACCATCTACATGGCAGGTTGGTACTAACCCTAACCCATCTACATGGATGGTTGGTACTAACCCTAACCCATCTACATGGCAGGTTGGTACTAACCCTAACCCATCTACATGGCTGGTTGGTACTAACCCTATCCTATCTACATGGATGGTTGGTACTAACCCTAACCCTAACCCATCTACATGGCAGGTTGGTACTAACCCTAACCCATCTACATGGCTGGTTAGTACTAACCCTAACCCATCTACATGGCTGGTTAGTACTAACCCTAACCCATCTACATGGCTGGTTAGTACTAACCCTAACCCTAACCCATCTACATGGCAGGTTGCTACTAACCCTAACCCATCTACATGGCAGGTTGGTACTAACCCTAACCCATCTACATGGCTGGTTGGTACTAACCCTATCCCTAACCCATCTACATGGCCGGTTGGTACTAACCCTAACCCATCTACATGGCTGGTTGGTACTAACCCTAACCCATCTACATGGATGGTTGGTACTAACCCTATCCCTAACCCATCTACATGGCTGGTTGGTACTAACCCTAACCCATCTACATGGCAGGTTGGTACTAACCCTAACCCATCTACATGGATGGTTGGTACTAACCCTAACCTATCTACATGGCTGGTTGGTACTAATCCTAACCCTAACCTATCTACATGGATGGTTGGTACTAACCCTAACCCTAACCCATCTACATGGCAGGTTGGTACTAACCCTAACCCATCTACATGGCTGGTTGGTACTAACCCTAACCCTAACCCATCTACATGGCAGGTTGGTACTAACCCTAACCCATCTACATGGCTGGTTGGTACTAACCCTAACCCATCTACATGGCTGGTTGGTACTAACCCTAAACCATCTACATGACAGGTTGGTACTAACCCTAACCCATCTACATGGATGGTTGGTACTAACCCTAACCCATCTACATGGCAGGTTGGTACTAACCCTAACCCATCTACATGGCTGGTTGGTACTAACCCTAACCCATCTACATGGCTGGTTGGTACTAACCCTATCCCATCTACCTAACCCTAACCCTAACCCATCTACATGGCAGGTTGGTACTAACCCTAACCCATCTACATGGCTGGTTAGTACTAACCCTAACCCTAACCAATCTATATGGCAGGTTGCTACTAACCCTAACACATCTACATGGCAGGTTGGTACTAAACCTAACCCATCTATATGGCAGGTTGGTACTAACCCTATCCCTAACCCATCTACATGGCTGGTTGGTACTAACCCTAACCCATCTACATGGCAGGTTGGTACTAACCCTAACCCATCTACATGGATGGTTGGTACTAACCCTAACCTATCTACATGGCAGGTTGCTACTAACCCTAACACATCTACATGGCAGGTTGGTACTAACCCTAACCCATCTACATGGCTGGTTGGTACTAACCCTAACCCATCTACATGGCTGGTTGGTACTAACCCTAAACCATCTACATGGCAGGTTGGTACTAACCCTAACCCATCTACATGGATGGTTGGTACTAACCCTAACCCATCTACATGGCAGGTTGGTACTAACCCTAACCCATCTACATGGCTGGTTGGTACTAACCCTATCCCATCTACATGGCCGGTTGGTACTAACCCTAACCCTAACCCATCTACATGGCAGGTTGGTACTAACCCTAACCCATCTACATGACAGGTTGGTACTAACCCTAACCCATCTACATGGATGGTTGGTACTAACCCTATCCCTAACCCATCTACATGGCTGGTTGGTACTAACCCTAACCCATCTACATGGCAGGTTGGTACTAACCCTAACCCATCTACATGGCTGGTTGGTACTAACCCTAACATATCTACATGGCTGGTTGGTACTAACCCTAACCCTAACCTATCTACATGGATGGTTGGTACTAACCCTAACCCATCTACATGGCAGGTTGGTACTAACCCTAACTCATCTACATGGCTGGTTGGTACTAACCCTAACCCATCTACATGGCAGGTTGGTACTAACCCTAACCCATCTACATGGCTGGTTGGTACTAACCCTATCCCATCTACATGGCAGGTTGGTACTAACCCTAACCCATCTACATGGCTGGTTGGTACTAACCCTAACCCATCTACATGGATGGTTGGTACTAACTCTATCCCATCTACATGGCAGGTTGGTACTAACCCTAACCCATCTACATGGCTGGTTGGTACTAACCCTATCCCTAACCCATCTACATGGCCGGTTGGTACTAACCCTAACCCATCTACATGGCTGGTTGGTACTAACCCTATCCCTAACCCTAACCCATCTACATGGCTGGTTGGTACTAACCCTATCCCATCTACATGGCAGGTTGGTACTAACCCTAACCCATCTACATGGCTGGTTGGTACTAACCCTATCCCTAACCCATCTACATGGCTGGTTGGTACTAACCCTAACCTTAACCCATCTACATGGCTGGTTGGTACTAACCCTATCCCATCTACATGGCAGGTTGGTACTAACCCTAACCCATCTACATGGCTGGTTGGTACTAACCCTATCCCATCTACATGGCAGGTTGGTACTAACCCTAACCCATCTACATGGCAGGTTGGTACTAACCCTAACCTATCTACATGGCTGGTTGGTACTAACCCTATCCCTAACCCATCTACATGGCCGGTTGGTACTAACCCTAACCCATCTACATGGCTGGTTGGTACTAACCCTAACCCATCTACATGGATGGTTGGTACTAACCCTAACCTATCTACATGGATGGTTGGTACTAACACTAACCCATCTACATGGCAGGTTGGTACTAACCCTAACCCATCTACATGGCTGGTTTGTACTAACCCTAACCCATCTACATGGATGGTTGGTACTAACCCTAACCTATCTACATGGCTGGTTGGTACTAACCCTAACCCATCTACATGGATGGTTGGTACTAACCCTAACCTATCTACATGGCTGGTTGGTACTAACCCTAACCTATCTACATGGCTGGTTGGTACTAACCCTACCCCATCTACATGGCTGGTTGGTACTAACCCTATCCCTAACCCATCTACATGGATGGTTGGTACTAACCCTAACCCATCTACATGGCTGGTTGGTACTAACCCTAACCCATCTACATGGCTGGTTGGTACTAACCCTAAACCATCTACATGGCAGGTTGGTACTAACCCTAACCCATCTACATGGCTGGTTGGTACTAACCCTAACCCATCTACATGGCTGGTTGGTACTAACCCTATCCCTAACCCATCTACATGGCAGGTTGGTACTAACCCTAACCCATCTACATGGCTGGTTGGTACTAACCCTAACCCATCTACATGGCTGGTTAGTACTAACCCTAACCCTAACCCATCTATATGGCAGGTTGGTACTAACCCTAACCCATCTACATGGCAGGTTGGTACTAACCCTAACCCATCTATATGGCAGGTTGGTACTAACCCTAACCCATCTACATGGCTGGTTGGTACTAACCCTAACCCATCTACATGGATGGTTGGTACTAACCCTATCCCTAACCCATCTACATGGCTGGTTGTTACTAACCCTAACCCATCTACATGGCAGGTTGGTACTAACCCTAACCTATCTACATGGATGGTTGGTACTAACCCTAACCTATCTACATGGATGGTTGGTACTAACCCTAACCTATCTACATGGCTGGTTGGTACTAACCCTAACCCTAACCTATCTACATGGATGGTTGGTACTAACCCTAACCCTAACCCATCTACATGGCAGGTTGGTACTAACCCTAACCCATCTACATGGCTGGTTGGTACTAACCCTAACCCATCTACATGGCTGGTTGGTACTAACCCTAAACCATCTACATGGCAGGTTGGTACTAACCCTAACCCATCTACATGGATGGTTGGTACTAACCCTAACCCATCTACATGGCAGGTTGGTACTAACCCTAACCCATCTACATGGCTGGTTGGTACTAACCCTATCCCATCTACATGGATGGTTGGTACTAACCCTAACCCTAACCCATCTACATGGCAGGTTGGTACTAACCCTAACCCATCTACATGGCTGGTTAGTGCTAACCCTAACCCATCTACATGGCTGGTTAGTACTAACCCTAACCCTAACCCATCTACATGGCAGGTTGCTACTAACCCTAACCCATCTACATGGCAGGTTGGTACTAACCCTAACCCATCTATATGGCAGGTTGGTACTAACCCTAACCCATCTACATGGCTGGTTGGTACTAACCCTAACCCATCTACATGGATGGTTGGTACTAACCCTATCCCTAACCCATCTACATGGCTGGTTGGTACTAACCCTAACCCATCTACATGGCAGGTTGGTACTAACCCTAACCCATCTACATGGATGGTTGGTACTAACCCTAACCTATCTACATGGCTGGTTGGTACTAATCCTAACCCTAACCTATCTACATGGATGGTTGGTACTAACCCTAACCCTAACCCATCTACATGGCAGGTTGGTACTAACCCTAACCCTAACCTATCTACATGGATGGTTGGTACTAACCCTAACCCTAACCCATCTACATGGCAGGTTGGTACTAACCCTAACCCATCTACATGGCTGGTTGGTACTAACCCTAACCCATCTACATGGCTGGTTGGTACTAACCCTAAACCATCTACATGGCAGGTTGGTACTAACCCTAACCCATCTACATGGATGGTTGGTACTAACCCTAACCCATCTACATGGCAGGTTGGTACTAACCCTAACCCATCTACATGGCTGGTTGGTACTAACCCTATCCCATCTACATGGATGGTTGGTACTAACCCTAACCCTAACCCATCTACATGGCAGGTTGGTACTAACCCTAACCCATCTACATGGCTGGTTAGTACTAACCCTAACCCATCTACATGGCTGGTTAGTACTAACCCTAACCCATCTACATGGCAGGTTGCTACTAACCCTAACCCATCTACATGGCAGGTTGGTACTAACCCTAACCCATCTATATGGCAGGTTGGTACTAACCCTAACCCATCTACATGGCTGGTTGGTACTAACCCTAACCCATCTACATGGATGGTTGGTACTAACCCTATCCCTAACCCATCTACATGGCTGGTTGGTACTAACCCTAACCCATCTACATGGCAGGTTGGTACTAACCCTAACCTATCTACATGGCTGGTTGGTACTAATCCTAACCCTAACCTATCTACATGGATGGTTGGTACTAACCCTAACCCTAACCCATCTACATGGCAGGTTGGTACTAACCCTAACCCATCTACATGGCTGGTTGGTACTAACCCTAACCCTAACCCATCTACATGGCAGGTTGGTACTAACCCTAACCCATCTACATGGCTGGTTGGTACTAACCCTAACCCATCTACATGGATGGTTGGTTCTAACCCTAACCCATCTACATGGCAGGTTGGTACTAACCCTAACCCATCTACATGGCTGGTTGGTACTAACCCTAACCCATCTACATGGCTGGTTGGTACTAACCCTAACCCATCTACATGGCTGGTTAGTACTAACCCTAACCCATCTACATGGCTGGTTAGTACTAACCCTAACCCATCTATATGGCAGGTTGCTACTAACCCTAACACATCTACATGGCAGGTTGATACTAAACCTAACCCATCTATATGGCAGGTTGGTACTAACCCTATCCCTAACCCATCTACATGGCTGGTTGGTACTAACCCTAACCCATCTACATGGCAGGTTGGTACTAACCCTAACCCATCTACATGGATGGTTGGTACTAACCCTAACCTATCTACATGGCTGGTTGGTACTAACCCTAACCCTAACCTATCTACATGGATGGTTGGTACTAACCCTAACCCTAACCCATCTATATGGCAGGTTGCTACTAACCCTAACCCATCTACATGGCTGGTTGGTACTAACCCTAACCCATCTACATGGCTGGTTGGTACTAACCCTAAACCATCTACATGGCAGGTTGGTACTAACCCTAACCCATCTACATGGATGGTTGGTACTAACCCTAACCCATCTACATGGCAGGTTGGTACTAACCCTAACCCATCTACATGGCTGGTTGGTACTAACCCTATCCCATCTACATGGCCGGTTGGTACTAACCCTAACCCTAACCCATCTACATGGCAGGTTGGTACTAACCCTAACCCATCTACATGGCAGGTTGGTACTAACCCTAACCCATCTACATGGATGGTTGGTACTAACCCTATCCCTAACCCATCTACATGGCTGGTTGGTACTAACCCTAACCCATCTACATGGCAGGTTGGTACTAACCCTAACCCATCTACATGGCTGGTTGGTACTAACCCTAACATATCTACATGGCTGGTTGGTACTAACCCTAACCCTAACCTATCTACATGGATGGTTGGTACTAACCCTAACCCATCTACATGGCAGGTTGGTACTAACCCTAACCCATCTACATGGCTGGTTGGTACTAACCCTAACCCATCTACATGGCTGGTTGGTACTAACCCTAACCCATCTACATGGCTGGTTGGTACTAACCCTAACCCATCTACATGGCTGGTTGGTACTAACCCTAAACCATCTACATGGCAGGTTGGTACTAACCCTAACCCATCTACATGGATGGTTGGTACTAACCCTAACCCATCTACATGGCAGGTTGGTACTAACCCTAACCCATCTATATGGCAGGTTGGTACTAACCCTAACCCATCTACATGGCTGGTTGGTACTAACCCTAACCCATCTACATGGCTGGTTGGTACTAACCCTAAACCATCTACATGGCAGGTTGGTACTAACCCTAACCCTAACCCATCTACATGGCAGGTTGGTACTAACCCTAACCCATCTACATGGCTGGTTGGTACTAACCCTATCCCATCTACATGGCCGGTTGGTACTAACCCTAACCCTAACCCATCTACATGGCAGGTTGGTACTAACCCTAACCCATCTACATGGCAGGTTGGTACTAACCCTAACCCATCTACATGGATGGTTGGTACTAACCCTAACCCATCTACATGGCAGGTTGGTACTAACCCTAACCCATCTACATGGCTGGTTAGTACTAACCCTAACCCATCTACATGGATGGTTGGTACTAACCCTAACCCTAACCCATCTACATGGCAGGTTGGTACTAACCCTAACCCATCTACATGGCTGGTTAGTACTAACCCTAACCCATCTACATGGCTGGTTAGTACTAACCCTAACCCTAACCCATCTATATGGCAGGTTGGTACTAACCCTAACCCATCTACATGGCAGGTTGGTACTAACCCTAACCCATCTATATGGCAGGTTGGTACTAACCCTAACCCATCTACATGGCTGGTTGGTACTAACCCTAACCCATCTACATGGATGGTTGGTACTAACCCTATCCCTAACCCATCTACATGGCTGGTTGGTACTAACCCTAACCCATCTACATGGCAGGTTGGTACTAACCCTAACCCATCTACATGGATGGTTGGTACTAACCCTAACCTATCTACATGGCTGGTTGGTACTAATCCTAACCCTAACCCATCTACATGGATGGTTGGTACTAACCCTAACCCATCTACATGGCCTAACCCTAACCCATCTACATGGCTGGTTGGTACTAACCCTAACCCTAACCTATCTACATGGATGGTTGGTACTAACATGGCCTAACCCTAACCCATCTACATCTACACCTGGCAGGTTGGTACTAGCACCCTAACCCATCTACATGGCTGGTTGGTACTAACCCTAACCCATCTACATGGCTGGTTGGTACTAACCCTAAACCATCTACATGGCAGGTTGGTACTAACCCTAACCCATCTACATGGATGGTTGGTACTAACCCTAACCCTAACCCATCTATATGGCAGGTTGGTACTAACCCTAACCCATCTACATGGCAGGTTGGTACTAACCCTAACCCATCTATATGGCAGGTTGGTACTAACCCTAACCCATCTACATGGCTGGTTGGTACTAACCCTAACCCATCTACATGGATGGTTGGTACTAACCCTATCCCTAACCCATCTACATGGCTGGTTGGTACTAACCCTAACCCATCTACATGGCTGGTTGGTACTAACCCTAACCCATCTACATGGATGGTTGGTACTAACCCTAACCTATCTACATGGCTGGTTGGTACTAATCCTAACCCTAACCTATCTACATGGATGGTTGGTACTAACCCTAACCCATCTACATGGCAGGTTGGTACTAACCCTAACCCATCTACATGGCTGGTTGGTACTAACCCTAACCCATCTACATGGCTGGTTGGTACTAACCCTAAACCATCTACATGGCAGGTTGGTACTAACCCTAACCCATCTACATGGATGGTTGGTACTAACCCTAACCCATCTACATGGCAGGTTGGTACTAACCTAACCCATCTACATGGCTGGTTGGTACTAACCCTAACCCATCTACATGGATGGTTGGTACTAACCCTAACCTAACCCATCTACATGGCATGGTTGGTTGGCTGGTTAACCTAACCCTAACCCATCTACATGGCTGGTTGGTACTAACCCTAACCCATCTATCTACATGGCAGGTTGCTACTAACCCTAACCCATCTACATGGCAGGTTGGTACTAACCTAACCCATCTATATGGCAGGTTGGTACTAACCCTAACCCATCTACATGGCTGGTTGGTACTAACCCTAACCCATCTACATGGATGGTTGGTACTAACCCTAACCCATCTACATGGCTGGTTGGTACTAACCCTAACCCATCTACATGGCAGGTTGGTACTAACCCTAACCCATCTACATGGATGGTTGGTACTAACCCTAACCCATCTACATGGCTGGTTGGTACTAACCCTAACCCTAACCATCTACATGGATGGTTGGTACTAACCTAACCCTAACCCATCTATATGGCAGGTTGCTACTAACCTAACACATCTACATGGCAGGTTGGTACTAACCCTAACCCATCTACATGGCTGGTTGGTACTAACCCTAACCCATCTACATGGCTGGTTGGTACTAACCCTAAACCACAGGTTGGTACTAACCCTAACCCATCTACATGGATGGTTGGTACTAACCCTAACCCATCTACATGGCAGGTTGGTACTAACCCTAACCCATCTACATGGCTGGTTGGTACTAACCCTAATCCCATCTACATGGATGGTTGGTACTAACCCTAACCCTAACCCATCTACATGGCAGGTTGGTACTAACCCTAACCCATCTACATGGCAGGTTGTTACTAACCCTAACCCATCTACATGGATGGTTGGTACTAACCCTATCCCTAACCCATCTACATGGCTGGTTGGTACTAACCCTAACCCATCTACATGGCTGGTTGGTACTAACCCTAAACCATCTACATGGCAGGTTGGTACTAACCCTAACCCTAACCCATCTACATGGCAGGTTGGTACTAACCCTAACCCATCTACATGGCTGGTTGGTACTAACCCTATCCCATCTACATGGCCGGTTGGTACTAACCCTAACCCTAACCCATCTACATGGCAGGTTGGTACTAACCCTAACCCATCTACATGGCAGGTTGGTACTAACCCTAACCCATCTACATGGATGGTTGGTACTAACCCTAACCCTAACCCATCTACATGGCAGGTTGGTACTAACCCTAACCCATCTACATGGCTGGTTGGTATTAACCCTAACCCTAACCCATCTACATGGCTGGTTGGTACTAACCCTAACCCTAACCCATCTATATGGCAGGTTGGTACTAACCCTAACCCATCTACATGGCAGGTTGGTACTAACCCTAACCCATCTATATGGCAGGTTGGTACTAACCCTAACCCATCTACATGGCTGGTTGGTACTAACCCTAACCCATCTACATGGATGGTTGGTACTAACCCTATCCCTAACCCATCTACATGGCTGGTTGGTACTAACCCTAACCCATCTACATGGCAGGTTGGTACTAACCCTAACCCATCTACATGGATGGTTGGTACTAACCCTAACCTATCTACATGGCTGGTTGGTACTAATCCTAACCCTAACCTATCTACATGGATGGTTGGTACTAACCCTAACCCATCTACATGGCAGGTTGGTACTAACCCTAACCAATCTACATGGCTGGTTGGTACTAACCCTAACCCTAACCTATCTACATGGATGGTTGGTACTAACCCTAACCCTAACCCATCTACATGGCAGGTTGGTACTAACCCTAACCCATCTACATGGCTGGTTGGTACTAACCCTAACCCATCTACATGGCTGGTTGGTACTAACCCTAAACCATCTACATGGCAGGTTGGTACTAACCCTAACCCATCTACATGGATGGTTGGTACTAACCCTAACCCTAACCCATCTATATGGCAGGTTGGTACTAACCCTAACCCATCTACATGGCAGGTTGGTACTAACCCTAACCCATCTATATGGCAGGTTGGTACTAACCCTAACCCATCTACATGGCTGGTTGGTACTAACCCTAACCCATCTACATGGATGGTTGGTACTAACCCTATCCCTAACCCATCTACATGGCTGGTTGGTACTAACCCTAACCCATCTACATGGCAGGTTGGTACTAACCCTAACCCATCTACATGGATGGTTGGTACTAACCCTAACCTATCTACATGGCTGGTTGGTACTAACATGGATAACCCTAACCCTAACCCATCTACATGGCAGGTTGGTACTAACCCTAACCCATCTACATGGCTGGTTGGTACTAACCCTAACCCTAACCTATCTACATGGATGGTTGGTACTAACCCTAACCCTAACCCATCTACATGGCAGGTTGGTACTAACCCTAACCCATCTACATGGCTGGTTGGTACTAACCCTAACCCATCTACATGGCTGGTTGGTACTAACCCTAAACCATCTACATGGCAGGTTGGTACTAACCCTAACCCATCTACATGGATGGTTGGTACTAACCCTAACCCATCTACATGGCAGGTTGGTACTAACCCTAACCCATCTACATGGCTGGTTGGTACTAACCCTATCCCATCTACATGGATGGTTGGTACTAACATCTACATGGCAGGTTCCCTAACCCATCTACATGGCTGGTTAGTACTAACCCTAACCCATCTACATGGCTGGTTGGTACTAACCCTATCTATATGGCAGGTTGCTACTAACCCTAACACATCTACATGGCAGGTTGGTACTAACCCTAACCCATCTATATGGCAGGTTGGTACTAACCCTAACCCATCTACATGGCTGGTTGGTACTAACCCTAACCCATCTACATGGATGGTTGGTACCAACCCTATCCCTAACCCATCTACATGGCTGGTTGGTACTAACCCTAACCCATCTACATGGCTGGTTGGTACTAACCCTAACCCATCTACATGGCTGGTTGGTACTAACCCTAACCCATCTACATGGCTGGTTGGTACTAACCCTAACCCATCTACATGGCTGGTTGGTACTAACCCTAAACCATCTACATGGCAGGTTGGTACTAACCCTAACCCATCTACATGGATGGTTGCTACTAACCCTAACCCATCTACATGGCAGGTTGGTACTAACCCTAACCCATCTACATGGCTGGTTGGTACTAACCCTAACCCATCTACATGGCTGGTTGGTACTAACCCTAAACCATCTACATGGCAGGTTGGTACTAACCCTAACCCTAACCCATCTACATGGCAGGTTGGTACTAACCCTAACCCATCTACATGGCTGGTTGGTACTAACCCTATCCCATCTACATGGCCGGTTGGTATTAACCCTAACCCTATCCCATCTACATGGCCGGTTGGTATTAACCCTAACCCTAACCCATCTACATGGCTGGTTAGTACTAACCCTAACCCTAACCCATCTATATGGCAGGTTGGTACTAACCCTAACCCATCTACATGGCAGGTTGGTACTAACCCTAACCCATCTATATGGCAGGTTGGTACTAACCCTAACCCATCTACATGGCTGGTTGGTACTAACCCTAACCCATCTACATGGCAGGTTGGTACTAACCCTAACCCATCTACATGGATGGTTGGTACTAACCCTAACCTATCTACATGGCTGGTTGGTACTAATCCTAACCCATCTATCTACATGGCTGGTTGGTACTAACCCTAACCCATCTACATGGCAGGTTGGTACTAACCCTAACCCATCTACATGGCTGGTTGGTACTAACCCTAACCCTAACCTATCTACATGGATGGTTGGTACTAACCCTAACCCTAACCCATCTACATGGCAGGTTGGTACTAACCCTAACCCATCTACATGGCTGGTTGGTACTAACCCTAACCCATCTACATGGCTGGTTGGTACTAACCCTAAACCATCTACATGGCAGGTTGGTACTAACCCTAACCAATCTACATGGATGGTTGGTACTAACCCTAACCCTAACCCATCTATATGGCAGGTTGGTACTAACCCTAACCCATCTACATGGCAGGTTGGTACTAACCCTAACCCATCTATATGGCAGGTTGGTACTAACCCTAACCCATCTACATGGCTGGTTGGTACTAACCCTAACCCATCTACATGGATGGTTGGTACTAACCCTATCCCTAACCCATCTACATGGCTGGTTGGTACTAACCCTAACCCATCTACATGGCAGGTTGGTACTAACCCTAACCCATCTACATGGATGGTTGGTACTAACCCTAACCTATCTACATGGCTGGTTGGTACTAACATGGATGGTTGGTACTAACCCTAACCCATCTACATGGCAGGTTGGTACTAACCCTAACCCATCTACATGGCTGGTTGGTACTAACCCTAACCCTAACCTATCTACATGGATGGTTGGTACTAACCCTAACCCTAACCCATCTACATGGCAGGTTGGTACTAACCCTAACCCATCTACATGGCTGGTTGGTACTAACCCTAACCCATCTACATGGCTGGTTGGTACTAACCCTAAACCATCTACATGGCAGGTTGGTACTAACCCTAACCCATCTACATGGATGGTTGGTACTAACCCTAACCCATCTACATGGCAGGTTGGTACTAACCCTAACCCATCTACATGGCTGGTTGGTACTAACCCTATCCCATCTACATGGATGGTTGGTACTAACCCTAACCCATCTACATGGCAGGTTGGTACTAACCCATCTACATGGCTGGTTAGTACTAACCCTAACCCATCTATATGGCAGGTTGGTACTAACCCTAACCCATCTACATGGCTGGTTGGTACTAACCCTAACCCATCTACATGGATGGTTGGTACCAACCCTATCCCTAACCCATCTACATGGCTGGTTGGTACTAACCCTAACCCATCTACATGGCAGGTTGGTACTAACCCTAACCCATCTACATGGATGGTTGGTACTAACCCTAACCTATCTACATGGATGGTTGGTACTAACCCTAACCCTAACCTATCTACATGGATGGTTGGTACTAACCCTAACCCTAACCCATCTATATGGCAGGTTGCTACTAACTCTAACACATCTACATGGCAGGTTGGTACTAACCCTAACCCATCTACATGGCTGGTTGGTACTAACCCTAACCCATCTACATGGCTGGTTGGTACTAACCCTAAACCATCTACATGGCAGGTTGGTACTAACCCTAACCCATCTACATGGATGGTTGGTACTAACCCTAACCCATCTACATGGCAGGTTGGTACTAACCCTAACCCATCTACATGGCTGGTTGGTACTAACCCTATCCCATCTACATGGCCGGTTGGTACTAATCCTAACCCTAACCTATCTACATGGATGGTTGGTACTAACCCTAACCCTAACCCATCTACATGGCAGGTTGGTACTAACCCTAACCCATCTACATGGCTGGTTGGTACTAACCCTAACCCTAACCCATCTACATGGCAGGTTGTTACTAACCCTAACCCATCTACATGGATGGTTGGTACTAACCCTATCCCTAACCCATCTACATGGCTGGTTGGTACTAACCCTAACCCATCTACATGGCAGGTTGGTACTAACCCTAACCCATCTACATGGCTGGTTGGTACTAACCCTAACACATCTACATGGATGGTTGGTACTAACCCTAACCCATCTACATGGCAGGTTGGTACTAACCCTAACCCATCTACATGGATGGTTGGTACTAACCCTAACATATCTACATGGCTGGTTGGTACTAACCCTAACCCTAACCTATCTACATGGATGGTTGGTACTAACCCTAACCCTAACCCATCTACATGGCAGGTTGGTACTAACCCTAACCCATCTACATGGCTGGTTGGTACTAACCCTAACCCATCTACATGGCAGGTTGGTACTAACCCTAACCCATCTATATGGCAGGTTGGTACTAACCCTAACCCATCTACATGGATGGTTGGTACTAACCCTATCCCTAACCCATCTACATGGCTGGTTGGTACTAACCCTAACCCATCTACATGGCAGGTTGGTACTAACCCTAACCCTAACCTATCTACATGGATGGTTGGTACTAACCCTAACCCATCTACATGGCTGGTTGGTACTAACCCTAACCCATCTACATGGCTGGTTGGTACTAACCCTAACCCATCTACATGGCTGGTTGGTACTAACCCTAAACCATCTACATGGCAGGTTGGTACTAACCCTAACCCATCTACATGGATGGTTGGTACTAACCCTATCCCTAACCCATCTACATGGCTGGTTGGTACTAACCCTAACCCATCTACATGGCAGGTTGGTACTAACCCTAACCCATCTACATGGATGGTTGGTACTAACCCTAACCTATCTACATGGCTGGTTGGTACTAATCCTAACCCTAACCTATCTACATGGATGGTTGGTACTAACCCTAACCCTAACCCATCTACATGGCAGGTTGGTACTAACCCTAACCCATCTACATGGCTGGTTGGTACTAACCCTAACCCTAACCCATCTACATGGCTGGTTGGTACTAACCCTAAACCATCTACATGGCAGGTTGGTACTAACCCTAACCCATCTACATGGATGGTTGGTACTAACCCTAACCCATCTACATGGCAGGTTGGTACTAACCCTAACCCATCTACATGGCTGGTTGGTACTAACCCTAACCCATCTACATGGCTGGTTGGTACTAACCCTATCCCATCTACATGGATGGTTGGTACTAACCCTAACCCTAACCCATCTACATGGCAGGTTGGTACTCACCCTAACCCATCTACATGGCTGGTTAGTACTAACCCTAACCCATCTACATGGCTGGTTAGTACTAACCCTAACCCATCTACATGGCTGGTTGGTACTAACCCTAACCCATCTACATGGCCTGTTGGTACTAACCCTAACCCATCTACATGGCTGGTTGGTACTAACCCTAACCCATCTACATGGCTGGTTGGTACTAACCCTAACACATCTACATGGCAGGTTGGTACTAAACCTAACCCATCTATATGGCAGGTTGGTACTAACCCTATCCCATCTACATGGATGGTTGGTACTAACCCTATCCCTAACCCATCTACATGGCTGGTTGGTACTAACCCTAACCCATCTACATGGCAGGTTGGTACTAACCCTAACCCATCTACATGGATGGTTGGTACTAACCCTAACCTATCTACATGGCTGGTTGGTACTAACCCTAACCCTAACCTATCTACATGGATGGTTGGTACTAACCCTAACCCTAACCCATCTATATGGCAGGTTGCTACTAACCCTAACACATCTACATGGCAGGTTGGTACTAACCCTAACCCATCTACATGGCTGGTTGGTACTAACCCTAAACCATCTACATGGCAGGTTGGTACTAACCCTAACCCATCTACATGGATGGTTGGTACTAACCCATCTACATGGCAGGTTGGTACTAACCCTAACCCATCTACATGGCTGGTTGGTACTAACCCTATCCCATCTACATGGCCGGTTGGTACTAACCCTAACCCTAACCCATCTACATGGCAGGTTGGTACTAACCCTAACCCATCTACATGGCAGGTTGGTACTAACCCTAACCCATCTACATGACTGGTTAGTACTAACCCTAACCCATCTACATGGCTGGTTAGTACTAACCCTAACCCTAACCCATCTATATGGCAGGTTGGTACTAACCCTAACCCATCTACATGGCAGGTTGGTACTAACCCTAACCCATCTATATGGCAGGTTGGTACTAACCCTAACCCATCTACATGGCTGGTTGGTACTAACCCTAACCCATCTACATGGATGGTTGGTACTAACCCTATCCCTAACCCATCTACATGGCTGGTTGGTACTAACCCTAACCCATCTACATGGCAGGTTGGTACTAACTCTAACCCATCTACATGGATGGTTGGTACTAACCCTAACCTATCTACATGGCTGGTTGGTACTAATCCTAACCCTAACCTATCTACATGGATGGTTGGTACTAACCCTAACCCATCTACATGGCAGGTTGGTACTAACCCTAACCCATCTACATGGCTGGTTGGTACTAACCCTAACCCATCTACATGGATGGTTGGTACTAACCCTAACCCTAACCCATCTACATGGCAGGTTGGTACTAACCCTAACCCTAACCCATCTATATGGCAGGTTGCTACTAACCCTAACACATCTACATGGCAGGTTGGTACTAACCCTAACCCATCTACATGGCTGGTTGGTACTAACCCTAACCCATCTACATGGATGGTTGGTACTAACCCTATCCCTAACCCATCTACATGGTTGGTTGGTACTAACCCTAACCCATCTACATGGCAGGTTGGTACTAACCCTAACCCATCTACATGGATGGTTGGTACTAACCCTAACCTATCTACATGGCTGGTTGGTACTAATCCTAACCCTAACCTATCTACATGGATGGTTGGTACTAACCCTAACCCATCTACATGGCAGGTTGGTACTAACCCTAACCCATCTACATGGCTGGTTGGTACTAACCCTAACCCTAACCTATCTACATGGATGGTTGGTACTAACCCTAACCCTAACCCATCTACATGGCAGGTTGGTACTAACCCTAACCCATCTACATGGCTGGTTGGTACTAACCCTAACCCATCTACATGGCTGGTTGGTACTAACCCTAAACCATCTACATGGCAGGTTGGTACTAACCCTAACCCATCTACATGGATGGTTGGTACTAACCCTAACCCTAACCCATCTATATGGCTGGTTGGTACTAACCCTAACCCATCTACATGGCAGGTTGGTACTAACCCTAACCCATCTATATGGCAGGTTGGTACTAACCCTAACCCATCTACATGGCTGGTTGGTACTAACCCTAACCCATCTACATGGATGGTTGGTACTAACCCTATCCCTAACCCATCTACATGGCTGGTTGGTACTACCCTAACCCATCTACATGGCAGGTTGGTACTAACCCTAACCCATCTACATGGATGGTTGGTACTAACCCTAACCTATCTACATGGCTGGTTGGTACTAATCCTAACCCTAACCTATCTACATGGATGGTTGGTACTAACCCTAACCCATCTACATGGCAGGTTGGTACTAACCCTAACCCATCTACATGGCTGGTTGGTACTAACCCTAACCCTAACCTATCTACATGGATGGTTGGTACTAACCCTAACCCTAACCCATCTACATGGCAGGTTGGTACTAACCCTAACCCATCTACATGGCAGGTTGGTACTAACCCTAACCCATCTACATGGCTGGTTGGTACTAACCCTATCCCATCTACATGGATGGTTGGTACTAACCCTAACCCTAACCCATCTACATGGCAGGTTGGTAACCCTAACCCATCTACATGGCTGGTTGGTACTAACCCTAACCCATCTACATGGCTGGTTGGTACTAACCCTAACCCATCTACATGGCAGGTTGGTACTAACCTAACCCATCTACATGGCAGGTTGGTACTAACCCTAACCCATCTACATGGCTGGTTGGTACTAACCCTAACCCATCTACATGGATGGTTGGTACCAACCCTATCCCTAACCCATCTACATGGATGGTTGGTACTAACCCTAACCCTAACCTATCTACATGGATGGTTGGTACTAACCCTAACCCTAACCCATCTACATGGCAGGTTGCTACTAACCTAACCCATCTACATGGCAGGTTGGTACTAACCCTAACCCATCTACATGGCTGGTTGGTACTAACCCTAACCCATCTACATGGCTGGTTGGTACTAACCCTAAAACCATCTACATGGCAGGTTGGTACTAACCCTAACCCATCTACATGGATGGTTGGTACTAACCCTAACCCATCTACATGGCAGGTTGGTACTAACCCTAACCCATCTACATGGCTGGTTGGTACTAACCCTATCCCATCTACATGGCTGGTTGGTACTAACCCTAACCCTAACCCATCTACATGGCAGGTTGGTACTAACCCTAACCCATCTACATGGCAGGTTGGTACTAACCCTAACCCATCTACATGGATGGTTGGTACTAACCCTATCCCTAACCCATCTACATGGCTGGTTGGTACTAACCCTAACCCATCTACATGGCAGGTTGGTACTAACCCTAACCCATCTACATGGCTGGTTGGTACTAACCCTAACCCTAACCTATCTACATGGATGGTTGGTACTAACCCTAACCCTAACCCATCTACATGGCAGGTTGGTACTAACCCTAACCCATCTACATGGCTGGTTGGTACTAACCCTAACCCATCGACATGGCTGGTTGGTACTAACCCTAAACCATCTACATGGCAGGTTGGTACTAACCCTAACCCATCTACATGGATGGTTGGTACTAACCCTAACCCTAACCCATCTATATGGCTGGTTGGTACTAACCCTAACCCATCTACATGGCAGGTTGGTACTAACCCTAACCCATCTATATGGCAGGTTGGTACTAACCCTAACCCATCTACATGGCTGGTTGGTACTAACCCTAAACCATCTACATGGATGGTTGGTACTAACCCTATCCCTAACCCATCTACATGGCTGGTTGGTACTACCCTAACCCATCTACATGGCAGGTTGGTACTAACCCTAACCCATCTACATGGATGGTTGGTACTAACCCTAACCTATCTACATGGCTGGTTGGTACTAATCCTAACCCTAACCTATCTACATGGATGGTTGGTACTAACCCTAACCCATCTACATGGCAGGTTGGTACTAACCCTAACCCATCTACATGGCTGGTTGGTACTAACCCTAACCCTAACCTATCTACATGGATGGTTGGTACTAACCCTAACCCTAACCCATCTACATGGCAGGTTGGTACTAACCCTAACCCATCTACATGGATGGTTGGTACTAACCCTAACCCATCTACATGGCAGGTTGGTACTAACCCTAACCCATCTACATGGCTGGTTGGTACTAACCCTATCCCATCTACATGGATGGTTGGTACTAACCCTAACCCTAACCCATCTACATGGCAGGTTGGTACTAACCCATCTACATGGCTGGTTAGTACTAACCCTAACCCATCTACATGGCTGGTTAGTACTAACCCTAACACATCTACATGGCAGGTTGGTACTAACCCTAAACCATCTATATGGCAGGTTGGTACTAACCCTAACCCATCTACATGGCTGGTTGGTACTAACCCTAACCCATCTACATGGATGGTTGGTACCAACCCTATCCCTAACCCATCTACATGGATGGTTGGTACTAACCCTAACCCTAACCTATCTACATGGATGGTTGGTACAAACCCTAACCCTAACCCATCTATATGGCAGGTTGCTACTAACTCTAACACATCTACATGGCAGGTTGGTACTAACCCTAACCCATCTACATGGCTGGTTGGTACTAACCCTAACCCATCTACATGGCTGGTTGGTACTAACCCTAAACCATCTACATGGCAGGTTGGTACTAACCCTAACCCATCTACATGGATGGTTGGTACTAACCCTAACCCATCTACATGGCAGGTTGGTACTAACCCTAACCCATCTACATGGCTGGTTGGTACTAACCCTATCCCATCTACATGGCCGGTTGGTACTAACCCTAACCCTAACCCATCTACATGGCAGGTTGGTACTAACCCTAACCCATCTACATGGCAGGTTGGTACTAACCCTAACCCATCTACATGGATGGTTGGTACTAACCCTATCCCTAACCCATCTACATGGCTGGTTGGTACTAACCCTAACCCATCTACATGGCAGGTTGGTACTAACCCTAACACATCTACATGGCTGGTTGGTACTAACCCTAACACATCTACATGGATGGTTGGAACTAACCCTAACCCATCTACATGGCAGGTTGGTACTAACCCTAACCCATCTACATGGATGGTTGGTACTAACCCTAACATATCTACATGGCTGGTTGGTACTAACCCTAACCCTAACCTATCTACATGGATGGTTGGTACTAACCCTAACCCTAACCCATCTACATGGCAGGTTGGTACTAACCCTAACCCATCTACATGGCTGGTTGGTACTAACCCTAACCCATCTACATGGCAGGTTGGTACTAACCCTAACCCATCTATATGGCAGGTTGGTACTAACCCTAACCCATCTACATGGATGGTTGGTACTAACCCTATCCCTAACCCATCTACATGGCTGGTTGTTACTAACCCTAACCCATCTACATGGCAGGTTGGTACTAACCCTAACCTATCTACATGGATGGTTGGTACTAACCCTAACCTATCTACATGGCTGGTTGGTACTAACCCTAACCCTAACCTATCTACATGGATGGTTGGTACTAACCCTAACCCATCTACATGGCTGGTTGGTACTAACCCTAACCCATCTACATGGCTGGTTGGTACTAACCCTAACCCATCTACATGGCTGGTTGGTACTAACCCTAAACCATCTACATGGCAGGTTGGTACTAACCCTAACCCATCTACATGGATGGTTGGTACTAACCCTATCCCTAACCCATCTACATGGCTGGTTGGTACTAACCCTAACCCATCTACATGGCAGGTTGGTACTAACCCTAACCCATCTACATGGATGGTTGGTACTAACCCTAACCTATCTACATGGCTGGTTGGTACTAATCCTAACCCTAACCTATCTACATGGATGGTTGGTACTAACCCTAACCCTAACCCATCTACATGGCAGGTTGGTACTAACCCTAACCCATCTACATGGCTGGTTGGTACTAACCCTAACCCTAACCCATCTACATGGCTGGTTGGTACTAACCCTAAACCATCTACATGGCAGGTTGGTACTAACCCTAACCCATCTACATGGATGGTTGGTACTAACCCTAACCCATCTACATGGCAGGTTGGTACTAACCCTAACCCATCTACATGGGTGGTTGGTACTAACCCTAACCCATCTACATGGCAGGTTGGTACTAACCCTATCCCATCTACATGGATGGTTGGTACTAACCCTAACCCTAACCCATCTACATGGCAGGTTGGTACTAACCCTAACCCATCTACATGGCTGGTTAGTACTAACCCTAACCCATCTACATGGCTGGTTAGTACTAACCCTAATCCATCTACATGGCTGGTTGGTACTAACCCTAACCCATCTACATGGCCTGTTGGTACTAACCCTAACCCATCTACATGGCTGGTTGGTACTAACCCTAACCCATCTACATGGCTGGTTGGTACTAACCCTAACACATCTACATGGCAGGTTGGTACTAAACCTAACCCATCTATATGGCAGGTTGGTACTAACCCTATCCCATCTACATGGATGGTTGGTACTAACCCTATCCCTAACCCATCTACATGGCTGGTTGGTACTAACCCTAACCCATCTACATGGCAGGTTGGTACTAACCCTAACCCATCTACATGGATGGTTGGTACTAACCCTAACCTATCTACATGGCTGGTTGGTACTAACCCTAACCCTAACCTATCTACATGGATGGTTGGTACTAACCCTAACCCTAACCCATCTATATGGCAGGTTGCTACTAACCCTAACACATCTACATGGCAGGTTGGTACTAACCCTAACCCATCTACATGGCTGGTTGGTACTAACCCTAAACCATCTACATGGCAGGTTGGTACTAACCCTAACCCATCTACATGGATGGTTGGTACTAACCCATCTACATGGCAGGTTGGTACTAACCCTAACCCATCTACATGGCTGGTTGGTACTAACCCTATCCCATCTACATGGCGGTTGGTACTAACCTAACCCTAACCCATCTACATGGCAGGTTGGTACTAACCCTAACCCATCTACATGGCAGGTTGGTTCTAACCCTAACCCATCTACATGGATGGTTGGTACTAACCCTATCCCTAACCCATCTACATGGCTGGTTGGTACTAACCCTAACCCATCTACATGGCTGGTTGGTACTAACCCTAACACATCTACATGGATGGTTGGTACTAACCCTAACCCATCTACATGGCAGGTTGGTACTAACCCTAACCCATCTACATGGATGGTTGGTACTAACCCTAACATATCTACATGGCTGGTTGGTACTAACCCTAACCCTAACCTATCTACATGGATGGTTGGTACTAACCCTAACCCTAACCCATCTACATGGCAGGTTGGTACTAACCCTAACCCATCTACATGGCTGGTTGGTACTAACCCTAACCCATCTACATGGCTGGTTGGTACTAACCCTAAACCATCTACATGGCAGGTTGGTACTAACCCTAACCCATCTACATGGATGGTTGGTACTAACCCTATCCCTAACCCATCTACATGGCTGGTTGGTACTAACCCTAACCCATCTACATGGCAGGTTGGTACTAACCCTAACCCATCTACATGGATGGTTGGTACTAACCCTAACCTATCTACATGGCTGGTTGGTACTAATCCTAACCCTAACCTATCTACATGGATGGTTGGTACTAACCCTAACCCTAACCCATCTACATGGCAGGTTGGTACTAACCCTAACCCATCTACATGGCTGGTTGGTACTAACCCTAACCCATCTACATGGCTGGTTGGTACTAACCTAAACCATCTACATGGCAGGTTGGTACTAACCCTAACCCATCTACATGGATGGTTGGTACTAACCCTAACCCATCTACATGGCAGGTTGGTACTAACCCTAACCCATCTACATGGGTGGTTGGTACTAACCCTAACCCATCTACATGGCAGGTTGGTACTAACCCTATCCCATCTACATGGATGGTTGGTACTAACCCTAACCCTAACCCATCTACATGGCAGGTTGGTACTAACCCTAACCCATCTACATGGCTGGTTAGTACTAACCCTAACCCATCTACATGGCTGGTTAGTACTAACCCTAATCCATCTACATGGCTGGTTGGTACTAACCTAACCCATCTACATGGCCTGTTGGTACTAACCCTAACCCATCTACATGGCTGGTTGGTACTAACCCTAACCCATCTACATGGCTGGTTGGTACTAACCCTAACACATCTACATGGCAGGTTGGTACTAAACCTAACCCATCTATGGCAGGTTGGTACTAACCCTATCCCATCTACATGGATGGTTGGTACTAACCCTATCCCTAACCCATCTACATGGCTGGTTGGTACTAACCCTAACCCATCTACATGGCAGGTTGGTACTAACCCTAACCCATCTACATGGATGGTTGGTACTAACCCTAACCTATCTACATGGCTGGTTGGTACTAACCTAACCCTAACCTATCTACATGGATGGTTGGTACTAACCCTAACCCTAACCCATCTACATGGCAGGTTGGTAACCCTAACACATCTACATGGCAGGTTGGTACTAACCCTAACCCATCTACATGGCTGGTTGGTACTAACCCTAAACCATCTACATGGCAGGTTGGTACTAACCCTAACCCATCTACATGGATGGTTGGTACTAACCCATCTACATGGCAGGTTGGTACTAACCCTAACCCATCTACATGGCTGGTTGGTACTAACCCTATCCCATCTACATGGCCGGTTGGTACTAACCCTAACCCTAACCCATCTACATGGCAGGTTGGTACTAACCCTAACCCATCTACATGGCAGGTTGGTTCTAACCCTAACCCATCTACATGGATGGTTGGTACTAACCCTATCCCTAACCCATCTACATGGCTGGTTGGTACTAACCCTAACCCATCTACATGGCTGGTTGGTACTAACCCTAACACATCTACATGGATGGTTGGTACTAACCCTAACCCATCTACATGGCAGGTTGGTACTAACCCTAACCCATCTACATGGATGGTTGGTACTAACCCTAACATATCTACATGGCTGGTTGGTACTAACCCTAACCCTAACCTATCTACATGGATGGTTGGTACTAACCCTAACCCTAACCCATCTACATGGCAGGTTGGTACTAACCCTAACCCATCTACATGGCTGGTTGGTACTAACCCTAACCCATCTACATGGCTGGTTGGTACTAACCCTAAACCATCTACATGGCAGGTTGGTACTAACCCTAACACATCTACATGGATGGTTGGTACTAACCCTAACCCATCTACACATGGTACTAACCTAACCCATCTACATGGCTGGTTGGTACTAACCCTATCCCATCTACATGGCCGGTTGGTACTAACCCTAACCCTAACCCATCTACATGGCAGGTTGGTACTAACCCTAACCCATCTACATGGCAGGTTGGTACTAACCCTAACCCATCTACATGGATGGTTGGTACTAACCCTAACCCATCTACATGGCAGGTTGGTACTAACCCTAACCCATCTACATGGCTGGTTAGTACTAACCCTAACCCATCTACATGGCTGGTTAGTACTAACCCTAACCCTAACCCATCTATATGGCAGGTTGGTACTAACCCTAACCCATCTACATGGCAGGTTGGTACTAACCCTAACCCATCTATATGGCAGGTTGGTACTAACCCTAACCCATCTACATGGCTGGTTGGTACTAACCCTAACCCATCTACATGGATGGTTGGTACTAACCCTATCCCTAACCCATCTACATGGCTGGTTGGTACTAACCCTAACCCATCTACATGGCAGGTTGGTACTAACCCTAACCCATCTACATGGATGGTTGGTACTAACCCTAACCTATCTACATGGCTGGTTGGTACTAATCCTAACCCTAACCTATCTACATGGATGGTTGGTACTAACCCTAACCCATCTACATGGCAGGTTGGTACTAACCCTAACCCATCTACATGGCTGGTTGGTACTAACCCTAACCCTAACCTATCTACATGGATGGTTGGTACTAACCCTAACCCTAACCCATCTACATGGCAGGTTGGTACTAACCCTAACCCATCTACATGGCTGGTTGGTACTAACCCTAACCCATCTACATGGCTGGTTGGTATTAACCCTAAACCATCTACATGGCAGGTTGCTACTAACCCTAACCCATCAACATGGATGGTTGGTACTAACCCTAACCCATCTACATGGCAGGTTGGTACTAACCCTAACCCATCTACATGGCTGGTTGGTACTAACCCTATCCCATCTACATGGATGGTTGGTACTAACCCTAACCCATCTACATGGCAGGTTGGTACTAACCCTAACCCATCTACATGGCTGGTTAGTACTAACCCTAACCCATCTACATGGCTGGTTAGTACTAACCCTAACCCATCTATATGGCAGGTTGCTACTAACCCTAACACATCTACATGGCAGGTTGGTACTAACCCTAACCCATCTATATGGCAGGTTGGTACTAACCCTAACCCATCTACATGGCAGGTTGGTACTAACCCTAACCCATCTACATGGATGGTTGGTACTAACCCTATCCCTAACCCATCTACATGGCTGGTTGGTACTAACCCTAACCCATCTACATGGCAGGTTGGTACTAACCCTAACCCATCTACATGGCTGGTTGGTACTAACCCTAACACATCTACATGGATGGTTGGTACTAACCCTAACCCATCTACATGGCAGGTTGGTACTAACCCTAACCCATCTACATGGATGGTTGGTACTAACCCTAACATATCTACATGGCTGGTTGGTACTAACCCTAACCCTAACCTATCTACATGGATGGTTGGTACTAACCCTAACCCTAACCCATCTACATGGCAGGTTGGTACTAACCCTAACCCATCTACATGGCTGGTTGGTACTAACCCTAACCCATCTACATGGCAGGTTGATACTAACCCTAACCCATCTATATGGCAGGTTGGTACTAACCCTAACCCATCTACATGGATGGTTGGTACTAACCCTATCCCTAACCCATCTACATGGCTGGTTGTTACTAACCCTAACCCATCTACATGGCAGGTTGGTACTAACCCTAACCTATCTACATGGATGGTTGGTACTAACCCTAACCTATCTACATGGCTGGTTGGTACTAACCCTAACCCTAACCTATCTACATGGATGGTTGGTACTAACCCTAACCCATCTACATGGCTGGTTGGTACTAACCCTAACCCATCTACATGGCTGGTTGGTACTAACCCTAACCCATCTACATGGCTGGTTGGTACTAACCCTAAACCATCTACATGGCAGGTTGGTACTAACCCTAACCCATCTACATGGCAGGTTGTTACTAACCCTAACCCATCTACATGGCTGGTTGGTACTAACCCTATCCCATCTACATGGCCGGTTGGTACTAACCCTAACCCTAACCCATCTACATGGCAGGTTGGTACTAACCCTAACCCATCTACATGGATGGTTGGTACTAACCCTAACCCTAACCCATCTACATGGCAGGTTGGTACTAACCCTAACCCATCTACATGGCTGGTTAGTACTAACCCTAACCCATCTACATGGCTGGTTAGTACTAACCCTAACCCTAACCCATCTATATGGCATGTTGGTACTAACCCTAACCCATCTACATGGCAGGTTGGTACTAACCCTAACCCATCTATATGGCTGGTTGGTACTAACCCTAACCCATCTACATGGATGGTTGGTACTAACCCTAACCCATCTACATGGATGGTTGGTACTAACCCTAACATATCTACATGGCTGGTTGGTACTAACCCTAACCCTAACCTATCTACATGGATGGTTGGTACTAACCCTAACCCTAACCCATCTACATGGCAGGTTGGTACTAACCCTAACCCATCTACATGGCTGGTTGGTACTAACCCTAACCCATCTACATGGCTGGTTGGTACTAACCCTAAACCATCTACATGGCAGGTTGGTACTAACCCTAACCCATCTACATGGATGGTTGGTACTAACCCTAACCCTAACCCATCTACATGGCTGGTTGGCACTAACCCTATCCCATCTACATGGCCGGTTGGTACTAACCCTAACCCTAACCCATCTACATGGCAGGTTGGTACTAACCCTAACCCATCTACATGGCAGGTTGGTACTAACCCTAACCCATCTACATGGATGGTTGGTACTAACCCTAACACATCTACATGGATGGTTGGTCCTAACCCATTTACATGGATGCTTGGTACTAACCCTAACATATCTACATGGCTGGTTGGTACTAACCCTAACCCTAACCTATCTACATGGATGGTTGGTACTAACCCTAACCCATCTACATGGCAGGTTGGTACTAACCCTAACCCATCTACATGGCTGGTTGGTACTAACCCTAACCCATCTACATGGCTGGTTGGTACTAACCCTAAACCATCTACATGGCAGGTTGGTACTAACCCTAACCCATCTACTTGGATGGTTGGTACTAACCCTAACCCATCTACTTGGATGGTTGGTACTAAGCCTAACCCATCTACATGGCTGGTTGGTACTAACCCTACTAACCCTATCCCTAACCCATCTACATGGCTGGTTGGTACTAACCCTAACCCATCTACATGGCAGGTTGGTACTAACCCTAACCCATCTACATGGCAGGTTGGTACTAACCCTAACCCATCTACATGGCCGGTTGGTACTAACCCTATCCCATCTACATGGCCGGTTGGTACTAACCCTAACCCATCTACATGGCAGGTTGGTACTAACCCTAACCCATCTACATGGCAGGTTGGTACTAACCCTAACCCATCTACATGGATGGTTGGTACTAACCCTAACCCTAACCCATCTACATGGCAGGTTGGTACTAACCCTAACCCATCTACATGGCTGGTTAGTACTAACCCTAACCCATCTACATGGCTGGTTAGTACTAACCCTAACCCTAACCCATCTATATGGCAGTTTGGTACTAACCCTAACCCATCTACATGGCAGGTTGGTACTAACCCTAACCCATCTATATGGCAGGTTGGTACTAACCCTAACCCATCTACATGGCTGGTTGGTACTAACCCTAACCCATCTACATGGATGGTTGGTACTAACCCTATCCCTAACCCATCTACATGGCTGGTTGGTACTAACCCTAACCCATCTACATGGATGGTTGGTACTAACCCTAACCCATCTACATGGCAGGTTGGTACTAACCCTAACCCATCTACATGGCAGGTTGGTACTAACCCTAACCCATCTACATGGATGGTTGGTACTAACCCTAACATATCTACATGGCTGGTTGGTACTAACCCTAACCCTAACCTATCTACATGGATGGTTGGTACTAACCCTAACCCTAACCCATCTACATGGCAGGTTGGTACTAACCCTAACCCATCTACATGGCTGGTTGGTACTAACCCTAACCCATCTACATGGCAGGTTGGTACTAACCCTAACCCATCTATATGGCAGGTTGGTACTAACCCTAACCCATCTACATGGCTGGTTGGTACTAACCCTAACCCATCTACATGGATGGTTGGTACTAACCCTATCCCTAACCCATCTACATGGCTGGTTGTTACTAACCCTAACCCATCTACATGGCAGGTTGTTACTAACCCTAACCCATCTACATGGCAGGTTGGTACTAACCCTAACCTATCAACATGGATGGTTGGTACTAACCCTAACCTATCTACATGGCTGGTTGGTACTAACCCTAACCCTAACCTATCTACATGGATGGTTGGTACTAACCCTAACCCATCTACATGGCTGGTTGGTACTAACCCTAACCCATCTACATGGCTGGTTGGTACTAACCCTAACCCATCTACATGGCTGGTTGGTACTAACCCTAAACCATCTACATGGCAGGTTGGTACTAACCCTAACCCATCTACATGGATGGTTGGTACTAACCCTAACCCATCTACATGGCAGGTTGGTACTAACCCTAACCCATCTACATGGCTGGTTGGTACTAACCCTATCCCATCTACATGGCCGGTTGGTACTAACCCTAACCCTAACCCATCTACATGGCAGGTTGGTACTAACCCTAACCCATCTACATGGCAGGTTGGTACTATCCCTAACCCATCTACGTGGATGGTTGGTACTAACCCTAACCCATCTACATGGCAGGTTGGTACTAACCCTAACCCATCTACATGGCTGGTTAGTACTAACCCTAACCCATCTACATGGCTGGTTAGTACTAACCCTAACCCTAACCCATCTATATGGCAGGTTGGTACTAACCCTAACCCATCTACATGGCAGGTTGGTACTAACCCTAACCCATCTACATGGCTGGTTGGTACTAACCCTATCCCATCTACATGGCCGGTTGGTACTAACCCTAACCCTAACCCATCTACATGGCAGGTTGGTACTAACCCTAACCCATCTACATGGATGGTTGGTACTAACCCTAACCCTAACCCATCTACATGGCAGGTTGGTACTAACCCTAACCCATCTACATGGCTGGTTGGTACTAACCCTAACCCATCTACATGGCAGGTTGGTACTAACCCTAACCCATCTATATGGCAGGTTGGTACTAACCCTAACCCATCTACATGGCTGGTTGGTACTAACCCTAACCCATCTACATGGATGGTTGGTACTAACCCTATCCCTAACCCATCTACATGGCTGGTTGTTACTAACCCTAACCCATCTACATGGCAGGTTGGTACTAACCCTAACCTATCTACATGGATGGTTGGTACTAACCCTAACCCATCTACATGGCTGGTTGGTACTAACCCTAACCCATCTACATGGCTGGTTGGTACTAACCCTAACCCATCTACATGGCTGGTTGGTACTAACCCTAAACCATCTACATGGCAGGTTGGTACTAACCCTAACCCATCTACATGGCAGGTTGGTACTAACCCTAACCCATCTACATGGATGGTTGGTACTAACCCTAACACATCTACATGGATGGTTGGTCCTAACCCATTTACATGGATGCTTGGTACTAACCCTAACATATCTACATGGCTGGTTGGTACTAACCCTAACCCTAACCTATCTACATGGATGGTTGGTACTAACCCTAACCCATCTACATGGCAGGTTGGTACTAACCCTAACCCATCTACATGGCTGGTTGGTACTAACCCTAACCCATCTACATGGCTGGTTGGTACTAACCCTAAACCATCTACATGGCAGGTTGGTACTAACCCTAACCCATCTACTTGGATGGTTGGTACTAACCCTAACCCATCTACTTGGATGGTTGGTACTAAGCCTAACCCATCTACATGGCTGGTTGGTACTAACCCTACTAACCCTATCCCTAACCCATCTACATGGCTGGTTGGTACTAACCCTAACCCATCTACATGGCAGGTTGGTACTAACCCTAACCCATCTACATGGCAGGTTGGTACTAACCCTAACCCATCTACATGGCCGGTTGGTACTAACCCTATCCCATCTACATGGCCGGTTGGTACTAACCCTAACCCATCTACATGGCAGGTTGGTACTAACCCTAACCCATCTACATGGCAGGTTGGTACTAACCCTAACCCATCTACATGGATGGTTGGTACTAACCCTAACCCTAACCCATCTACATGGCAGGTTGGTACTAACCCTAACCCATCTACATGGCTGGTTAGTACTAACCCTAACCCATCTACATGGCTGGTTAGTACTAACCCTAACCCTAACCCATCTATATGGCAGTTTGGTACTAACCCTAACCCATCTACATGGCAGGTTGGTACTAACCCTAACCCATCTACATGGCAGGTTGGTACTAACCCTAACCCATCTATATGGCAGGTTGGTACTAACCCTAACCCATCTACATGGCTGGTTGGTACTAACCCTAACCCATCTACATGGATGGTTGGTACTAACCCTATCCCTAACCCATCTACATGGCTGGTTGGTACTAACCCTAACCCATCTACATGGATGGTTGGTACTAACCCTAACCCATCTACATGGCAGGTTGGTACTAACCCTAACCCATCTACATGGCAGGTTGGTACTAACCCTAACCCATCTACATGGATGGTTGGTACTAACCCTAACATATCTACATGGCTGGTTGGTACTAACCCTAACCCTAACCTATCTACATGGATGGTTGGTACTAACCCTAACCCTAACCCATCTACATGGCAGGTTGGTACTAACCCTAACCCATCTACATGGCTGGTTGGTACTAACCCTAACCCATCTACATGGCAGGTTGGTACTAACCCTAACCCATCTATATGGCAGGTTGGTACTAACCCTAACCCATCTACATGGCTGGTTGGTACTAACCCTAACCCATCTACATGGACGGTTGGTACTAACCCTATCCCTAACCCATCTACATGGCTGGTTGTTACTAACCCTAACCCATCTACATGGCAGGTTGTTACTAACCCTAACCCATCTACATGGCAGGTTGGTACTAACTCTAACCTATCAACATGGATGGTTGGTACTAACCCTAACCTATCTACATGGCTGGTTGGTACTAACCCTAACCCTAACCTATCTACATGGATGGTTGGTACTAACCCTAACCCATCTACATGGCTGGTTGGTACTAACCCTAACCCATCTACATGGCTGGTTGGTACTAACCCTAACCCATCTACATGGCTGGTTGGTACTAACCCTAAACCATCTACATGGCAGGTTGGTACTAACCCTAACCCATCTACATGGATGGTTGGTACTAACCCTAACCCATCTACATGGCAGGTTGGTACTAACCCTAACCCATCTACATGGCTGGTTGGTACTAACCCTATCCCATCTACATGGCCGGTTGGTACTAACCCTAACCCTAACCCATCTACATGGCAGGTTGGTACTAACCCTAACCCATCTACATGGCAGGTTGGTACTAACCCTAACCCATCTACGTGGATGGTTGGTACTAACCCTAACCCTAACCCATCTACATGGCAGGTTGGTACTAACCCTAACCCATCTACATGGCTGGTTAGTACTAACCCTAACCCATCTACATGGCTGGTTAGTACTAACCCTAACCCTAACCCATCTATATGGCAGGTTGGTACTAACCCTAACCCATCTACATGGCAGGTTGGTACTAACCCTAACCCATCTACATGGCAGGTTGGTACTAACCCTAACCCATCTACATGGCTGGTTGGTACTAACCCTATCCCATCTACATGGCCGGTTGGTACTAACCCTAACCCTAACCCATCTACATGGCAGGTTGGTACTAACCCTAACCCATCTACATGGATGGTTGGTACTAACCCTAACCCTAACCCATCTACATGGCAGGTTGGTACTAACCCTAACCCATCTACATGGCTGGTTGGTACTAACCCTAACCCATCTACATGGCAGGTTGGTACTAACCCTAACCCATCTATATGGCAGGTTGGTACTAACCCTAACCCATCTACATGGCTGGTTGGTACTAACCCTAACCCATCTACATGGATGGTTGGTACTAACCCTATCCCTAACCCATCTACATGGCTGGTTGTTACTAACCCTAACCCATCTACATGGCAGGTTGGTACTAACCCTAACCTATCTACATGGATGGTTGGTACTAACCCTAACCCATCTACATGGCTGGTTGGTACTAACCCTAACCCATCTACATGGCTGGTTGGTACTAACCCTAACCCATCTACATGGCTGGTTGGTACTAACCCTAAACCATCTACATGGCAGGTTGCTACTAACCCTAACCCATCTATATGGCAGGTTGGTACTAACCCTAACCCATCTACATGGCTGGTTGGTACTAACCCTAACCCATCTACATGGATGGTTGGTACTAACCCTAACCCATCTACATGGCAGGTTGGTACTAACTCTAACCCTAACCCATCTACATGGCAGGTTGGTACTAACCCTAACCCATCTACATGGCAGGTTGGTACTAACCCTAACCCATCTACATGGATGGTTGGTACTAACCCTAACCCTAACCCATCTACATGGCAGGTTGGTACTAACCCTAACCCATCTACATGGCTGGTTAGTACTAACCCTAACCCATCTACATGGCTGGTTAGTACTAACCCTAACCCTAACCCATCTATATGGCAGGTTGGTACTAACCCTAACCCATCTACATGGGAGGTTGGTACTAACCCTAACCCATCTACATGGCTGGTTGGTACTAACCCTATCCCATCTACATGGCCGGTTGGTACTAACCCTAACCCTAACCCATCTACATGGCAGGTTGGTACTAACCCTAACCCATCTACATGGCAGGTTGGTACTAACCCTAACCCATCTACATGGCTGGTTGGTACTAACCCTATCCCATCTACATGGCCGGTTGGTACTAACCCTAACCCTAACCCATCTACATGGCAGGTTGGTACTAACCCTAACCCATCTACATGGCAGGTTGGTACTAACCCTAACCCATCTCCATGGATGGTTGGTACTAACCCTAACCCTAACCCATCTACATGGCTGGTTGGTACTAACCCTAACCCATCTACATGGCTGGTTGGTACTAACCCTAACCCATCTACATGGCAGGTTGGTACTAACCCTAACCCATCTATATGGCAGGTTGGTACTAACCCTAACCCATCTACATGGCTGGTTGGTACTAACCCTAACCCATCTACATGGATGGTTGGTACTAACCCTATCCCTAACCCATCTACATGGCTGGTTGGTACTAACCCTAACCCATCTACATGGATGGTTGGTACTAACCCTAACATATCTACATGGCTGGTTGGTACTAACCCTAACCCTAACCTATCTACATGGATGGTTGGTACTAACCCTAACCCTAACCCATCTACATGGCAGGTTGGTACTAACCCTAACCCATCTACATGGCTGGTTGGTACTAACCCTAACCCATCTACATGGCAGGTTGGTACTAACCCTAACCCATCTACATGGCTGGTTGGTACTAACCCTAACCCATCTACATGGCTGGTTGGTACTAACCTAACCCATCTACATGGATGGTTGGTACTAACCCTATCCCATCTACATGGCTGGATGGTACTAACCCTAACCCATCTACATGGCAGGTTGGTACTAACCCTAACCCATCTACACAGGTTGGTACTAACCTAACCCATCTACATGGATGGTTGGTACTAACCCTAACCCATCTACATGGCAGGTTGGTACTAACCCTAACCCATCTACATGGCTGGTTGGTACTAACCCTATCCCATCTACATGGCCGGTTGGTACTAACCCTAACCCATCTACATGGCAGGTTGGTACTAACCTAACCCATCTACATGGATGGTTGGTACTAACCCTAACACATCTACATGGATGGTTGGTACTAACCCTAACCCATCTACATGGCAGGTTGGTACTAACCCTAACCCATCTACATGGATGGTTGGTACTAATAACATATCTACATGGCTGGTTGGTACTAACCCTAACCCATCTACATGGCAGGTTGGTACTAACCCTAACCCATCTACATGGCTGGTTGGTACTAACCCTAAACCATCTACATGGCAGTTTGGTACTAACCTAACCCATCTACATGGATGGTTGGTACTAACCCTAACCCATCTACATGGCAGGTTGGTACTAAATCCCTAACCCATCTACATGGCTGGTTGGTACTAACACTAACCCATCTACATGGCAGGTTGGTACTAACCTAACCCATCTACATGGCTGGTTGGTACTAACCCTACTAACCCTATCCCTAACCCATCTACATGGCTGGTTGGTACTAACCCTAACCCATCTACATGGCAGGTTGGTACTAACCCTAACCCATCTACATGGCAGGTTGGTACTAACCCTAACCCATCTACATGGCTGGTTGGTACTAACCCTAACCCATCTACATGGCAGGTTGGTACTAACCCTAACCCATCTACATGGCTGGTTGGTACTAACCCTAACCCATCTACATGGCTGGTTGGTACTAACCCTAACCCATCTACATGGCAGGTTGGTACTAACCCTAACCCATCTACATGGCAGGTTGGTACTAACCCTAACCCATCTACATGGCTGGTTGGTACTAACCCTAACCCATCTACATGGATGGTTGGTACTAACCCTATCCCTAACCCATCTACATGGCTGGTTGGTACTAACCCTAACCCATCTACATGGATGGTTGGTACTAACCCTAACATATCTACATGGCTGGTTGGTACTAACCCTAACCCTAACCTATCTACATGGATGGTTGGTACTAACCCTAACCCATCTACATGGCAGGTTGGTACTAACCCTAACCCATCTACATGGCTGGTTGGTACTAACCCTAACCCATCTACATGGCAGGTTGGTACTAACCCTAACCCATACATGGCTGGTTGGTACTAACCCTATCCCATCTACATGGCCGGTTGGTACTAACCCTAACCCTAACCCATCTACATGGCTGGTTGGTACTAACCCTAACCCATCTACATGGCCTAACCCTAACCCATCTACATGGATGGTTGGTACTAACCCTAACCCATCTACATGGCAGGTTGGTACTAACCCTAACCCATCTACATGGCTGGTTGGTACTAACCCTATCCCATCTACATGGCCGGTTGGTACTAACCTAACCCATCTACATGGCAGGTTGGTACTAACCGCTAACCCATCTACATGGATGGTTGGTACTAACCCTAACACATCTACATGGATGGTTGGTACTAACCCTAACCCATCTACATGGCAGGTTGGTACTAACCCTAACCCATCTACATGGATGGTTGGTACTAACCCTAACATATCTACATGGCTGGTTGGTACTAACCCTAACCTATCTACATGGCAGGTTGGTACTAACCCTAACCCATCTACATGGCTGGTTGGTACTAACCCTAAACCATCTACATGGCAGTTTGGTACTAACCCTAACCCATCTACTTGGATGGTTGGTACTAACCCTAACCCATCTACATGGCAGGTTGGTACTAACCCTATCCCTAACCCATCTACATGGCTGGTTGGTACTAACACTAACCCATCTACATGGCAGGTTGGTACTAACCCTAACCCATCTACATGGCTGGTTGGTACTAACCCTACTAACCCTATCCCTAACCCATCTACATGGCTGGTTGGTACTAACCCTAACCCATCTACATGGCAGGTTGGTACTAACCCTAACCCATCTACATGGCAGGTTGGTACTAACCCTAACCCATCTACATGGCTGGTTGGTACTAACCCTAACCCATCTACATGGCAGGTTGGTACTAACCCTAACCCATCTACATGGCTGGTTGGTACTAACCCTAACCCATCTACATGGCTGGTTGGTACTAACCCTAACCCATCTACATGGCAGGTTGGTACTAACCCTAACCCATCTATATGGCAGGTTGGTACTAACCCTAACCCATCTACATGGCTGGTTGGTACTAACCCTAACCCATCTACATGGATGGTTGGTACTAACCCTATCCCTAACCCATCTACATGGCTGGTTGGTACTAACCCTAACCCATCTACATGGATGGTTGGTACTAACCCTAACATATCTACATGGCTGGTTGGTACTAACCCTAACCCTAACCTATCTACATGGATGGTTGGTAACCCTAACCCATCTACATGGCAGGTTGGTACTAACCCTAACCCATCTACATGGCTGGTTGGTACTAACCCTAACCCATCTACATGGCAGGTTGGTACTAACCCTAACCCATCTACATGGCTGGTTGGTACTAACCCTATCCCATCTACATGGCCGGTTGGTACTAACCCTAACCCTAACCCATCTACATGGCAGGTTGGTACTAACCCTAACCCATCTACATGGCAGGTTGGTACTAACCCTAACCCATCTACATGGATGGTTGGTACAAACCCTAACCCATCTACATGGCAGGTTGGTACTAACCCTAACCCATCTACATGGCTGGTTGGTACTAACCCTATCCCATCTACATGGCCGGTTGGTACTAACCCTAACCCATCTACATGGCAGGTTGGTACTAACCCTAACCCATCTACATGGCAGGTTGGTACTAACCCTAACCCATCTCCATGGATGGTTGGTACTAACCCTAACCCTAACCCATCTACATGGCTGGTTGGTACTAACCCTAACCCATCTACATGGCTGGTTGGTACTAACCCTAACCCATCTACATGGCAGGTTGGTACTAACCCTAACCCATCTATATGGCAGGTTGGTACTAACCCTAACCCATCTACATGGCTGGTTGGTACTAACCCTAACCCATCTACATGGATGGTTGGTACTAACCCTATCCCTAACCCATCTACATGGCTGGTTGGTACTAACCCTAACCCATCTACATGGATGGTTGGTACTAACCCTAACATATCTACATGGCTGGTTGGAACTAACCCTAACCCTAACCCATCTACATGGCAGGTTGGTACTAACTCTAACCCTAACCCATCTACATGGCAGGTTGGTACTAACCCTAACCCATCTACATGGATGGTTGGTACTAACCCTAACCCTAACCCATCTACATGGCAGGTTGGTACTAACCCTAACCCATCTACATGGCTGGTTAGTACTAACCCTAACCCATCTACATGGCTGGTTAGTACTAACCCTAAGCCTAACCCATCTATATGGCAGGTTGGTACTAACCCTAACCCATCTACATGGCAGGTTGGTACTAACCCTAACCCATCTACATGGCTGGTTGGTACTAACCCTATCCCATCTACATGGCCGGTTGGTACTAACCCTAACCCTAACCCATCTACATGGCAGGTTGGTACTAACCCTAACCCATCTACATGGCAGGTTGGTACTAACCCTAACCCATCTACATGGCTGGTTGGTACTAACCCTATCCCATCTACATGGCCGGTTGGTACTAACCCTAACCTAACCCATCTACATGGCAGGTTGGTACTAACCCTAACCCATCTACATGGCAGGTTGGTACTAACCCTAACCCATCTCCATGGATGGTTGGTACTAACCCTAACCCTAACCCATCTACATGGCTGGTTGGTACTAACCCTAACCCATCTACATGGCTGGTTGGTACTAACCCTAACCCATCTACATGGCAGGTTGGTACTAACCCTAACCCATCTATATGGCAGGTTGGTACTAACCCTAACCCATCTACATGGCTGGTTGGTACTAACCCTAACCCATCTACATGGATGGTTGGTACTAACCCTATCCCTAACCCATCTACATGGCTGGTTGGTACTAACCCTAACCCATCTACATGGATGGTTGGTACTAACCCTAACATATCTACATGGCTGGTTGGTACTAACCCTAACCCTAACCTATCTACATGGATGGTTGGTACTAACCCTAACCCATCTACATGGCAGGTTGGTACTAACCCTAACCCATCTACATGGCTGGTTGGTACTAACCCTAACCCATCTACATGGCAGGTTGGTACTAACCCTAACCCATCTACATGGCTGGTTGGTACTAACCCTATCCCATCTACATGGCAGGTTGGTACTAACCCTAACCCATCTACATGGATGGTTGGTACTAACCCTATCCCATCTACATGGCCGGATGGTACTAACCCTAACCCTAACCCATCTACATGGCAGGTTGGTACTAACCCTAACCCATCTACATGGCAGGTTGGTACTAACCCTAACCCATCTACATGGATGGTTGGTACTAACCCTAACCCATCTACATGGCAGGTTGGTACTAACCCTAACCCATCTACATGGCTGGTTGGTACTAACCCTATCCCATCTACATGGCCGGTTGGTACTAACCCTAACCCATCTACATGGCAGGTTGGTACTAACGCTAACCCATCTACATGGATGGTTGGTACTAACCCTAACACATCTACATGGATGGTTGGTACTAACCCTAACCCATCTACATGGCAGGTTGGTACTAACCCTAACCCATCTACATGGATGGTTGGTACTAACCCTAACATATCTACATGGCTGGTTGGTACTAACCCTAACCTATCTACATGGCAGGTTGGTACTAACCCTAACCCATCTACATGGCTGGTTGGTACTAACCCTAAACCATCTACATGGCAGTTTGGTACTAACCCTAACCCATCTACTTGGATGGTTGGTACTAACCCTAACCCATCTACATGGCAGGTTGGTACTAACTCTATCCCTAACCCATCTACATGGCTGGTTGGTACTAACACTAACCCATCTACATGGCAGGTTGGTACTAACCCTAACCCATCTACATGGCTGGTTGGTACTAACCCTACTAACCCTATCCCTAACCCATCTACATGGCTGGTTGGTACTAACCCTAACCCATCTACATGGCAGGTTGGTACTAACCCTAACCCATCTACATGGCAGGTTGGTACTAACCCTAACCCATCTACATGGCTGGTTGGTACTAACCCTAACCCATCTACATGGCAGGTTGGTACTAACCCTAACCCATCTACATGGCTGGTTGGTACTAACCCTAACCCATCTACATGGCTGGTTGGTACTAACCCTAACCCATCTACATGGCAGGTTGGTACTAACCCTAACCCATCTATATGGCAGGTTGGTACTAACCCTAACCCATCTACATGGCTGGTTGGTACTAACCCTAACCCATCTACATGGATGGTTGGTACTAACACTATCCCTAACCCATCTACATGGCTGGTTGGTACTAACCCTAACCCATCTACATGGATGGTTGGTACTAACCCTAACATATCTACATGGCTGGTTGGTACTAACCCTAACCCTAACCTATCTACATGGATGGTTGGTACTAACCCTATCCCTAACCCATCTACATGGCTGGTTGGTACTAACCCTAACCCATCTACATGGATGGTTGGTACTAACCCTAACATATCTACATGGCTGGTTGGAACTAACCCTAACC